>NC_079170.1:82511533-82854033 GCF_947568905.1 Ostrea edulis
CCTTCACGTCTGAGTGCACGGGGTTATCTGCCCTTTGATTAGTTCCATAAAATGATTGTGATCATTGTGCCATTGAGTTAATTGTTTCGTTTACTGCTGTCATAAAACAACAAGTGAAGCTTTCTCCCCCAGTAAAAGTTTTCTGCTTCACAAAACAATTCACGTTATAGTGGGATGATTTAGACATTTTGTGTTATTTTCAGAAAATAAAGATACACGGTGCACACACAGCCAATTAAATATCACTTGAGTTCGAATTAAAGAGTACTTTAATTGTAAACTCGACCCCAAGCAATACAATTGTCTGTGGTTGCACACACACACACACACACACACACACACACACACACACACACACACACACACACACACACACACACACACACACACATATATATATATATATATATTACACACCATCAAATTCACGTTTCGTTTCGGCACAGTTTATTTTATCTGATATTAAGCATTCTAAGAGTTTTGGTTAATTTTAGAAGAGGAAACTTTCCCTTTGACCCATGTACGTGTACTTGCAGTACACAAGTCAAAATTATGTGATAAATGCGGAAAAATCGTTCACCTGTTATATATTGGGAAAAGGAATATACAAAGGCATATACACTTCTTCACAACATCAGGGACCTGGGGATACAAGTGGACTCCGGACCCCTGACGTTGTGAGGATGGGCCATATAATCTATACCACTATCATTCACACCCACTTGAGGCAAAATGCAAATGCATATAGATACTACTACAAGTAACGCACATCACGTGTATGCTCGCCATGTAAATGCATCGAATGCGGACGACGATTTACCTGGGTACGGACGAGAGATATACCTGTACTTGCACACTTGTGGATAATAGTATACGTAGAAGTGTTTATAAGTACACCAGAGAGAGAGAGAGAGAGAGAGAGAGAGAGAGAGAGAGAGAGAGAGAGAGAGAGAGAATATTGTTTAACGTCCCTCTCCAGAATATTTCATTCATATGGAGACGTCACCATAGCCGGTGAAGGGCTGCAAAATTTAGGCCTATGCTCGGCGCTTGTGGCCTTTGAGCAGGGAGGGATATTTATCGTGTCACACCTGCTGTGACACGGGACCCCGATTTTTGCGTCTCATCCAGTCGCCTCTTACGACAAACAAGGGGTACTGAGGACCTATTCTAACCCGAGACCCACTGGAGTGAAATAGAAAGAGTCATTGATCTTAACGAATGATATCATGGAAGTTATATCTCTGTTGCCCTTCAATACATGCAACTCTTAAATAAAGAACTTCTTTGTCTTTTATTTAGGACTGGGTTTTCCCCAATAAACACGGATGCTGCGATGTATATATGTGGAATATGTTATGTAATTTCAAATAATGGGCCACAGGGACAGATGCAGAAATTTTTGAAAGAAGGTTCTATCATTAATTTCAAAATGCGTTATTTTCATTTTTTTTTTTTTTTTTAGCAAAATGTTTTGACGAAAGGGAGAATTCCGACTTCCGGAACCCCCTCTGGATCCGCCACTGCGCTACCAGCATAAATAAACTAGTTTATCTTTCTTTCGAATGTAAGGTAAAAAAAAAAAATCATCATGCCTAACGCGCAAAGAAAGTGACTTTACGTGTATATTTATACTCTGTCTGAGATTAGGAAAAATTAAATAAATTTTTGTATTCAATATTTATGAATTTCTTGAACGATATACAACCACTTTATATTTAAAGAAAATATGTGTTGATAGATAATGGAATCTACGATCGTTGTACTATTTCATAAGAAGGGCAGCCACGTGTATAACGATTGCATGGTGTAGAATCGCAACCTATAGTAAGTTTCCCCTCATTTACATATACATATGTATAATATAAGGATTTCACAAAACAAATTGCATGAACGCCAAAGATTATTTCTCAACTTGTGTACGTATATAAGTTAAGAATTCATGTCAGCTTTAAAATCGATTCGAGAAATGCTTATCTATGAGGCGCCGTTTTGATATTTTTGAAGTATTTGCTGATATCAAAAAATCTTCTTTTTTTTTAAATATAAAAAAGTCTTTTTCTGATATCAAAATTCGAATACTTGATATTAAAAAAAAAATCATTTTCTGATATAAAAAAAAAATACACCAAATTTTCTGATATAAAAAAAAATATATTTTTAATATCAGAAATTCACATTCTTCATATCAAAAATATATCACAAAATATATTTTCTGATATCAGAAAATAAAAGAAAATGGCGAAAAATCTTTACATAGATAATGAATACTTCCTTGACCCGTAGAAAACTGTCTACAGTGCCCGATTTGCTTTCTAAAATTCGTTGATGTTTCAGATTCTTTGAAGATTTTTTTAACGATAGAAAGACTTTTAAATGAGTTTTTGATAATTCTGGACATATTCAAGTTCGGGTTGATCACTAGATAGGAATATCTGCGTTTTCCATTTTTGTTGAAGAAGCAACTGTCTATGATATCAAAATTAAGAAGTTAACAGTGGCGCTAGATAAGCCAGCGGTTAAGAATCAATTAATAAAGGACTTGATAATTAATGAAGAGTACACAGTGATCACACAAAACATATCATTTTACAGTAAAAGACTCCACGAATCCCAGAACAAAAGTGTAGTGCCAAGTAGTTTGTACTTTTAAAGTACATTGTGCGGTTTTAGCTTGGTCAAAGGAGATCATCCCCGATTATGAAAATAAACAATTATACAAATAAACGATTATACATACAAATAAATGTTAATCGGGTATTAAAGAGTGCACTTTGGTGGGTGTTATGGGTAAATAGCATGATTAAAAAAAAAAAACGAGAAACAATCGGATTAAACCACAGGTCCATAAGTTAAAACTACACACTTGCTCGAAGTGCAAGTTCGTGATTTTCAATATAAGATATATATATATATATATATATATATATATATATATATATAACACATCATTCAAGCATGTCTGGATTAAACTACATGATATGGACTAGATTATAACTTGAACAAATGCAGTTTTCTAAGATGATATTTATTTCGTATTTGTATGTTGCTCTCTATGACGTAGTTTTGATTTGAAACCCATTGTCTCTGAATTTTTAAAATGTACAGGGGAGGGGGTGCCTGGTGACGTACAGTTGTCAAATGACTGTACATAACAGTCACAGGGGCTAAGCCCGATTTGGGCCCGAACTCTATGATGCCATAAATATGATATCACAGAGTTCGGGCCCAAACGGGCTTAGCCCCTGTGATAACAGTGGTTGTTTTGATGCAAATATAAAACAAAATACCAACAATTAAGTCACATGACAAGCTGGGATACCGCTCTGGGATTTTTTTTTTTTTTTTTACGGGATTCGAATTTACTTACTTTTCGGAAAAAAATATTCTGGATCCGCGCAAAAATCTATACTCATAGATTAACAAATTTTGCCAATAAACTCAGAAACGCTTGCTCTAGAGTTGCTGCTTGCACCTTTAATATTGTTCCACATGTGAAGTGAAATCCGCATGCTATAATAGAAGCTCACTGGATCAGTATATATCGTGAATAGTCCGGGACTGTTCTGGGAAGTTTGAGCCATATAACTTTAAAGTTTTAACATTTTACTGAAATTAGGTTGTACATTACCCGACCATGTCCAAGAAATCAGGCCACTGTTTATAATATAGCAGTTTTTCTGTTTGTCATTCATTTAGTGCAATATGTTTTCTATTATTGCGTTTGACGAGAAGAAAGGATGTGTATTCATAATTTTGCCCTTAAATTGTCGCACTGGACAAAAACTACCATTATAAACACATTCGCAATACTGAGTTATAAATTTTGAAATTATGAACGACCGTTCATGTTGTCTTTGGTAAACTATTCGGCATGACGGATTACAATTGCATTCGTAAAATCATTATCAAATTTTCAATACGGAGAGAGATCATTTATGTTGAATAAGGAACATTTAATTTGGAGCTCCAAGTGACATCCTTATAACCTAGTTGTATTTACTGTATATGATATCAGTAAATATAACATATCTAATGCACTCAATTAGTAAAAAAAAATTCTTAAATTCATTTGAATTAAAGATATCGTTCATTCAATCCATGTTCCTCTCTGTTCTATTATTCAATAGTAAATTCCCTCGCTTGGCACGGGGTTTCATCTAGTATTTATGAATACATGTACGTGTTGGCCAACAATCAATCGGAATTTGAACTTGAATGAAATCTCAATGGCAGTAATTGTGGGATAATGTTGTATCTTCCTTATCTACACTATCGTAACATTGGGATGACGTCATGATGTATAGGTCTTGACGTATTTTCGCCCCGTGATTTTTTGTGGTTTTTTGTTGCCCTTTTACCCTTGTAAATGCATTCACTTCATTGTTAATTTTTTTTATGACATTACATCACACGATGATGAGTTTTCTAATGTTACATGTATTTGTTTGTTCATCATCAGTTGACAAGGTGTCGAGTTAGGGACCCGCAGATCCCGAGTTCAAATACTCCAAATGTTCAGACAACTTGGTTTTTCTTAAAAATCCAAAATTGTATACTCTCTGCCTTCTTGATATATGCACTAATTACGTATCATAATATCTTTCATAATTGATTTATTTCGCGTCGATTTAAAAAACGTTTTCAAGGTGTAGTGAGCCACCTTAAATTCACCTACTAACAACGAGGACGAAAGGGGCGAAAATAAGACCGGGGCGAACATTTGACTATACTAGTATACACTAACTTCCTCATCTATAATGTCTTAACGTTAGTATTGATTGATTGTATCTTGTTTAACGTCCCACTCGAGAATTTTTCACCCACATGAAGACCTTGACGTTAGTATATATACTAATGTCAAGGTCTTCATGTGAGTGAAAAATTCTAATTCCTTTACCTTTCATTGTCGTGAAGTTAATGTAACTTCCTCATGAATAATGTCATGTCATTAGTATAACTTCCTCATGAATAATGTCATGGCATTATTATAACTTCCTCATCAGTAATATCATGGCATTATTATAACTTCCTCATCAGTAATGTCATGGCATTAATATAACTTCCTCATCAGTATAACGTCATGGCATTATTATAACTTCCTCATCTGTAATGTCATGGCATTAATATAACTTCCTCATCAGTATAACGTCATGGCACTATTATAACTTCCTCATCAGTAATGTCATGACATTAATATAACTTCCTCATCAGTATAACGTCATGGCGTTATTATAACTTCCTCATCTGTAATGTCGTGTCATTAGTTTAACTTCATTATCTATACTGTAACACTGATATAATTTCCTAATTAACGTGGGAATCCGGGTTAGAATAGGTCCTCAGCACCCTTTGCTTGTCGTAAGAGGCGACTTACTGGGCAGATGAAACAGCAGAAACCGAGGTCCCGTGTCACAACAAGTGTGGCACGATAAAGATACCCCCACTCAATAGCCATAAGCGCCGAGCATAGGTCTACATTTTGCGGCCCTTCACCGGCAGTGGTGATGTCTCCATGTGCGTGAAATATTCTCCAGAGGGACGTTAAACAACATACAATCAACCAATCCTCTGTAACGTCTTGGCATTGGTGAGACATTGGTAACTTTGTGTTCTATAATGTTGATCGAGACATTGGTAACTTTGTTTTCTATAATGTTACGAATTTGGTACTTTACTTCTGCACGGTGTTGTGAATTTAAGATTTTACTTACTTGTAAGGGTGTGAAATATACAATGACATTGTCTTTATTTGCAATGTAGTGACATTGGTAACCTCCTTATATTCAATATTTGTTAGTTTGTCAGTTGTTAAGGCCTCATGTGTTAGTTTTTCTTTGTTGTTTTACGCTACATTAATTTTGTCAGTTATTTTTAGTTGTGTTTCGTCCCATTTGTTAGTTTGTAAGCTGTTTTACGCTCTGTATTTAGTTTGTAAGCTGTTTCATGCTCTATTTTCTGTTTGTAAGCTATTTCAGGCTCTATTTTCTGTTTGTAAGCTGTTTCATGCTCTTTTTTCTGTTTGTAAGCTGTTTCAGGCTCTATTTTCTGTTTGTAAGCTGTTTTATGCTCTATTTTCTGTTTGTAAGCTGTTTCAGGCTCTATTTTCTGTTTGTAAGCTGTTTTACACCCCATTGTTTAGATGTTTTATGCCCAATTAGAGAATCTTTTACAGTAGAAATGTTACAAACTTTACAACGCAACAGAAAGACCTGTAACTTTCACTATCATGCCTGTAGATGGCGCTCAGGGACTCTTTATCGTGCAGACACCTACCGGGACATCCCCGTCATATTCGAAAGACACGTGACTTTCACTTCTAACGCCAAGATCTAGGCAACGAAACAGTCACAATAGAGGCTGAACGTTTTACATCGAAAATATTTAAGAATTAGATAACTAAATTATTCATAAAAACCAAAAAGGCTGAAGTTGTTTTTATCTATAAGCATACCCATAAATATTTCAAAGAATGCTAAAGAACCAACGAGGAACACCTTTTTCGATGTAGTTGATTTGCGAATATCCCCATGCAAAGTGAAGATAACGAACAGTGATCAATCTCATAACTCCCACAAGCAATACAAAATAGATAGTTGGGCAAACACGGACCCCTGGACACCACCAGAGGTGGGATCAGGTGCCTAGGAGGAGTAAGCATGTGTATATTCAAAGTTCTTGATAATCCCTGGGGTGAGAGGCATGATTGCAATAGAGATCAAATTTTTACATAGCGATGCATAAAGAAAGAAATGTCCTTCCAAGATCAATCTGAGTACAATATATCGAGATGCACGAATTCTCCTGAAGTGTAGATTCAAAGTGATTCGAACCATATATCCAAGTCCTTGACAGACTCACATTTATAGTCGTGTGGATGGTCTACACAGAAGTTCATATAGGGTTGTAGATATCTGTATCTCAAGAGCCCCAGGTCTACCGTTAGTCTTATCAGTATAGAAGCAGCCTCGTGTAGTTTAGATTCATTTCTCTTCATTCCATGACCCCGAGGACAGCCCAACCTAGTTATAAAACGATTAACAGCTTGCATGTCTTAATCTGAATTATGATGCTCTCAGCTAGAATGGATGTAATGTGGAGATCTAAGGATGTGGTGATATTTCTGAATATTTACCGTTTACTGTAAAATTTTATGTAAATAATCATACACTACCCTGCGACTTTTACTTGTATAGTGGGACCCCATTGTAGGATGGAAAGGTGAATATTAGTGATCAATCTCATAATCTCTACAAAGAATACAAAATTAAGAGTAGGACAAACACGGATCCCTGGACATACCAGAGGTGCTATCATCTTATTAAGATAAAAATTTTGAGTCCCGTAACAGCATGATGACAAAACGGATAAATTTGAAAATCAAAAGGGGTCTTCCTCTTCCTAATCAAAGCATTACCTTTAAATTCTATAAAAATCTTCTCAATTTAATCTCAAATTATTGCATTCAACAGAAATTGTTATCATCTTCATTTTTCAAAAATATAAAGAAGATGTGTTTGTGAAACACAAATACCCCCGATAATGACCAATTCCAAAGATGGCCAAAGTCACAAGGACAAATATCTTGGTACCAGTAGCAATATCTTGTCGCAAGAAATGCCCAAATGCAAGGTGAAGATAACGAACAGTGATCAATCTCATAACTCCTACAAGCAATACAAAATAGATAGTTGGGCAAACACGGACCCTGGACACACCAGAGGTGGGATCAGGTGCCTAGGAGGAGTAAGCATCCCCTGTTGACCGGTCACACCCGCCGTGAGCCCCATATCCTGATCAGGTAAACGATCCAATATGAAAGCTCTAATATTTACCATTTAGTAGTTATGACCAATATCAAAGTTTGTAAAAGTAAGTCAAACTCCAAGGTCAACGTCGCAAGGTCAACAATACCAACGGGAAGGTCTTGTCACAAGGAATACTCATGTGAAATATCAAAGCCCTAGCATTTACTGTTCAAAAGTTATAAGCAAGGTTAAAGTTTCAGACAGAATGATAGACAATATGCCTAGGAGGAGTAACAATCCATGGTCGAATGGTCACACCCACCCTGAGCCCTTTATCTCGATCAGGTAAACGGAGTAATCCGTAGTCATAATCAAAGCGTAAAGAATGGCCCAACAACTGGTATGAAACCGATCGTTATAAGGACAATAGAATTTACAAAATGCTGATTTTAAACGAGACTGTTGAAACGCCAGTAACATTAAATTTTATGTCAGTAGCCTGTCTCGATTTAAAAAACTGATCATACACAGAACAAGATCTTGCGTATGGAATCAGTTTACATACATAAATACCATATGCAGATGATAAAGGAATATTTGTACATCAATATGAGAAATTGACAATGGAGAAGCTTAAGTCATCAAGTTAAATTGTTAGTTTGCCGTTAATATCTATGTGGTGTATATATCGTAATGCCGAGTTGACGATCACAGTAAGATACCTTTTTCGTCTCATGTAGAAGCTATTAGATAAATTCATCTGACCTGATCACCAAAGAGTACGACAATATTATCAATGAGGAACTCCCGCATCTTCAGAGTACATATACTTGTATGTAGAATCAGAATGATGATTATGTAACAAAGTAATGTTTTGGATGACTGATCACAAGATACGAGTTTCGTTTGAGGAAGTAGCTGTTTATGATGTCAATAAAGCCCAGTCTTAACTTTAATGAATGGACATGTAAACTGAAAAAAGTCATACGTTTTGGTGTTGTTGCTTTGGGTTCTAAAAATTCTGTGATTTCATTCAAATTCACTAAAAGTTTATCTTGCTTTTTCAGGATGATCCCTGCATGCATAAGGTGACTCATATTAACGTTTTAGCCAATGTACGTGTTATTAGCATGAGCCAAAAGATTCAATTAGTGTACCAATTTCTGTAGAGCGTGTTTCTTTTAATTGATTACCAAGCTCATTGTAAATTGCTGTGGATATTCTGTTCTACGACATGCAATGCATGCTCTTTAAAAACTTTAATTAGTGCTATTGAGTATCGAAAAAAATGCCTATTAGTAAGCCATTTAATTATTAACCATCTCTGGACGTTTTTCAACACGGGACATATAAATTTCTCATTGGAATGCAGCAATTTCAGCAGATGCTATGAAGGTGTCTTTCTCTTTTTATAATGTGCTTGGTGAAGGCTGCACCTTACATGATAAAGGATCTGTATGGCTGGACATTATATAACAAAGGATCTGTATGGCTGGACATTATATAACAAAGGATCTGTATGGCTGCACATTATATAACAAAGGATCTGTATGGCTGGACATTACATAACAAAAGCTCTGTATGACTGCACATTATATAACTTTTAGTTTGATCCTTGTTTGTTATTTTCACTTTTTCATGCATATACCAAAGGCTCAGTGAGACTGCATATATATCAAGCATTCTGTAAGGCTATACGTTGTATGATAAAGGTTCAGTGTGGCAATATAATAAAGGCATAGCAAAGGTTCTCAATTGCTATATGACAAAGGTTCTCAATTGCTATATGACAAAGGTTCTCACTTGCTATATGACAAAGGTTCGCAATTGCTATATGACAAAGGTTCTCACTTGCTATATGACAAAGGTTCTCAATTGCTATATGACAAAGGTTCTCAATTGATATATGACAAAGGTTCTCAATTGCTATATGACAAAGGTTCTCACTTGCTATATGACAAAGGTTCTGAATTGTTATATGACAAAGGTTCTCAATTGCTATATTACAAAGGTTCTCAATTGCTATATGACAGAGGTTCTCAATATTGCTATATGACGAAGGTTCTCTGGACTGCGCATCATCTAGCGAAGTTTGCCTGTGGCTTCCACACTGTGCGTCCTTCTGTCACTGTGTCAACCACTGTGAAATGCTGAACATTATGGTGCCTTTTATTTCAAAACATCCCATACATAGATGTAAATACCTGTTGAATCCCACCGCGGTGCTTGAAACAGAAAACGATAGACAACTCTTGCAGATATAGAATCTACAATTTGCCAAAACTTTATAGCTGATGTCATATTTTTTGGCACAAACGACTGCAGATTATTGTTCAGATGCTATGAAGATTTACAGCATTTTTAGAATGGAAGATGTTCATGTCTTTGGCAGTATTCGTTAAGCCGTTCTTTACACTCTAATTGTGTCTTCAGAGTACTCCGTTTACCTGATCAAGATAGAGGGCTCACGGCGGGTTTGACCGATCGACAGGGGATTCTTACTTCTCCTAGGCATCTGATCCCACCTCTGGTATGTCAAGAATACCCTACTCTTCATTTTCTCTTCTTTATATGAGTTACATGTAATAAATGGACCATTTTTCGTTATCGGCATCTTTTGATTCCTTTAAGGAAAACGTTTTCTATTTATTACTATCCAGAAAACGTTTTCTATTTATTACTATCCAACTATCTATTTTGTATTGCTTGTAGGAGTTATGAGATTGATCACTGTTCGTTATCTTCACCTTGCATCCAGAAAACGTTGTCTATTTAATACTATCCAGAAAACGCTCTTACTTGTTGAATCATATCACCATTTATCATCAAGGAAAATCTACCAAGAAATTTATTATAGCTAACATTGGAACGTAAATTAGTTGTGTGTAATTTTCTTCAACCAAACATAGCCTTTCTGTTGTTATTAATGTCTATAAAAAAAAGGGGGGGGGGACAAGAAAAAATAATTTCAATTCTAGAAACGTCAAATTTCTAATTTAAATTCCATCACGGAGAGCGATGTTCAACTACTATTAATGACCTAATTATGGCTTCAAAGAGTATCAACTTCACGTAGTCTAGGCATTATATGTGTGGTTTAGACCTGTATCAATTATACATAAAATACAATTTCTAAAAGGTGTGAAGTGCATCAACGATGCATGCAAAGAGTGTTTTAACATCCAACATCAAAACCAATTAACCACCTCACAGTAAACATGAACCTTTGAGATCCTGGTATCATCAAGATGTTTACTGACAAGAGGTCTTCATTAGGATACACTTCGTATGTTCTGTTATCTGTAAAATTAATATCAGTGAAAAAACTGAAAATAAAGAACATTGATCAACGAAAAAATGATGATAACGAACAGTGATCAATGAAAAAGTGAAGATAAAGAAATTCAATGTAATTCTAATACGAAAAACAAAATGAGTGATGGTTTCAATGTCGAAGTTTTCAAATTCGTTTGGAAAGACTTGGATGATTGTTTTGTTGGGATGATTTTCAGGTGAATTGTCTGAAACACAAAGACAAGGATTATCAGAAGGGGATAAACCTAGGGAGTATTTCAAAATTGGCGTCTTGTTTCCCTTTTAAATGTATCTTATAAATTTTGTAAAACAAAAACATCTCTAATCCAATTCAATAAATTATTCGGTTTAATTTCTTATATGTGATAACCACTAATAATACATGATCATGTTTTTTTTTTCTATTCCAAAGTTTTGGAAGTTCATTACAGAGTGTTGAAATTTGAAAACAATTCTTGTCATACGTCCATGTACGGACATTACGAATTTCCAAGATATTTGAATGTCTAAAATCATATGTAGTTTGTAAAAAAAAAAATTAACAGTATCTCCTAAAATGTCTAGCGGTAATCCATATAAAATGTTAAGTAGCAGTCCAGGTAAGAATCACGCAGAAGGTGGCACACTGATAATCTTGGATTTTCCTGAAACTTTCCATAACTCTTCATAATAATGACATATGAAGACATGCAGAGTAAAAACATTGTGCATCAATGGTTGTTATGGAAATCGAAGCATTTGTTTTTCCATAGCAACCACTGTATTTGGTTTTGTAAAGTGCAGAAATACATACTTCTTCAAAAAGTTTCTGTGACCCTACTTCGCATCCTGTGTATACACAAACATGAAAGGTGAAGATAACGAACAGTGATCAATCTCATAACTCCTATAAGCAATACAAAACAGAGAGTTGGGCAAACACGGGCCCCTGGATTAACCAGAGGTGCATGAGATCAGGTGCCTAGGAGGAGTAAGCATCCCATGTCGACCTTTCACACCCGACGTGAGCCCTATATCTTGATCAGGTAGACGGAGTTATCCATAATCAAGATCAGTGTGCCAAGAACGGCCTAACAACATAGTTTGTTAGCAACGCATACTAAGGCATCATAGCTACAATCATACTTCTCATAAATTCAACTTAATACTTTTTCTGGGATCTTTTGCATATTTTCAGTATTGGTTTTGATACAAAAGTGCCAAAACATAGGACAAAAGTTCAAATTTGACAGCATGAAAATATGGAAAATTGGAAATTGGATACTTTAAACAAAAATCTTGATAGTCTTTTCTAAACATTTGTTTGTTACGAGGGTTTCCTGCATAATGTTTTATATGCTTGGCAAAACTTTAATTTATGATCAATAATTCAACAGTTTCTTCTCATGTCATCTGAGCCTCCCCAAACGTGAAAACTATTTTTTTTATTGACTACTTTCTTTCCCAAAGCTAATATTCACAATTACTTGAGTTTGCCTGTATACAGTTTACTGTGGACCAATTTACAAGAATCAATCTTTCTTGCTTCAAAGTGTTAATGAGAATATCAAAATTTTCCTGAGAGTGAGATAAAGCATTGTCACCAGCATAGTTGTATAAGACTGGTGTTTTTAATGAGATGAAAAATGCTGTTTAAAATACATTAAAAAGAAAAAGTTGAAAAGATTAAAAAAGTTCGAAAAGGTTAAAACGCGATGTTACTAAATTGCGCCTCCAGATTAATTTGATTCACCTTGTAATGTGACACACTATTTTCTATTTGGGAGGTTATTGTATTGTATATTGTTTAACGAGAGAGAGAGAGAGAGAGAGAGAGAGAGAGAGAGAGAGAGAGAAAGAATATTGTTTAACGTCCCTCTCCAGAATATTTCATTCATATGGAGACGTCACCATTGTCTGTGAAGGGCTGCACAATTTAGGCCTATGCTCGACGCTTACGGCCATTGAGCAGTGAGGGATCTTTATCGTGCCACACCTGGTGGGACACGAGGCCTCGTGTTTTTTTTCGGTCTAACCCGAAGGACCGCCCCATTTAGTCACCTATTAAGACAAGCAAGGGCTTATTCTAACCCGGGTTCCCACGGGATTATTTCACCAGTTGAATTGCATATTATCCTGCAGTTTTACCTGGTGAGATATCGTATGGTAAACAATCAAATGTCTAATCAGATAGATTCATTGAAATTGCTGAAAATATGTTTTATCTACTGGTTTCTTCCAATCCTCAAGAAGCCTAAGCAGAGTTGTTTGACAGCCATGTTCCTTTCTAAATGCACACAGGTAATTATTGAAAATATTCTCGAAATAAAATAGAAAGCTAATTGGACATGGTCCTTCTTTTGACATTTGAGGCAATACGCTAACTGATTCACTGTATTTCTTACTTATGAGTAATTGCTTTGAAAAGAGGTGAATTTTGGACATTTTTTTTGGATGGTCAGATAAGAAACCAATAAACAAAGTCATAATTATCAATCCCGAGAAGATCTGGCCTGGAGTTCTGGAAGAAAACGTATGTCAAAACTTGGACTCAAGTCCAAGATTTTACTCAAATTTTAACTGCTCAAATAAAACAAAACTTCAAAATTGAGTTTGATATTTTTTCGAGAAATCCAGGCCTGACGACGTATTAGTGGTGCTCCTAGTTTTATTGTAATTTAGCTGAAATTATCGTCAGTTCCAGTAGCTTTATTCAGTGAAAACTTGTTTAACATTTTACCAACTTCATTTGGATTTGTCGCTAGAGAATCAAACGACAAAAGAATGTTCTTGATTTTCTTGTATAGCCGTAATGCTTTGATGCATATCTGGATCGAAAACAACACCCTTAGGGGCGAGGTCAAAAGTTCAATGTCTGACAAAAAACTAAATTCATATAGTTTTCACCAAGACCCCGTCACCCCTTTGAAACTAAATATGATAAATGTTGAAACCAATGGATTAAAAAGTAAAACCATACGAGTATAAATGACGCTCTGTATGTCTTTTGTACTGTTTATTCACAAATGAAAGTGAACATTAAAACTATTTTAAAAATGTTCATTAAATTGGAATATCATTATGTGGTTTTTAACAGTCATTTGTCTAGCTTTCCTCTTTTTCCACTAACGTGTTATCGATATCGGATGACAGAAACTTATGGGATATTTTATCACCCCTCCCCCTAACTATTTGAATTTAGATTTTTATCCGACATCGATCTTTTGATCTCGATCGCCCCTTACCAATTTCATCTGCCACACTGACATAAAAGCTATTTGACATGCCTGAAACATCTTCGTCCGAGTTTTTCAGCTCATCGTTTCTGCTGAAATAATACTCGAATATTTGCTCTTGTTTATCTTTGACAGAAAAAGGTTTTATAGTTGACCAAACATATGCTGATTTATATCTACCAACACAATTACATTATGTTTTTAATTATAATTAATTAATTGATTGATCAACAAATTTAATAAAAGAATAGTAAAAAAAACCCCAAATCTTGTTTAACAGATAATCTCTTCCCAGTACTGACTAAATTTCTTCGTTTTCTATATTTCTCCCATGTTGTTTCAGATGAGTACTTGTCATGTTTTGAACTTATATATGTGACATAATTTGTGTAAAGTGTGTCAATTCGCTATTCATGTATAGAGCATCCTTTTCTCTGGTATGCCTAGTTCTTAAAGATGCATGATGATATGCCTTTTCAATAAAATATTTTTAAAAAGTTTCATATATATCATTACCCTGTTTTCTGTCAATATCTTGGTATGGACTGAAGACTTTGTTTATGTTCTCTAGATGCCTTGAGCTATATCAAAATGCTTTTGCTTCGATTTGTTGCGGGATTTAATAGTAAAGTCTATGCAATGATGACTGTCACTAACACAATAAGGTGAAGGTAGAACGGTGACCAATCTCATACCTTTAATAAAGGTGAAGATAACGAACAGTGATCAATCTCATACCTCCTATAAAGGTGAAGATAACGAACAGTGATCAATGTCATGACTCCTATAAAGGTGAAGATAACGAACAGTGATCAATCTCATAACTCCTATAAATGTGAATATAACGAACAGTGATCAATCTCATACCTCCTATAAAGATGAATATAACGAACAGTGATCAATCTCATAACTCCTATAAAGATGAATATAACGAACAGTGATCAATCTCATAACTCCTATAAAGATGAATATAACGAACAGTGATCAATCTCATAACTCCTATAAAGGTGAAGATAACGAACAGTGATCAATGTCATGACTCCTATAAAGGTGAAGATAACGAACAGTGATCAATCTCATAACTCCTATAAATGTGAATATAACGAACAGTGATCAATCTCATACCTCCTATAAAGATGAATATAACGAACAGTGATCAATATCATAACTCCTATAAAGATGAATATAACGAACAGTGATCAATCTCATAACTCCTATAAAGGATATAAAATTAAGGCTAGGGCAGACACAGACCTCTGAACATACCATAGGTGGGATCAGGTGACTAGGAGGAATAAGCATCCCCTGTCGACCGACCATGCCCGCCATGAGCCGTATTTCTCGATCGGGTAAACGGAGCAATCCGTATTGAAAATTCAATGTGAAAAGAACGGCGTCAATTGGTATGAAATATGCCAGACAGCATTTTATCCAAATGTTGTTGTAAATTAGATCGTTATAATGACCACAACATTTGAGAAATGCCGACTTTATACGAGACGGTAGATAGAACCTCGGAAAGTTCAACTTATTTGTCAGTAACCTCCCTCATGTTGTGTGAATTCAAGATTGGTTACGTCGTGACCTTATGGCGCTAGGTCAGGGGAAACTTGGGGTCAAACATTTTCATGGAAATGAAGATTGAAAAAAAAGCTCTTGAAAATTACATCAGCTTAACAACAGCAGGATCGATGTGACGCAGATGAGGGATGTGGCGTTTTGTCTAGGAATTGGAATGTGAAATAAATAGTGCTTTACACATTATATACGGTTACACACGCTTACAGAATAATTTATGTTTTGAATATATGATTGATCTACTGAACTCTGATATCTACCATGTAATTTGAATCATTTTCGAAACCAATGGGAAGTGTCTAATGTCATTTAAAGCATGAATATTCAAAGTCAACTATTCTGGAACATCCTTCTTTAACAAGTTAATCCATTGACAGAAACCTATAATAATAATCTCTGGCAGCGAAATCCTTAGTCTGACATTGCAAGGTCGTGAAATCTACTGCTGGAGATTGCAAGGTTGTCAAACTATTGCACGGCATTGCTAGGCAGTGAAATATTTGCTGGATATTGCAAGGTTGTGAAATATTTGCTGGACATTGCAAGGTTGTGAAATCTTTGCGTGGCTTTGCAAGGTTGTGAAATCTTTGCTGGACTTAGCAAGGTTTTAAAATATTTGCTGGATATTGATAGGTGAAGAAATGTTTTGCTGGAAATTGCAAGCTGTTCTGATGTTTTTTGTGACTGTAGAAGGAGAACATCTTTCGTTTATTCCGGCAGACGATTATTCATATCTAATGAACTTACTTTTACATGGTTATTCTAAAAAGATCCGTCCAGTTCTTGACCAGTCGAAGAGTGTAGACATGGCGGTCAGTCTGTGGATATCCAGCATCAATGACGTCATTGTTGTTGAACAGAAGATGGTTGTCTCTGCTTACGTGCAGGTCACGTGGAGAGATGAAAGGTTATCATGGAATGCCACGCAATGGGGAATACACACAATGCAATTTATCCAGGTATTGCAGCTTGATAAAAAGACAACGTTTGTCTCATGCGAGTGTATATGGTAGATTTATGGTATTGTGGTTTCCTAACCTTTTGTTGAACCACAAATCGTGTAATCATCGAAGTTCAATTTGTTGATTTTTGCGAATTCAAGACTTGATGAAACCAGTTTTTTGAATTCGTAACTCTGGCTCTACAAGGCTTTGTCATTCTCTATCCCATATTTTGTAACAACTTGCGGAAAAAGGAATAATCTTTTTTCAGATTAATGAAGGCAATAAATATAAAAAATGTTTCCCAATATTTACCATGAAGGATCAAATCTAAATGATTTTAAAAAACTCACCTCAAATGCGCTATAGCAGTCAATAGCTAGTTGATAGATGTGAAACGATATTCAAAAGCATATCACAGGGGGAAATGATGCAAGTTGACACGTGACTATGGAATGAAAGCATGTGGTTAAGAGGTCCACTTAGAATAAAAAATCGTGGTATGTGTTGTCCATGGCCAATGACCATAATAAATAATAAGTAGGACGCTATTAGTAGAACATTATCTATCAATGCTATGGGAACCATTTTATATTTTCAGGGAGATCTCTGGATACCAGATTTGGTTTTGATGAACGGCTTCAAAACCATGCAGCCTCTGGGCGGTGATTCGTATTTTCTTTCCGTAACAAGTAATGGTGAAATAGTCTGGGACCCATTCATGGTGTTCGAATCGAAATGTGACATCGACGTGTCCTATTTTCCTTTCGATAAACAGACATGCAGCATTATCTTTGGAACCTGGAGTTATGGTAGAAATGAAGTATTTCTCTACGTTCCACCAAACACCAAAGTAGAGTTTCGTGAAGTTGTGGAAAATAGTATATGGGAAGTGACTTCAGCAGATGCAACCTTTGACCCTGTATCCAATAATAATGCCGTTACTTTCATCATACATTTACGACGCAAACCACTGCATTACTTTCTAAACATGATTTTACCCATTGTGTGTTTGGGTGTCCTAAATGGTTTTGTATTCATCATTCCCGCTGATGCTGGAGAGAAAATGGGTTACACAGTGAGCATATTTCTGTCGTTTATAGTGTTTCTTACCATGATAAGGGATGAACTTCCGGTCAACTCTGGCAATGTCTCCATAATGAGTATTTACGTAATGATACAGATAGGACTTAGCATGCTGGTTATTTTTATAACATCATTACAACTGCGATTACATCACAGAAAGCCAGAGAGGGAAATAGGTCAATTCTGTCGCTCGCTGGTCAGACTTGAGAGGCGTCTTCAATGCGTGGATAAAGGTCCCCGTTCTGGCTGCTGTAAGAGACGTGTTCATACAATACAGATCGCATCTGAAGGAACGTCGGCTACCTCTCTGGAAAATGATATCTCAAGTAAAGCAGAGGAAGTTGTGGAATGGATGGACGTCTCCTCCGCTATAGATTTCCTTTCGTTCTGGTTTCTAGTGTTTACAGAAGTGGTTGTCTCTATCGGCATGTTTTCTTACTCTATCTCACAGTGGCGTAGTTCTTGAATGAGGCGAAGAAGTTAACTAGCGTTACATATCCGATTTCTTTCAACAGATATGCTAGGATTAAATATGTATCCTTATGAAAGACACTTCAGTAAAAAGATGGCAATAGAGGTGAAATATGAAAATATATGACAATTTATAATGAAGATATTGTATGTGTACTTAATTCAGCGTATTTGAAATGTGGTGCAATCGAAACAGGTGCACTATTTGCTGCATTCATTATTCGCACTGCGTTAATGATTGGTAAAACATGAGTAGAGATTTCCATATTTTAGAAGAATCATTCTGCGTTATCAAAGCCGGGAAGATTTGAATCCTGATAAAATATAAATACAGACATTTGTAAATTTGTAAAATGAATATAAAATTGTTCACTGTCAGATTGAAAATGAAGATTAATCATTGTCAAGATAAGGAAGAATTCAAACTGTCGGACGTCTCCATTTTGTATTTTTAAATTAAATAGGCTATGTATTGGAATTTTAACGTGTTTACCGTGAAATGACTAAAATTCGTGGGGTTCATACCCACCAAAATAGAAATTACACTGTGCAAGGAACAAAGTAATTTATTAGTAACTATACTGTACAAAGAACAAAGTAATCTAACAGTAATTACACTGTACAAAGAACAAAGTAATCTAACAGTAATTACACTGTACAAAGAACAAAGTAATCTAACAGTAATTACACTGTACAAAGAACAAAGTAATCTAACAGTAATTACACTGTACAAAGAACAAAGTAATCTAACAGTAATTACACTGTACAAAGAACAAAGTAATCTAACAGTAATTACACTGTACAAAGAACAAAGTAATCTAACAGTAATTACACTGTACAAAGAACAAAGTAATCTAACAGTAATTACACTGTACAAAGAACAAAGTAATCTAACAGTAATTACACTGTACAAAGAACAAAGTAATCTAACAGTAATTACACTGTACAAAGAACAAAGTAATCTAACAGTAATTACACTGTACAAAGAACAAAGTAATCTAACAGTAATTACACTGTACAAAGAACAAAGTAATCTAACAGTAATTACACTGTACAAAGAACAAAGTAATCTAACAGTAATTACACTGTACAAAGAACAAAGTAATCTAACAGTAATTACACTGTACAAAGAACAAAGTAATTCATAGTAACTACATTGTACAAAGAATAAAGCAATTTAATAGTAACTATACTGTAGAAAGAACAAGGTAATTTAATGATAATTACACTGTAGAAAGAACAAAGTAATTCAATACTAACTATACTGAAAAAAGAACAAAGTAATTCATAGTAACTACATTGTACAAAGAACAAAGCAATTTAACAGTAACTACACCGTACAAAGAACAAAGTAATTTGATAGTAACTATAGTGAAGAAAGTAATTCATGAATGTTGTATCAACACGATCTTCGTTGTTTGAAAATGTAAATGAATTTTTCGTGCTTGTTAAAAAGAAAACCAAAATTTAATGCAGTTTTTGACTATTCATCTTTCTCATATAATGAATGTTTATGATATGTTGTATTTGCTACATGTTTTATTGCATTAAACGTAATTCAGATCTCTGATCTTGCATTGGATGACCTGCGATTTGAACACCAATGCTGATAAGTAGGATATCCATTAACCACGTATCCTTAATACTCACTAAGGCTAGAGTCGACTCATTTCTCGTATCACTTATTTATACAATGCTTATTTACTCTTCAATAAAGACAACATTTAACCAAATTCCACGTAGCTATTTATGTTCTTCAGACATCAAAGTACAGAAAGTATTCCTGGGAACGCAACTTTCTTTACAGACTGATTTTGAATACGGTATACTCCGTTTACTTGATCAAAATATATGTCTCACGGCGGGTGTGAACGGTCAACAGGGGAAGGTTACTCATCCTAGGCACCTGATCCCACCTCTGATATGTCCAGGGCTCTGTAATTGCTAAACTTTTAATTTTTTATCCCTTATAGGAGTTATAAGATTAATAACTGTTCTTTATCTTCCGTTTTCAAAGATTTAAGGTTGTGCCGCCATCAAACAGCTTATTAATATTAATGACCCAAAGTAGAAATATTCCATCAATTTCCTTTTACTAGCAATGCAAGGTGAAGATAACGAACAGTGATCAATCTCTTAACTCCTACAAGCAATACAAAATAGATAGTTGGGAAAACACGGACCCCTGGACACACCAGAGGTGGGATCAGGTGCCTAGGAGGAGTAAGCATCCCCTGTTGACCGGTCACACCCGCCGTGAGCCCCATATCCTGATCAGGTAAACGGAGTTATCCGCAGTCAACTTCAGTGTGCCAAGAACGGCTTAACAATCGGTATGAAACACGCCAGACAGCATTTGACCCAATGCGAGGTTGTATTGACGAACTAGATCGTTATAACGACCACAGAATTTGCGAAATGCTGACTTCAATCGAGACTGTTGAAATCCCTGTACCATCAACTTGTTTGTCAGTAGCTTACCTGGATTTAAAAACTGACTATACCCAGAACAAGCTCTTGCATATCTAATCAGTTGAGATATATAAACACCATATGCAGGTGATAATGGAATATTGCTACATAAATGTGCAATATAAATAAATGCTATCTATAATGGAATTTAATAAATAATCAGGGAAAGTGTATATGCTGTCAACTTGTTAAAAAAGTTAGCCATAGATGAACAGAAATATTTAAAAAATACATAGAAATTGGTTAAAATAACTAAATCTTAGTTTCAACAGATTAAAAAAGATGTTATTTCACGAATGTATGTAAATCCATTGTGGTGATCAAGGATATTATAGTATAACAAACATACAATAAAATAAATACCAGCATAGGATTTATTATCCTTGCTAACATGTATATAGATAATTCATTTATAACAATATCAACTTTTTCAGCACGAAGTAGTCAATCATTCTTGATATACTCAGTGAATAGAGTATCCCCGCAAATGACACATTTCTCTCATGATTTCAGGTCAACTGAATAAAGATTAACAAAACCTATGAGGTAAGATAAGGGTAGTGCTACCTTAAGTTATTTTCACTAAATCTGCGCAGTTATCATTGGTTGATGTTTTTAAATATTCATTTACTTTGAATATGCAGATACCCAGTTGTGTTTGTGGTTTTCTTAATCTTCTACCTTTCTCATCAGCAATGAATTCGTCCATATGGTGCCTAGTGTGCAAGTTAGAATAACGACTGCCGTTTTATAATGCTCATGGAAATTAAAACTGAAGTTTAAATTTACATATAGTTGAACTCGCAAAAGGTGAAGATAACAAACAACTATCAATCTCATGAATCCTACAGAGAATACATAAATAAATTCATATTTAAAGGTAGGGCAAACACATTCCACTCGGCATTCAAAAAGTGGAAACAGGTGTCTAGTAGGAGTACAAATCCCCTGTTGACGGTTACAATCTTCATCAGGTAAGCGTAGTCGACATGAGTATGTAAAGAACGGCCTGAGAGTGTATTGAGACACACCAGATATCGTTTAAATGAATGAGAGTGCATTTGTTAACAGTATCACTACATCGGCTACAGAATTTGCAAAATGTGTAATTTAAATGAGACTGTTGAAACCCCCTGTGTTCTTTCAAAACTGATCATCTAGACTATATGCTCCCGCAAGACAAGTTACAGTCAACAAGAGGCCCATGGGCCACATCGCTCACCTGGGTCACCTTGGCCCATATTTCAAGATTTTCCCTATATATTCGCATGTAAAACTTTGTTCCCCTATTGTGGCCCCATCCTACCCCCAGGGGGACATGATTTTAACAAACTTGAATCTGACTATGTCAGGAAGATTTCATTTAAATGTAAACTTCTATGGCCCAGTGATTCTTCAGAAGATTTTGAATGATTTTCCCTATATATTTGTATTCAAAACTTTGATCCCCTATTGCGGTCCCATCCTAACCCCAGGGCCATGCTTTTAACAAACTTGAATCTGTACTATGTCAGGAAGCTTTCATGTAAATTTGTACTTTCCTAGCCCAGTTGTTCTTGAGAAGATTTTTAAAGATTTTCTCTATATATTTGCATGTAAAACTTTGATCCCCTACAGTGGCCCCATCCTACCCTCTGGGGTATGATTTGAACAAACTTGAATCTGCTCAATCTCAGGAAGCTTTCATGAAAATTTCAACTTTTTTGGCCCAGTGGTTCTTGAGAAGATTTTTAAATAACCCCACCTTATTTTTGTGATTATCTCCCCTTTGAAGGGGACATGGCCCTTCATTTGAACAAACTTAAATCACATTCACTCAACGATGATTTGTACCAAATTTGATTGAAATTGGCCCAGTGGTTCTGGTGAAGATGAAAATATGAAAAGTCTAAGGACAGACAGACAAAAGGAGATAAGAATAGTCCACTTGAGCTTTCAGCTCAGGTGAGGTAAAAATGGGGTACAGGTCCCCTATCCACCCCTGATTCAATGTGCCTGAATTGTTATCAATTATTCTCAGATGAGAATTTCGTAAATTGTTAATTCTTCCGTATATTACATAAAATAAGTTCAAACCAAAGTGGATTGAAATCATTTTCTCAGACCATCGACGATGGAGTAGTCCACTCTCAGTTGTGCATTGTGACATCAAATGTTTTGACTTTAAAGAATGAAACCATGAATATATATATATATATATATATATATATATATATATATATTGGGATAAATCTCCGATATAATCTTCTAGAGTGCTCGACGTGGCCTCACGGAGCTACATAAATTGACGATCAGATGGAGTTCAATCACATAACATTTATTTCTCTACAGGCTGTTTCGTGAGGGGATGGTTTCCCCTCACTCGTCGGGAGAAAAATGACATCTAACGAAAAACATCCGCGTGGCTGAGAATATGTTACACAGAAACATACTGGATAGTTGCTAAGCATGATTACACACAGGATTGAGTAAATAGAAATTTATGGGAATGACGGCAAGTGCTGACAAGTTCTGAACGCTTATTCAATGAAGATTTTTCGGGATGACATATTATAAAGAATTTCTCTAGAATACAGAGGTTGCACTTTTTTGAAATGTTTGAGTATGATGATGTTTTTCCTAAAATTTCCCACTTGATTTTGTAGTCAATATTTTTGTCTTTCAATGTCCATATGAATTTGCTGAGCTCGGTGGTATTCTTTTTCGTGGAATTACGGAATGAATGAGTGTGGTTGGCGTATCTTAATTTGAACTCGGTGTCTGCTAGTCCCACGTAGCTCTCTTCTTGTCCATTATCGGCTCTGACTCTAGCTAAATACACAATTCCGTGGGCGCGACATTCACCGTTGAGCGGGCATTGGTCTTTGTTTCGGCAATTACACCTGTTACATGTATCTCCGGTCTGGCGCACTTGTTTAATTGAAGCGTTATGCGAGTCAATTACATTTTGCATGGATGGCATACAACTGTATGATATTTTAATAGTGTTTCTGTTGATAATCGGGCGTAGAACATGGCCTATCGGGAAACACTCATCTATAATTTTGAGAAACTGTTTACCCAAGTTTGTTTTTACGTTACTATCATATGGGGGGTTAAACCATGTGATGTTACGGGAACGATTTCTTCTGCTGTTCTGTTTAGTTTTGGCTGATTCGTCGTATGTTAGCTTGTATTTATAGCCGCTTTCATCAAGTGCTTTTTGGTATATGCCGGCGGCTTTGACGAATTCCTCTTTGTCCGATGAAATTGATGACAATCGGTGATTGATGCCTGATGGTATAGCTTTAAGTATGGAAGGCGGGTGGTTACTGCCGGAGTGTACGTAACGCGGAATGTTGCCGGGTTTCAAATACGGGGAATGTTTACTTGTATGTAAGTTCAACGTTACGTCCAAATAGTTGACCACCTTCTTGTTGGCATCTATAGTGATACGGAGACCATGATCCTCAAATATCTTGCACAGACGTCGGCATATACCAAAAAGCACTTGATGAAAGCGGCTATAAATACAAGCTAACATACGACGAATCAGCCAAAACTAAACAGAACAGCAGAAGAAATCGTTCCCGTAACATCACATGGTTTAACCCCCCATATGATAGTAACGTAAAAACAAACTTGGGTAAACAGTTTCTCAAAATTATAGATGAGTGTTTCCCGATAGGCCATGTTCTACGCCCGATTATCAACAGAAACACTATTAAAATATCATACAGTTGTATGCCATCCATGCAAAATGTAATTGACTCGCATAACGCTTCAATTAAACAAGTGCGCCAGACCGGAGATACATGTAACAGGTGTAATTGCCGAAACAAAGACCAATGCCCGCTCAACGGTGAATGTCGCGCCCACGGAATTGTGTATTTAGCTAGAGTCAGAGCCGATAATGGACAAGAAGAGAGCTACGTGGGACTAGCAGACACCGAGTTCAAATTAAGATACGCCAACCACACTCATTCATTCCGTAATTCCACGAAAAAGAATACCACCGAGCTCAGCAAATTCATATGGACATTGAAAGACAAAAATATTGACTACAAAATCAAGTGGGAAATTTTAGGAAAAACATCATCATACTCAAACATTTCAAAAAAGTGCAACCTCTGTATTCTAGAGAAATTCTTTATAATATGTCATCCCGAAAAATCTTCATTGAATAAGCGTTCAGAACTTGTCAGCACTTGCCGTCATTCCCATAAATTTCTATTTACTCAATCCTGTGTGTAATCATGCTTAGCAACTATCCAGTATGTTTCTGTGTAACATATTCTCAGCCACGCGGATGTTTTTCGTTAGATGTCATTTTTCTCCCGACGAGTGAGGGGAAACCATCCCCTCACGAAACAGCCTGTAGAGAAATAAATGTTATGTGATTGAACTCCATCTGATCGTCAATTTATATATATATATATATATATATATATATATATATATATATATATATATATATTCTTGCCATTTCTTATGTGTCCTCGAATGACAGCAATTTCATTTGAGACGTAAGAAATCTAAAGTACATGATTGGAAAGGAAGCATGTAAAATTTGTGCATATAAAGTAATCTTTTCTTTCCTTAGTGCAAATGCAGAGTGGTGTGGAACGGGAAATCACTTCACGCCTGAAAACACAAAGGTGTCCAGGTTAGGCGATTGACAGCTAGGCCGGTGTTAAGCATTAATCTGCTATTCTTTATCTTCCAAAGGTGCAATGCATAATATCACTTCGAAAACAAATGGTCGGGATTTTGTTACTGTCTACCACAACCACACACACTCACTCAAATTAGTTCTTTATTTTGCGAGTTTGTATCAAGAGAAATGTGTTAAGAGTAAATATTCATTAATATCTATAAAAGCGTATAGTGAGAGATGATGTCATGGACTACAATAATGTAAGATTTCTACATTTATATGAATTCCTTGGAAGATATTTTGTTCCGGACTAAATACAGCATACCATTTTTCTTTTAAAGTTGGTAAGACTTTCATTTCTATCCGATATCAAATTTTAGGTACAAGTACATGTAGTAAAGAATTATATTCGCCACGATCTAGTGATGGTCCTGACGAAGGTCTTACGCTTTTCACCATTCTCAAAATAGAAAGGAGTTGACTGAATACATTTCAAGAATGAATCTTTGTCAGAGTGCAGACAATTGCAAGGCACTACCTAAATGATAACACCGGACATTCATTCCCTCATTACAGTTTTAACATTGAACAATGGTTTCCATGTAGTGCCTTATATCGCGGGCTGTGGTAATTGATTTCTAGAGGACAATAGTGTTAGTGAAATCAACAGTGTGGTAAACTTTCATTTTACTTCATCCACTCAAAATTGACTTTCTTTAGTGAACCATGATAAGAATTGGTTTTCAAAATTAGCATCAATTAGCATCTGTAAATTTCTCTTACGGAATTTATAAGATTTAGTTTTTCCCAGATCAAACGTCATCATTGTTGTTAAATTCCTTTATATTAAGAAAATAGCTCCGTGTACAAAGAAAAATATACGCGAGTTACATTGCACAATAATGAGTCTTCATAACCTCCTGAATGTTAGATAGGGCATGAAAACCTTGGATCTGAAGAAGACCGTGGTACAGTGCATTTCCTTTGTACACTGTATATACAGTATAACGTACTCACGCATTTACATGTACGGGGCGTTACCGACAGTCAGATACGTGTAATAAAGCTACTTCAAGGTATACAGTCAGATACGTGTAATAAAGCTACGTCAAGGTATACAGTCAGATACGTGTAATAAAGCTACGTCAAGGTATACAGTCAAATACGTGTAATAAAGCTACGTCAAGGTATACAGCCAGATACGTGTAATAAAGCTACGTCAAGGTATACAGTCAGATACGTGTAATAAAGCTACGTCAAGGTATACAGTCAGATACGTGTAATAAAGCTACGTCAAGGTATACAGTCAGATACGTGTAATAAAGCTACGTCAAGGTATACAGTCAGATACGTGTAATAAAGCTACGTCAAGGTATACAGTCAGATACGTGTAATAAAGCTACGTCAAGGTATACAGTCAGATACGTGTAATAAAGCTACGTCAAGGTATACAGCCAGATACGTGTAATAAAGCTACTTCAAGATATACAGTCAGATACGTGTAATAAAGCTACGTCAAGGTATATAGTCAGATACGTGTAATAAAGCTACGTCAAGGTATACAGTCAGATACGTGTAATAAAGCTACGTCAAGGTATACAGTCAGATACGTGTAATAAAGCTACGTCAAGGTATACAGTCAGATACGTGTAATAAAGCTACTTCAAGGTATACAGTCAGATACGTGTAATAAAGCTACGTCAAGGTATACAGTCAGATACGTGTAATAAAGCTACGTCAAGGTATACAGTCAGATACGTGTAATAAAGCTACGTCAAGGTATACAGTCAGATACGTGTAATAAAGCTACGTCAAGGTATACAGTCAGATACGTGTAATAAAGCTACGTCAAGGTATAGTGATGCTTGTTGATTGCATTATTTTTTCGAGAATTTTTCACTCATATGGAGACGTCATTATTGCTGTTGAAGTGATGCAAAATTTAAACCTATCGCTCAGCTCTTACGGCCTTTGAACAGGGAGGGACCTTTATCGTGCCATAACTGCTGTGAAACGGAACCTCGGTTTTGCGGTCTAATCCGAAGGGCCACCCCACTTAGTCCCCTCTTACGACAAGCAAGGGATAATGTAGGCCTATTTTAACTGGGATTCCTAAGGAGATATTGAATCTAAATGTAACGATATAAATGTTTTTTTAAAATCAATATGCCATACAAAGGTGTTGTATGGAATTGATATGATATATACATGTAACAGTATAATCAGGTTATAAATTTCCATCGATTACAGCTTAATTAACCGTATAAGCCCTGCTGGGTACACCCCAATGTAAACACCCATTATCACAATTAATCAAGGCAATATCCATGACACTCTTAGTCTATCTATTGCAAATTAAATGCAAAATTATGACTGTCTTGATTTAAAAATTGATCATACGCAGAATAAACTCTTGCGAATCGAATGAGTCGGGGAAATATAAAAACCATATGCAAGTGATAATGGAATATTGCTACATAAATAAGGGAAGTTGACGATGGAGAAGCTTAAATCATCCCATTTATTACAAAGCTGGGTTGTTAGTTTATCGTTAATATTTATTTATGATAGTTTGAAGGAGAAGTGGACAGCTCTGATGTGTTTTTATTTCGGGTTCACAGGGATATGTCGAATCGATACATGAATGACAATTATTATTGCTAATAGATAAAACAAAATATTTAGATTCTACCGGTCGTGAGATCAGCGGTATGTGAAGTACCAGAAAAGACATATGCTTAGCGCTCAGGGCCGTAGCAGCGAGGGTTCTTTAGCGTTTAGAAACGGAAATCCCGTTTTACTGTGCGTAAGCTCAATTGCTACGGCTCTGAGAGCCAAGCATAGTTGGAAATTTGTGGTACTTCACATACCGCTGGTGACATCCATATATATTGTGAATCAAAAGTGAGGAGAAGGAAAAGTGATCAATCTAATAAATCCTTTAAAAAATACAAAGTTAAAACAGAACAAACACGGATCAATGGAAACCTTAGAGGTGATATCAATAGCCAGATAGAAGTCAGGATCGCCTTTCAGCATCACCGACGGTGACACGGTGATTTTGACCACGAACCCTATATTTTGACTCCAATACGGTCCAGTAAATGATAGTATAATGATTATACATACTTTTTATTATTGGATAAAAGATATCAGTCCAATAGGAGGTGATTGCGATCATGAAAACTAACGTAGAATTTGTAAAATTTCGACTTTAAACGGAACTGTTGAAACCCCTGTAGCATCGAATTACCAATACAACGTATCCTTGAGTACAATATTGTTTGACATGTTTCATACGAATTGAGGTCAAACTTTAAACATTGATTTTGACTACATATTACTCCGTTTACTTGATCGCGATATAGGGCTAACGGCGGATGTGACCGGTCGACAGGGGATGCTTACTCCTCCTAGGCATCTGATCTTACCTCTGTACTGTACGTTATCTTCACCTTTATAGGAGTTATGAGATTGATCACTGTTCGTTATCTATACCTTTATAGGGGTTATGAGATTGATCACTTTTCGTTATCTTCACCTTTATAGGAGTTATGAGATTGATCACTGTACGTTATCTTCACCTTTATAGGAGTTATGAAATTAATCACTGTTCGTTATCTTCACCTTGATAGGAGTTATGAGATTGATCACTTTTCGTTATCTTCACCTTTATAGGAGTTATGAGATTGATCACTGTTCGTCCCTGGTTGCCATTTCACATGTCCTGCCCCATTTTCGTTTCTAGGAAGAAACTGAGTGAATGAATTTTGTTTTTCTTAGCCTCTCCGATATCCTTACTTCGACTTATGGCATTACAGGTATATGACAATGTCTGATACCTCTAAGCAATTGTACATGAACGAGATAACCTAGATGTTTTTGTGAATGCAATGTACATAACTTAGAATTGCAAAATTTGAAAGAACAAAATATCAAATCGTCCAATGTAAAACTTATACGGTACCAATTTTGATGCACCAGATGCGCATTTCGACAAATAATGTCTCTTCAGTGATGCTCGACCGAAATGTTTGAAATCCGAAATAAGAATGAAGGTTTAGAGCTATGATAGGGAAAACCAGTGTGCCAAAAAAGTGGAGTCCAATTCGTCTTAGGATAAGAGCTATGCGTGAGGGAGATAATCCTTAATTTTGAAATGAATTTCTAAATTTTATAACAGCAATTAAATATACTAAGATTTATAGAATTAACTATAAATCCATTTATTTTAGCCAGACTTAAATATATTTTATTTCTGAGGATTTTTTCGGAAACACTATTCCGGAATCCTACCGGAAATAAGTTGGCAAATAGAATAGCATTTCCTTTTATGACGAGGCAATTTCGGGAGAACGTTGAGATAACAGTCGAGACAACATTTTAATTTAAGTATTTGGATATCAAACTTGTAAACACAAATCTTTTTGAGGTAGATGGGGTCCATATATCAAATATAGGCAATGAAATTTTTCTCAACAACATTAGTGCAGGGTTAGAACAAATTATAACGAATGGATGGCAAGTGTATCCAAAGTTATACTAGAATTTGGACGGGGTATTTTGTGGCAAGGTCTTGGCTCCAGGAATTAGCCGTTTCCCCCCCCCCCCCTTGGTGGCGGTGGCTTCAATGGTTAATATTGTAACCATTTCCGCCATGTGGAAGAATGCGCGTCTGGTTCCTGTGATTGGACATTGAATGATTTGATTGGACAATATTGTATGTATTGAATTATTTGGTGACAATTTGGTCACATATATATATGATACACTTTGATTGCCGCTCACCGGAATCATAGTCATATGGTTTTTTGTTTAATTGAAAATTGACATTTTAATGATTGATGTTTGGGGGTGATTGCAAATCGTCTCATTGCCGTCAACCGGAATGAGAAGATTTGCTAAATTTGTTGCTTGATTTTATGATATAACATTAGGCAATGATGTGTTTTTGGCCTGTACCATTTGGGTGTCAATACACAGGTGTAATTTACATGGTAAAATTTTAATGTAAAACTTTAAAATTTTACTCATTGCCTAGTTGCCAAGACCAACAACAGCCACAATGGGGAGGGGGGTGTTGTTATAAAATACAATAAGTGCAAAAAATAAACTTCTATATAGGTAAACATAATGTTATGTCTTTATTTCCATCCCAGGACAAGGTCAGCTTACAAGTACAATGTACACTACAAACTGCTATCATTTTGAAGTTTTGCAAGGCTGGTCTATGATAAATCCGTATTTTCAAGCTAGTAACGAAGTACTTAGCTACTGGGCTGTAGAGACCCTCGGGGACTAATAGTCCACCAGGAGAGGCCTCGACCCATGGATCATAATGTAAAACTTATACGGTACCAGTTTTGATGCACCAGATGCGCATTTCGACAAATAATGTCTCTTCAGTGATGCTCAACCGAAATGTTTGAAATCCGAAATAACAATGAAGGTTTAGAGCTATGATAGGGAAAAACAGTGTGCCAAAAAAGTGGAGTCCAATTCGTCCAATGGTATGAGAAGTTTCCTCCCTCAGAACTGCTTATTAAAAAGGTGCATGTAGAACCTCGGCTATTACAGGCAGATTTGAGCGACTTGAGAAAAGAATGGGCTAAAGGCTATGTTGCCTCATTTAACCGGATCAGATTTTTCCACGTAGAGACACGAATCAATATGACTGAACGATTCTTCTGAAAATCTAATAAGACAAGTTACACGTAAAGAATTTATGAAATTGAGGTTTGATCCCGGATCAAACAACTTAATTGTTGATGAATTCCTTTAATATTGAAAACAGTTCCATGTACAAAGGATAATATATACCAGATCAATCACAAGCTTCATCATACAGTAATGAATATTCATGACTTGCAGGAGTTTAGACCGAACATGGGTATATTGAGTATGAAAGGTACAGTGAAAAAAATGTTACATCATTATTCAAATAATCTTATCAATATATTTTTGAAATTCACACACACACAATTATATACGCACAATTTTACACATATGCACACATATTCGTCCGGAGGATCATGCACAGGTGTGAATTTAAACTTCTTCTACAGCTAGTTAAGTTTCTGAATAAAAAAGAGGATACGGAAAAGTGATCAATTTCATAAATCCTATAAAGAATATAAAATTGAGAATAGAATATCAACTGCCTTGGAAAAGTAAGCATCTAATGTTAACCGGTCATACCCTCCGCGAACTCTTTATCTTTATGAGGTAAACGAAGTAATCCGTAGTTAAAGTCAATATGTAGAGAACTGCCGAGAAAACGGAACGAAACACTTAAGACGGTACTTGACCCAGTAACAGGCAATCGCAAATTATACTTCAATTCAACATTTAGATATATCGATATCGATGATGTTTTATATATTAACAATAATAAACTTTCATTCATATGTCGATTCGAAATATCCCAGTGAACTCGAAATAAAAGACACCACAGAGTCGTCCATTTCTGCTTCATACTTCGATATCTTATTGAAAGTGGGTATTAACGACAAACTAGCAATTCAATGTTATGACAAACAACATGATGTAAGATTCTCCATCGTCAACTTTCCATATCTATGTAGCAATATTCCATTATCACCTGCATATGGTGTTTATATCTCTCAAATGATTCGATACGCAAAAACTTGTTGTGCGTAGGGTCTTTTTTAAAATCGAGACAGGCTACTGAAAAACAAGTTAATGGTAATGGGGTTTCAATAGTCTCGTTTATAAACAGCATTTCGCAAATTCTATGGTCGTTATAACGATCTAGTTTGTCAATACAACCTATCATTGGGTTAAATGATGTCTGGCGTGCTTCATACCGATTGTTAGGCTGTTCTTGGTACACTGATGTTGACTACGGAAAACTCCGTTTACCTGATCAAGATATAGGGCTCACGGCGGATGCTTACTCCTTCTAGGCACTTAGGCACATGATCCCACCTCTGGGTGTGTCAAGGAGTCTGTGTGTGCCAAAGTTTCTATTTTGTATTGTTTATAGGAGTTATGAGATTGATAACTGTTCGTTATCATCACATTCTATACGATAATTATCATATAATTTATGAAATGCTGACTTTAAAATCCCTGTCTCTGTAAGTGGCGATTATGTCAGTTTTTTTGGTAATTGATTTCTTGCAGTTAATATAACAAATCCTTTCAAGAATACAAAATTGAAAGCAGGGAAAACACGGATCCACGGAGACACAATTGATAGGGTCAGATGCATTGGAGAAGCAAGCATTTCCCGTTGATAGGTCACACTCGCCTTTAGGTTGTCTTTATGAAAAAATCCATCGACAGAAACATATCAAATCGATTTTCAACGGTGAAGGGCTTTGATATACATTACTAGGCAGTGATTAAATTTTCCTGAACATTGCTAGGCAGTTAAATATCTGCTGAACATTGCTAGGCTGTGAGTTTTTTGCTTTGAAAGTTGTGAAACAGTTTCTGAAGATTGCAAGGTACTGAAATACTTGCTGGATATTGTTAGATAGTGAAATGTTTTACAGGAAATTGCAAGCTGTTCTGATGTTTCTTATGACTGTACAAGGAGTTCATCTTTCGTTTATTCCGGCAGACGATTATTTAACTCTAATGAACTCGCTTTTGAAGGGTTATTCTAAAAAGATCCGTCCACTCCTTGACCAGTCGAAGAGTGTGGACATGGCGGTCAGTTTGTGGATATCCAGCATTAATGATATCATTGTTGTTGAACAGAAGATGATCACCACTGCGTTCCTGCAGGTCACGTGGACCGACGAAATGATGACCTGGAACAGGACGGAATGGGGAATAGACAGGATGTATTTTAACCAGGTATTGCAGATTTAAGTTCAAAAAGACATCCCATTGCATAGTCTATTAAATATATGAGGACAGCGATGTGATTTCATGAGTTTTCACTAAATCACGACATCAAGCGATGAACCCAGAACATTTTTGCTACGAAGCGAAAAGTTTTTTCCTAATAATTGTTTTAAAGACAACGTATGTTTTGGCCAAAATCAACGGAATTGATAAAGCTGTGGTAGTTTCGGGTTCTCTGTACCCACTTTCCTGAGATGAAGAAACGAAATAGTATTCAATATCGTAGTTCCTATAAACACTAGAAATTAAAATGTAGAGCAAACAATAGGAAAATTAAGCATCTCTTGTCGACCGATCACGCCCGACGTAAATCAAACATGCTGACCAGGTAAACGGAGCAATTCATAAGCAAAATTAGTTTGAAAATTCAAGCGTAAAAATTGGTGTAAAACACGTCAGACAGCATTTGTCCCAACGAATGACTTGTAAGTTAAATCGGTGGAACGTTATAACTTATGAATGATGATATAAACATGGATTTTTCATATGTTGCAAGAAGATGCAATATTGTTCAAAGATTTTACAGATAAATGAAAAAAAATAAACCTTTATCGAAAATACACCTTAATATTTAATCGAATTTACCATGACGGTCCCACAATTGTTAAGTTCCAAACTGAAAACACTGTTTTATAGTACCACAGCTACTCTCATAATCAATTGTTTCTTGACACACAGGAAATGATATTTAAAAAATCAACATTACAAGAGAATAGAATATGATGTGTCACAATAAGAAAAGTATGATTTGCAGTGATTTATTCAGAACAAAGGCTTGCTGAATAAATCTACCATTATTTGAGTTGCTCCATGACTAGTGACCATAAACTGAAAACTATTTACGATTTTCAAATTATGATAATTTTGAGTTTTATAAAACCGCCAAACAATGCAAGTCGCTGTTGTACTTATTTGCCAGTTATTAATAATTTTTCTATAAATCATGCATATATTAGATTAATCTAAACTTGACAACATGATTAATATAAATGAGTGATTTAAGAGATGCTCATTTTCTAGAAATCATGCATTATACAGTAAAACTCTGATATAGCGAATTTCTGTGGACCCTCTATAAAAATTCGCTATAAGCGTAATTCAATATACGTTTATAGCGAATTCATAATTCAAATATAACGAATTCGTTATAAAACTGATTTGTTCTACATGTATGTCAGTTCTATAAGAAAGCAACAATCGATGTACTTGCGTTTGTATTGTCTTTAATAGAAATGAAGCCTATATATTTTCGAGAAGAAATATTTTTATACAAGAAATATACACATTGATTTATATATGATAATTTATCTTGATGGATTATTAAGTCATGCAAGAACATATCGAGATAGAAATGTCAACAAAATTTTGCGGAATATATACATGTACAGTCTATTGCAATTGTCATTTACTTGTTGCTTTACACAAATAAAGAAGTGTACGATAAAATAAATGCAACCAAACTTCAAATTTAATTACCGAGAATAGTAAACAATACCGACAATATATTTCCTAAACGTATGTGTAAGTATTGTTTTGCGTTAACAACCTTTTTTGAAAAAATACAAACAGAAATTTTGTAATAAGTGTGGATCCTTTATGTCAAAGGAAAACGATTGTTAAAAATCACAGAGTTTAAAATGAAAAAAATAAATTCGTTATAAAGGTGATTTTTACGTTCATTTTTAATTCAAGGGGAATAGGAATTTACTTCGTTATATCCGTAAATTTGCTATATCCGTGTTCGTTATAGACGCAGATTTTTGTATAGAATATATAAAGAATTTGCTGGGGAAATCAATTTCGCTTCGCTATAGCCGTAAATTCGCTATATCCGTGTTCGCTATATTCGAGTTTTACTGTATTAATCTAAGCTTGATAATATAGTAAATATAAATGAGTGATTACAGTAATGTTCATTAGATGGCTATCACGTCAGCAGCTTTAGAGGTCAAATACTTTGCTTCAGAAACGGCTGTCTCTTCAGTATTTCTCTGATATTTTCCACTCAACGGATATAAGTTTCAAGTTAAGAATTTATGATATTGGGGTTTCTCCCAGATCAAATATCTTATTTGTTGATGAACTCCTTGATTAAATTTATAGTAAAAAACAATGTTCCGTGTACAAAGAATAATATACACCACCTTCGTTACACAGTAATGAATATTCAAGACCTCTGAAGAGCAATGGAACCTTGGGTATGAAGAACAGCGCGAAACAATGTGACGTCATTGTTCAAATAATACTGTCAATATATAGATCTGTATCAAACCGTTTTAATATTTTATAAATTATACCTCACAATAAATTAAAGATAAGGCTTTTAACATCATAGATAATTGCTTTTCGTTTTTTAAAATGAAAATGAACAGTCAAAAATTACTTTGTTGAACATGAGTCTGATTCTATACACAATTAATCTGAAGTCAATATGATGTTGGAGGTCCTTATTGATAGTATCTACATAGTCTTTGGTGCTAAGGTCTTCCAACAATCTCTTTGAATTGCCATAGACACGACGTGTGCTCCTTTTTAAGATCATCTGCTTTCATATCCTTATATGCACAAGAAGTCAACAATATCTTGCTATGGCCCATATCTCGACATTTAGATACATCAACAATGATTAGTATATTGACAATCATTCATATGTCGATTCGTTATATCCTAAACGAATTCGAACTAAAAGGCATCGCAGAGTCTTTCATATCTGTTTCAAGGACGATATTGTGATGAACATAGACATTAGCGGCAAACTGACAAATCGACTTTATGACAAACTTCATCATTAGCATCCACATATGTATGTGGTGATGTTCCGTTGTCATTACGGGTATGACCGGTCAACAGGAGATGCTTATTCCTCCTAGGCAACTGATCACACCTAGTGTATCCAGGTATTCATGTTTGTCCTACTCTCAATTTTACATTCGGGAAGTGATGAGGTTGATCGCTGTTCGTTATTTTCCCTTTTCATGTTCAGCTTACCGGGGGAAAGTAGTTACTTGTTTATGAAATGCTCTCATTTATCGAGTCTGTTAAAACTCCTGTAACAATACATTATGTATTCGTAGCCTACTTCGATTGAAAAGTTGATTTTGCGCAGAACATGCTCCCGAATATTGAATAAGTTGAGACTCATAAATACCATACGCAGGTCTTTATGGGATTTTGCTACATGAAGTTCATGATGGAGAGGCATTGCTGTCTGAAGTGGTTCATACAAATTAGTAAGCCATTCTTTAGATACTGATTGAGAGATAAGGCTCACGGCGGGTGTGGTCGGTCTTCAGGGGATATTTACTCCCCTTTGGCATATTATCCTACTTCAGGTGTTTCTAGGCGTCCATGGTTGTCCTGTGGTCGACTTTGTGATATTGTTCACTGTTTGTTATCTTCACAGTTTATCACAGTCCTCTAAGCCTTCATTAAAAGATCACTTCATGTTTCATAGAATTGAAGAAAGCTATTCTATCAAAATATACATATGTATAAATCAGGGTAAAATACTTTGATAAAGGCTGTCCTTTGCTAATGACGAAAATGTGAGAAATTCAATCTTTTTAGATGATTATATACTATTTCTACTCTGTCGGTTCTGTAAAACAACACAGTATCACTTTTTATTTCGAAAGCAAAAGCGAAATGAAGCAAGAGTATATTTGATTTAAAAAAAATATTTTTATGTTATGTAAACAAAAATGCTTATATGTCTTGGGTCTCAAGGTTAACAAATGTTTAAATCTCAATATTTAACATGCTTTGAAGTGATTGTTTGGAAAAGAGATTTCATTATGGGCAAATTATAGCGTGATTTATGAAAATGTGAAGATAACAAACAGGGATCAACCGTAATATTCTTACAAATACTACAAAATTAGGAATAAGGCAAACACGAATCCCTGGAAACATTAGAGGTGGATCAGGTGCCTAGGAGGAGTAAGCATCCCTATCAGTTTTTGTTGATAAGGTAAGCAGAATAATCCGTAGTTGAAAACAAGGAGTAAAGAATGGACTAATACACGTGTTGAAAAGCATTTTACTAAATGACAGGTTTTATCTGTAAATTGGATTGTTATAACGGCCATATGATTTGAGCAATCCTTACATTAAACGAGTTAGTTAAATACCTTGTATTTGATTTGAAAACTGATCAAACGCGGAACATGTTCTTGGTTATGCAAACAGTTGAGGGACAAAAATTACATGCAGGTAGTATTAGGTGTTTGCTGTAAATACATGAAAGGAATAATAAAGTCTTCGTGCATTCAAGGAGGATCAGCTGATTAATATATTTAGGGGGATATTTAGATTCTAGGAAAATATCAACTGCAATATCAGAATCCAGATTTAAAAGTTAATTTCCAGTAAAGAAGGGCAATGAGCTGTCTGTTTTGTGGCTTCAAATCTGCATTTTATTTTGTCGTCGATATTGAGCATTACGAATAAAATTTAATGTTACATTAGCAATATTCATCAATTGTATTGCATTTTTCGATATTTTCAGAGAGATCTTTGGATGCCAGATCTAGTTTTGAAGAACGGATTTACAGCCTTCCAGCCTCTGGGTGGCGATTTTTATTTTATTCCCATATACAGTAATGGTCATCTGATATGGAATCCATTCATGGTGTTTGAATCGAAATGCAATATCGACGTATCCTATTTTCCCTTCGACAAACAGACATGCAAGATTATATTTGAGACTTGGAGTTATAGCAGAAAGGAAATATATCTTCATCTTCCAATGTACGCAAAAGTAGAATTTTACGAATTTGTACCAAGTAGTATTTGGGTGGTGACTTCCACAGATGCAATATTTGACCCTACATCCGATAGTAATGACGTCACTTTTATCATACATTTAAGACGCAAACCACTGTATTACATTTTTAACATCATTCTACCAATCCTATGTCTCGGTATCCTTAACCTGTTTGTATTCATCATCCCCGCTGATGCTGGAGAGAAGATGGGTTACACAGTCAGTATATTTCTGTCGTTTATAGTGTTTCTTATCATTATCAGGGCTGAACTTCCGGTCAACTCTGACAAAGTCTCCATAATGAGTATTTATGTAATGATGCAGATAGGTCTTAGTGTGATAGTCATCTTCATTACGTCATTACAACTGCGATTACATCATAGAAATCCAGAGAGGGAAATAGGTCAATTCTGTCGCTCGCTGGTCAGACTTGAGATGTGTCTTCGATGTGTGGATAAAGGCTCCCGTTCCGGCTGTAGTGTACCTGTTCGTACAATACAGGTCGCAACTGAAGGAACATTGGCTACCTCTCTGGAAAATGATATCTCGAATACAGTAGAGGAAGTTGTGGAATGGATGGATGTTTTATCCGCTATAGATTTCATTTCGTTCTGGTTTCTAGTGTTTGCAGAAGTGGTAGCCTCCGTCGTCATGTTCTCTTATTCTGTCTCACAATGACGTAGTTCTTTAATGAGGCACGTTGTACGTGTATTTCAGAGTTCTTTTAAACATAAATGCTTTAATCAGATGTATCCCTATGAAAGACACTTCAGTAAAAAGATTGGATAGCAATCAAGCTCAAATGAGAACACCCATCACCATTAAGTTATATATAATCAAAAACTGTATGTTAGCATAGGAATCATAAATTACCGTTAATGCTTCATCACGAAAACCACTAAGATTTGAATCCCACTATGATAAGTATACGTGCATGACAATTTTAAACATTGAATATTCTTTGATAATTAAGATAAAGTTGTTATTTCAAAAGTGTATACAATGTGATTTCATAAAGATTTGAAATGTTGGACGTCTCTAATTTGTATTTTTAATTTAGTTACACTGTGGTTGGGAGGCCTAACGTGGGTACCGCGAATTGAGCAACATTCGTAGGATTTATGTCAACCAAAATAGTAACTACACTGTACAAAGAACAAAGTAATTAAATAGTAACTACAGTGTACAAAGAACAAAGTAATTTAACAGTAATTACATTTGATGAATAACAAAATAATTTAACAGTAATTGTACTGCACAAATAATAGAGTAATTTATCAGGAATTGTACTGTTCAAAGAACAAAATAATTTGATAATAACTACACTGCACAAAGAACAAAGTAATCGAACAATAATTAGCCTGTACAATGAACAAAGTAATTTAACAGTAATTACACTCAACAAAGAACAAAGTAATTTAACAGTAGTTAAACTGTAGAAAAACAGAGTAATTTGATAAAAAAAACCAAAGCAATTTAACAGTAACTACACTGCACAAAGAACAAAGTAATTTAATAATAACTAGAATGTACAAAGAACAAAGTAATTCAGTAGTAATTACACTGTACAAAGAACAAATTAATTCAACAGTAATTACACTGTACAAAGAACAAAGTAATCTAATAATAAGTGCACTGTACAAAGAACAAAGTAATTCAACAGTAATTACACTGTACAAAGAACAAAGTAATTTAATAGTAATTACACTGTACAACGAACAAAGTAATTCAACAGTAATTACACTGTACAAAGAACAAAGTAATCTAATAATAATTACACTGTACAAAGAACAAAGTAAGTTAACAGTAATTACACTGTACAAAGAACAAAGTAAGTTAATAGTAATTACACTGTACACAGAACAAAGTAATTCAACAGTAATTACACTCTACAAAGAACAAAGTAATTCAACAGTAATTACACTGTACAAAGAACAATGTAAATTAATATTAATTACACTGTACAAAGAACAAAGCAAATTAATAGTAATTACACTGTACACAGAACAAAATAATGTAATAATAATTACACTGTACACAGAACAAAGTGAATCATGAATGTTATATCATAATGATCTTTTTTGTTTGAAAACAGAAATGAAATTGTCGTGCTTTTTTTTTTTAAAAACGAAAGCTATAATTCAATGCAGTGTATTATTATTTACCATTTGCGTGTAATAAATGCTTATAATATAATTCTTATTGTACCCTTGTCTCTGATTGGTCAAATTCCAATTGAGGAACGCAAGTTAATTTTGTATAACCTGGTTTGGTATGGGGACACATCCCCTTGACAACCAGATGTCGGAACTATTTTTTCTCTCTCTAAATTTACATCGCAGCACTGTTTTCAGCCTTCTATGGAATAGAAAGTCAACGTGCACAATAAGATACTTCGGTTTGATACACATGTTGTTTTCTCGTTGTCAATATTAGTATCTACTTGTACACAAATCACTGTTGTAAAACATCTTCTCTGTATGTATGGTCGAATAGCCTAATAGATTAAAATTTGCCAAGTAAGCATAACCCTGTTCATTTTGAAATACATTTCTCACTGGGAAAAGGAAGGGGGTGGTGGTGGCGTTGTTTCATTCCTTGATCCGTCTTTCAACAAAGCAAACAAACATTCATACGTCACATTTTATCACATGACGTCAGACACATTGACATGTGGATCGTTATTTCTTACATGTTTTCTTGTGTCGGATTTACTATTAGCGACAACATTGCATACAAGGTTAAGTTTTCATCTAGTAGAAGGTTTCACGGAGTTCAAAGCCGTAAATTAATGCATTTTCTGATATTTGAAGATTTATTTTTGGTAGGCCTAAACAATGCATTTTCCCGTATTTTCTCAATCTGTCGGAGATGAGAGACTTCAAAGTCGATCTCTATCTTTAAAGGGCAGCGAAATACGCATTGCATGAATAGTCTACACATATTTTCTATCATGATAAATTTCACTTTCGATACAATCCGCTTCGCGGATTATGAAGCGTAAACTGACCCAAACCAGGTTATACTCGTATAACTTGCCCCAGAATTAAAGTCATTCCTTAAATAATATGTTGTATGTTCTTCATGTTTTATTGCATTAAACGTAATTCTGATCTCTTGTCTTGCATTGCCTGACCTGCGTTTTGAACATTGATGCTGGTACATGTAACTAGGGTATTCATTAATCAAGTATCCTAGATGTTCACTAAGGATTCGAATCATTTCTCGTATGACTTATCTATAGAATGCTTATGTTACAGTGTAAGGTAGTAGGGGAGAGTTGCGCACTATAGGCCCAGTCAACTTTCTTTAAAAATAGAAATACTCCAAATCTGAAGTGATATTACATGTGTAAAATGTATAGAATAGTTTTAGGATACATGTCAACTGTAGCTGCGTGCTTAATTAAAATGTTGATATACAACATGTAGGTGTCACCATGATTCCTAGCATATAGATAGCTGCAAATACGAAACTAAGACACGTGGTGAGTTGCAGACGAAATTCCGATGAAAACATGCATGGTCCAGCAAAAGGTCTGTAGGTGAGAGGGAAGGTGGATGGTCCCATATGAAAGGTATATTTTTAAGAAGGGAAGGCCGGGTTCCTGATTGTGCACAGTGTCTAAATCCCCTCGCTTGGTACTGTGATGATGTGGGGATGGTGCGGATTAGCCCAATTGAGAGAAAATCGAACCAAGAGAAGGACACTTGCTTAGAGCATGTTTTGTGCACTAGAACCAGTATGTATAGAATACATGTAATTTTGGTAATAATTTATGAACTCCACCAATATGAAATACAAGTATTGACATAAATGGGAAATATTATTTTTCATTAGTCTGTCATAATATTACTTTGATGTCTTTCCCCTGCCCACATATTTCAGAACCAAAAAAAAACCCCAAAAAAACCTGTCCCCTGCAACCTTCAATGAAGGTACAAAATGTATTAATATGGTACACCATGTATTATTCAAATTAAAAGAATTATATTTCTCATTATCAATTTTCATGTAGTAGTATTCAAATTAGAAAAAAAAATCAATTTCCACTTACTAGTAACATAGTTATATCTCTTTCTAGCTACTAAGATAACATGTAAGCAAGTCATAAAAGACATCATAATAAACTACAAAATAAATATATACCACACACTGATGATTTAATGTTAGCTTTGAAAGACGACATGTTGTTGAAAACTTCTTTAGGTACAGATGTACTGAATCAATTTTGCGAACATGCTGAATCAAAATCAACATAAGTAAGATGATGTATCCTATTAGGCAATGTAAACTATTTATATGATGGCTTACACATGTATATGGTATTAAAATAACGTATAAAGCAGTAAGGTGTTCGAGAGTTTTTATCTCTTGTTGTGGCCTTCAACCTGATGTTTAGATATACGACGTTTTATCTATTAACAATACATTTATGTAATCATTTTCATTCATATGTCGATTCGATATATCCATGTGAACTCGAAATAAAAGACACCACAGAGTCCTCCATATCTGCTTCGTACTTATTCTATTGAAAATAAATATTAACAGCAATTGTGATGTCTGTATATACGTATCTTGCCGACGTGACGTCACAAGCGGGCGTCCTGAACGTGGGTGATCCCGAATGGTGCAAGTTTGCTGACATCGTCTACATTAATCATTTACAGTGTTAATATGAACTTCAAACTGCCTTGCCACAATGCTTTTAGACATCCCAACTTCTAGCATCCCAATAGTACACAAATCAATCAACATTTTATTCCAAAAAACCCAATGTTTTTCTGTTTCAATATAATGAATGCTGTCAATGAATGCGAGAAATGTTAATCGATTACGAACCACGTGTCCAGAAAAGCGTGACGTCATCATCGCGAATCGAACGCGATATTTAACACATTGAATACTCAAACACGCGATTACTTTATAGGTTTTTATTTATCTTTCAATTACACACAGTTTCTTTTTTTCTGCTGGTATTTTTTAGAACGTTAGTCAGAGTTCATTAGAAAAATGATGAAATACCAGTTTATACCCATTAGAACGGGAAGTTTTAAAAAATGTTGTTATAGCATGAATAGACTGAAAAGTATGTTGATTGAACATAACGGCCGATTTGTGACAACATTACCGCGTGTGAATTCAGCTCCGCGGTAAACAAACATCGAATACTCATTTGTGGACTTATGCATATTGTATGTTAGCAAGATGTTGATTGATATATTTTTCTTTAAACAATTGTAAATAAATTGTTAAATCTTGGATTCAGAGTTGTAGCAAAATTTCAGCTTACTTCATCTACTCAAGAATGTAAAAGTGAATGGATTGTGTCTCTAAAGGATAAAAAACAACTGCAAAAATAATTTTGAAAACAAGTATCAATGGAGGTATGTAAAACAATATAGAGAATTGGTCACTATCTAGTAGTTTGTAAGTATAGGCCAATCCGAAAACATGAGTTATCTTTCCTTGATCCGGAACATAGTGCGCTTGCGTAACAGTAGGTTAAGACTTCCGGGTAGTATATTCGAGAAGCGTCATTATCAACAGTGCAGAAGGCTACGAATATATTGCTGTATAATTTTACAGTAATCACGCCAAGAAATATGTTAACGTTAATAAAAAATCTCAATGCATAGGTTTACTTCATACACGTGAAAATAACCAACTTTGCATGTAAAAATAATAGAAAATTAATGTTGTATAAGTTGAGGAGGACACCCCCCTCCCTGATAGGATGTACTGATGTAATTTCCGACGACAGGCCTGTCCCGAGACCGAGACACAGTTAGATTATTCTAACTACACCCCTCCCCCATTTTCCAGGATTTCACGTGTTTTATAACTGAAATTAGTATATATCATATATTCCTTACATATTCTCAGGATCTATAGCCCGTGTTTTAATACAGTTAGATTTATAATTAAATATCAGAAGTTCAATATCAATGTAGTACATTCAGCGATGAAAGTTCTGCCACGATGTACGTCTAGGTATGTGGGACTGACACCTCTAGATTCTGAAAATGTCCATCTCCTTCGAATGGTGAGTAAAATTTAACCCAGCCTGTACTTGTAAATGAAACAGAGGCCACTGACAGATTTCCAGCTGTCTGCCCACAAATTTTATACAGTTTCAAATACAAGTATAACCGTAAAGAAATTCGTCGTCACAACCCATCTTTAAACTGACATTTACACATGCAATGCTTTGAAAATTAAATAACGTATAATTGAACGCCCTGAATTTATAGTCGGCAAGAGTATGTACCTGTAAATACAGCCATTTTGAGTAAAATATTTGGAGTTTTACTCAAATTATTTTGTAAATTTGTGGCGAAAGGGGGTGTTTAAATCTGTCATTGCAATTTCTGTTATGACACAATATGTGCCTATACATAATCAAGTAGATTTCAAGGGGGCTAAAACGAATAAAAGAGGGAAGATACAGAGACGTCAAAAGCATTCTATTGGGGGGGGGGGGGTAATTTACCTACACCCCCCCCCCCCCCAGAGAGTACATTTGAGAATACACCCCCCCCCCCCCTCGGGATCACACAGGTCTATGGAAAATAATCCATATCAGTCTAACAATATTGAACAAAATTAATGAAAAATATTATTTAGTTACCTATTTTACTGCATTTTAAACATATCAGTTGATATTAACAATCCTAGCTTCATGCTGCAGTGTACAAAATGATTTGCACGTCCAGGTACTTTGGAGAAAGTTACCCAATGATTGCAGTCTGGTTTATTTTTGAAAGAGTCGATTGGTGGTGGTGGAATAATTTTAGCCCTGATAAAACAATGAGAGCGTTGATTTCCTAATTTAATTGATTTTTTTTATTTTGAAAAGAGGGGGGGGGGGTGTTATGCAAGATCTTTGCACCACAGGCACTCAACGTTTTAAATATCTATAATAAAAATTAAAATTGCCTACAAAATAATTATGTCAGTCTTTATTGGAGACATATGTAAACAAATGAATGTCTGGGTGATTTCCAATTTAATTTTTAAAATCCCCCCTACCCCCGAAAATCACACCCGACTCGATCAAGAAATTCTTCTTTTTTCCATTAACATTTTCTTACTCTCTCGTACAAATTATTTCAACTGTTCTCGATTTTGAACAGCGCCCATACTTATATAACTATACATATAATATATGCGCAGTCTGACTGTGTTACTACCCGGAAGTTGTCATATTCACACTAAATGTAAGAATACAAAGAGAGATAACTCACGTTTTCGGAAAGGCCTATAGTAAAGCAGATATCCTCTGACTACAATTTAACATATCCTGTCCACATTTTCTTTCCTAGTAGAAAGTAAGTAAATAATTTTCGTTTTTCTTACCCTTTCCGATATCCTTACTTTATTTTATGACAATTCTGGTATATGACAATGTCGGATTCTCTAAGCAATTGTGCATCAAAGAAATAACCTAGTTTTGGGTTACGAAGGCAATGAATATAATTTAAAATTGCAAAACTTGAAAAAACAAAATATCAAATCGTCCAATGGTATGAGAAGTGTCTACCCTTTAGAACTGTGTAAAACCTCGGCTATTAGCAACAGGGTTGAGGTACTGGAGAAAACAATTGGGTAAAGGCTTGATGTCTCGTTTCACCGAATCAGAATGTTTTTTCCACAAAGAGACACGAAGCAATTCTACTGAACAACTCTTTTAAGATATGTTACACGTACATAATTTTTTAAATTGAGCTTTGATCCTGGATCAAATATTTTTATCGTTGATGAATTCCTTTATATTGAAAAAAATTCCATGTATAAAGGGTAATATACACTAAATCAGTCATATGCTTCATTATATGATAATGAATATGCATGACTTCCAACAAGTTAGACAAATAATTTTGGATTTTGGAGGTATGAAGTAAATTTGGTTTAATTTGCTCTCGGAATTCCATTATGTTTTGTACCTGTACGATATTAATAAAAGTAGACCTGGTAGAAATATAGAACAATATCATAAAGAGTGTCAATCCTGGATAAACAATATCATCAATTCAGTAAACAAAATGTTTGAATTGTATCAGCATGAGCAAAGAGTTGGGATATCCAGCATCAAAACCCATTACCTTGGAATGGACACAGACCGTTGAGATCCAAGCATGATCAAAATGTTTAGTGACGATAATTTTTTTTATCAGCAAGAGCTCTCCATTTCATATGAATTGTCAAGATTGTCATTTCAAATAGTGATGATTCTTTTCCCGACAATATTGATAGTTATAATAATAATAAATAATAATACCATATTTATATAGCACCCTTTTCATACACTATGTACGCTCAAAGGTGCTTTACAATGCATATATGTGCAGTGCATCCCAAGGAAAATATCCAATATATCATTGAAGATAACTGATTGCGCTATCCTAGTTGTTTTAAAAGATGTTCATTTCACAACCGGGCGACCCGGGTCCAGTTTTCAATACCAATACCACATCAAACCTAAGAAGTTTAGGGTATGAGATCCACAAAACATTTATTTTCACAAAAGGGCAATCTCTGTAGCACTAAATATTTTGTGAAAGAAATATGCGAAATATTTACTGATATAAAGATGGCAGAGAGAAATAGAGTGAAAGCGTAAAGTCAACACTTCGTAAATTCTGTGGTCGATAAAACGATCTAGTTTGCCAATACAACCTATCATTGGGTCAAATGCTGTCTGACGTGTTTCATATTGATTATTAGACCGTTCGTTAAGCTGTTCTTGGTACACTGATTTTGACTACGGATGACTCCGTTTGCCTGATCAAGATATAGGGCTAATGGCGGGTGTGACCGGTCGACAGGGGATGCTTACTCTTCCTAGGCACCTGATTCCAGCTCTGGTATATCCAGGGGTCCGTGTTTGCCCAACTATCTATTTTGTATTGCTTATGAGATTTGTGAGATTGATCACTGTTCGTTATCTTCACCTTTCATGTCCAGATATATTTCATAATGATTGAGATTCTTTGTCAGAGTTATCCCCCTTGTAGAAATCTAGAAACAAATTAGGTATTTTCATAATTTGTAAGGGAACTTTCCATTTTTGCATATTTTAAAGATCATAGTAAGATGATTTTTTTCACCATGAGCTTTCTCTGGAAAATACATGTATGTCAGAAATGTGGTTTCTGACAGGGTTTAATGTAAAACTTATACGGTACCAATTTTGATGCACCAGATGTGCATTTCGACAAATAATGTCTCTTCAGTGATGCTCAACCGAAATGTTTGAAATCCGAAATACCAATGAAGTTTTAGAGCTATTATAGCCAAAAGCAGTGTGCCAAAATAAGTGGAGTCAAATTCGTCTAAGGATAAGAGCTATACATGAGGGAGATAATCCTTAATTTTGAAATGAATTTCTAAATTTTATGACAGCAATTAAATATACATGCAAGGTGAAGATAACGAACAGTGATCAATCTCATAACTCCTACAAGCAATACAAAATAGATAGTTGGGCAAACACGGACCCCTGGACACACCAGAGGTATTTTCAAGCTAGTAACGAAGTACTTAACTACTGGGCTGTAAATCCCTACAACATGTATCTGTTTTTGTCAGTGTTGAAAAATTGAAAATTATATTGCTGAACCACTATATATAGATGAATTAAGATTTATTTGAAGGCAAGTTTTGTATTAATATAACAATTAATTTTTGAAAACAAAAATTGTTTTATTTTTTTGCAAATTTTGATATAGGTAGTAACTGTTCTTTACTAAGAAGTAGAAGTAATAGTAACGGCTGTTCCGGATGCGATGTTAGAAACGGATGTCCTGTTCTACAGTATGAAAGATGAAGAAAACGAACAGTGGTCAATCTCATAACTCCTATAAGCGATACAAAATAGAGCGTTGGGCAAACACGGACCCCTTGATATACCAGAGGTGGAATCAGGTGCCTAGGAGGAGTAAACATCCCCTGTCGACCGGTCACACCAACCGTGAGCCCTATATCTTGATTAGGTAAACGGAGTTATCCGTAGTCAAATCAGTGTGCCAATGACGGCCTGATAATCGGCATGAAACACGTCAGACAGCATTTGGCCCAATGATTGTATTGGCAAACTAAATCATTGTAACGACCAATATGCAAAATACTGATTTCAAGCGAGACTGTTGGAACCCTTGCACCATCAACTTGTTTGTCAGTAGCCTGCTTCGATTTAAAAACTTATCATAGGCAGAACAAACTCTTGTGTATCGAATCAGTTGAGTGATGTAAACACAATATGCAGGTGATATTGTAATATTGTTACATAAATATTGGAAGTTGACGATGAAGAAGTTGAATCATCCCGTTTGTCAGCAAGTGGAGTTGTTACTTTGCCGTTAATATCTACTTTCAATAAAATATCTAAGGACGAAGAGGTGGACGACTCTGTGGTGTCTGTTATTTCGGGTTCAATGGGATATATTGAATCGACATATGAATGAAAATTATTGTTGTTGATAGATGATCATCGTCGATATATCTAAATGTTTAATTGAAGACAACAGTAGGATATTGTTTCTTCTCACGAGGAAGTTTTTGAATAAATTCTGCTTCATAAGAATATAAAAACAGGTCAGCTAACAAAGGAGCACAATTCATGCCCATGAGGTCTCCAACAGACTATTGGAAGACCTGATCACCAAAGACCACGGATATATTGTCAATGAGGAACTCCAACATATTTTTAATTTCAACTTTAGAGTCGAATGTGCCAAATATGGATAATGACATTTGTCAACCACACATGATTGGACCTGGATAATGAAAGTGCATTTACTCACAAAGGGAATATATTAAATGCTGCCCTTGATTGAACCAGGATAACTCTTATCATCATGTTCCATAATTACCGATAGCAAATTCGCGCCCATTCTTTGTACCATCTGCAATAAATTACTTGGAGGAAAATATTGTTTTTTTTTATTTTTACATTTTAAAAATACACTCTTAATTCTAAAACGTGTTGAGGTTAAATACGAAATGAGTACTTTTCCCAATGAAGGTGAAGATAACGAACAGTGATCGATTTCATAACTCCTACAAGCAATACAAAATAGAGAGTTGGACAAACACGGACCTCTGAATATACCAGAGGTGAGATCAAGTGCCTAGTAGGAGTGCATGAGCATCCCCTGCCGACCGGTCACAACAGCCGTGAGCGTGATAAAGAAAGTCGTACGTTGAATTAAATTTGAATTTGAATGTATCGCTGTTTAGGAAAACAGAAAGCATGTCGGCTTTCAACTTCTTGTTTCATATCATTGTCAGTTTCTGTTCATATCAAACTTTCGACTTTTTCTTCTAGTATTACATGTATATCATCATTCAGCAAAATGGCGGGATTTTGCCATCAATTTTAGTATCACGATTTATTGAGACATCTTTAACTCATTCCCATAAACAATATTACAGCATTTGCAATGACAAAATAAACTTAGGAAAAAAGAAAGTATGTAACCATATTTGAACACCTAACTTTATATTTTGAATTAAGAGAAAACGTATGATGAATAACAGAGATGAAATTAAATTCCAACCAAGAATGTTAAGATTTTTATTTCCAGTGAATTTTCAGGTAAAGTTACCCTGTTTGATGTTTTAACCTGGGAAGCTGTACGAGTATAGGAAAAGGATTGAAAGAGGATATACCAATGTAGCAAGGCGATATACTAATGCAGAAAGGCGATAAACCAATGTAGAAAGGCGATATACTGATATAGAAAGGCGATATACCAAATGTAGAAAAGCGATATACCAATATAGAAAGGCGATAAACCAATGTAGAAAGGCGATATACCAATATAGAAAGGCGATATACCAATGTAGAAAGGCGATATACCAATATAGAAAGGCGAAATACCAATACAGAAATGCGATATACCAATATAGAAAGTTGATAAACCAATGTAGAAAGGCGATATACCAATATAGAAATGCGATATACCAATATAGAAAGTTGATAAACCAATGTAGAAAGGTGATATAACAATATAGAAAGGCGATATACCAATGTAGAAAGGCGATATACCAATATAGAAAGGCGATAAACCATTATAGAAAGGCGATATACCAATATAGAAAGGCGATATACCAATACAGAAAGGCGATATACCAATATAGAAAGGCGATATACCAAATGTAGAAAGGCGATATACCAAATGTAGAAAGGCGATATACCAATATAGAAAGGCAATATACCAATGTGGAAAAAACCGTATTGTGATTCAATTAAACAATAAAATACTCTCTTTGTTGCTTCATCGGTGATGAAGGTAGCTAGCATTGCAGAAAAATTCATAATCCAAGTTAACGGGTTATGTAAAAAAAAAATTCTGTCTATACCCGATGAAACAACAAAGAAAGACATTTTATTGTTTTTATTTATATTTTTATGCATTGTTTTAAAATATAAATTAAATTTACATTTAATATCCCAGTCAATGGGTCGAATGAATATGAGTTACCGTACCTATACTGGATTCCTAAACTACATAAAAACCCTTACAAACAAAGATACATTGCTAGATCCAGTAAGTGCTTTACCAAGCCCCCATCTTTGCTCCTCACGAAAATATTAACAGCTGTGAAGGAGAAACTTCAAACTTTCTGTACGACTACATATGCCAGAAGTGGTGTTAATCAAATGTGGATTCTAAAAAATTCTAAAGAACTTTTAATAAACTTGAAATCGCAGAATTTTTCCAAAATCAATCAGTTGCTTCTTCAACAAAAACGGAAAACGGAAATATTCATATCTAGTGATCAGTCATTCAAAAACTTACTTTGTTCAACACCACTCTGATTCCACGCACAAGTACTCTAAAGTTGAAATAAAAAATATGCTCGAGTTCCTCATTGACAATATCTTCGTGGTCTTTGGTGATCAGGTCTTCCAACAGTCTGTTGGAATTCCATGGGCACGAACTGTACTCCTTTGTTAGCTGACCTGTTTCTATATTCATATGAAGCAGAATTTATTCAAAAACTTCTACGCGAGAAGAAATCTCTCGCTGTGGCCTTCAATTCGACTTTTAGATATATCGATGACGTTTTGTCTATTAACAATAATGGCTTTCATTCATATGTCGATTTGATATATCCCTGTGAGCTCGAGATAAAGGACAACACAGAGTCGTCCTCTTCTGCTTCATACTTAGATATTTTATTGAAAGTAGACATTAACGGCAAATTGACAACTCAACTGTATGACAAACGGGATGATTTCAGCTTCTTCATCGCCAACTTCCCATATTTATGTAGCAATATTCCATTATCACCTGCATATGGTGTTTATATATCTCAACTGATTCGATATGCAAGAGATTGTTCTGCGTATAGTCAGTTTTTAAATCGAGGTAAGCTACTGACAAACAAGTTGATGGTGCAGGGGTTTCAACAGTCTCGATTGAAGTCAGCATTTCGCAAATTATATGGTCGTTATAACGATCTAGTTCGTCAATACAACCTCGCATTGGGTCAAATGCTGTCTGACGTGTTTCATACCGATTATTAAGCCGTTTTTGGCACTCTGATTTTAACTGCGGATAACTCCGTTTACCTGATCAGGATATGGGGCTCACGGCGGGTGTGACCGGTCAACAGGGGATGCTTACTCCTCCTAGGCAACTGATCCCATCTCTGGTGTGTCCAGGGGTCCGTGTTTTCCCAACTATCTATTTTGTATTGCTTGTAGGAGTTATGAGATTGATCACTGTTCGTTATCTTCACCTTGCATGTACTAAAATATCACATGGTTAACCCATTCGTTACTTTAAACGGAACAGCCAGTGCACCCTAGACCTTGATTACGCTCCATATTTTGGCAATGATTACAGACAGGCGGTACTAAAAAACCCGGATCGAACTAGTTTGCAACAAACATGCTTTCATTGTCACAGACGTAGGCAATGCCAATTTCAATAGAAATATAAGAGAAAGAATTCAGTGAATGTAAATATTCTATAATTAGGTCTGAATTGCAATACACTGTAATGTTAATGACCAGCCCTTCTTGGTATTATACAATTTAGGATGATCCTAGAAGAGCTGATATTTATTGATATTTCAGTATTTCATTTATACAATTTTACAATGTAGGAGGGATGCTACTATTAGAGCTGATATTTATCAATATTTCAAAATTTGATTCTTTCTCGATAAACACATGGATGACCTCAGGTCAATTGTTTAGCGGCAAACAATAATCTAGAGCATATAATATTATTTTGATATACAAAAAGAAACCGAGCCCGTGCCAAAGTTATTTCAAAGTCACAATTGTCCAGTGCTAAAAGACCGTTTAATTCTGTCAAAACAGATATTAATTAATGTAGTACAATTGGCACTTTAAATTAACATAATATATATATATATATATATAAATTAAGCACATAAACTGAGTTTCGTTTTGCACATGTGAAATTGGCATCAGGAATAAATAGTAAACCACGTGCACGGTCTGTGTGGTCTCTGTTTGGGGTGGGGTACATTAACTATGGACGTACTTGATTGAATTATAAACACTGATCCAAGGTCGTCAGTAGGACTGTACTTACACGCTTGTTTTGTTCGTTTTATTCAGAAAACTCCCCCAATTATAATATCAACATCATGTGATTCATCTAAATACAAAGACTACGGCAGATGATGGTGGATGGACTGGTTTTGAATCAATAACAAATTAACAAATACATGAACACATCTGACTATTTGTAGCATATCAATTACCATTTCTCTTCAAAGCATTTATCAAAATTTCCAAAACTTTCGCAATTCTTTCACATTGTTGGAACTTATTAAAGTCTGTAGAAGTTTGAGAGTTGAGGGTCTGAACCAATAATATTTTTGATGAGTTAGTTTCTCAGATATGACTACAAAGGACACTTTAAAAGAAATTGATATTCGTCTTCTAATTCATTACAGGGCGTGCATATCCGTTCAGATTTTGGTATATTCTAGTGCCTACATTTTTCTATTCTCACAGAGTGTGCAGACTTCTACATTACAATCACAGCCATCGCCTGATGAAATCAATTGAATTACTATAATCAATTGAATTACTATAATCAATTGAATTGCCATTCCTTCGCTAAATCAGGATATTTCCGGATTGCCACCATTCTAAACAAATAAATAAATAAAAAATAAAATTAAAAAAAAAGATAAGGGGTGTTTTTTTCGACTTCTTTTCAATTTATATTTAAAATAATTAGATTAAGAAACACTGACAACCGAATCTGTGTATTAAAGGAAAGATTTCCAATCAGTAGCACCGACGTAATGTAATATTTGGACTCAGTTGAACTTTTAGAGTTGAATTTTACATGTACATATTTATGTATGTTGATGACTTTTGAAAAAGTTGGAGTGTTTGAATGATGTTATTTATCAACTAACTTTTTAAAACTTATATACAATGACAGTTGTGTTTATATTAATATCCATTTCAATATTTTCATTCACCATTCATTAAAAAATGACAGAACATCTGTTCAATCTTACATGTACATGTGTAAATATCTTTTAAAATTCTTTACCCACTTTAGAATTCTAATAATGATTAGAATGAATATTTTAACTTTCATAATTCTATTTTTTTTCCAAATCCTCGTTAACTCTTTAAATAATAAAAACTGAGATATTAACATGAAAATAGCTTTATTTCACCTTTTATCAACGATTTCTTCTGGTGCAGTATGCATGAATGTGACAAAATGACATATCATTGAATTTCGTCGTGATTCTGTTACCCCTGATATCACTCTATAATCGCTCTATCAATTAACATAAGCCTTAATTAATCAGATTAGAAATTGAATAAAATAAAAATAAAAAGATTAATAACGTGAAATCAATAACTAGATACCCCCCCTAAAAAAACCAACCAACAACATCTGATTAAGTAATAACGTGATTTTATGGGTTTTATAAATCGAACGATGTCATTCTCGTTATTTTAAGATACAAGATTGTTTGTTTTAGTAAATAGTTCAAGTCCCTGAGCTTTGTACTTCTAATCAATTATGTCATCTTGACATACTAATGTAAGGTTCTGGAAATGGCTAATAAATTATCGTCTGATTGATGACATCTTTTAACAAATGAATTCTATAAGTGAACTTAAGATGATTATGTGAATGAACAAACAGATTAAACCATTAAGCCTTATCCGTTATAAACGCATCATCAAACGTAAAACAGACCAGTAATGTTCCACATCAAACGTAAAACAGACTAGGAATTCAAACGTAAAACAGACTAGGAATTCAAACGTAAAACAGACTAGAAATTCAAACGTGTTTCAAACGAAACACAGTCTTTATCCAGTGTTTAATTCATGTGCAGATAAGCGCGGCCTCATCAATAATATATCCCCCCTAACTAATTAAGTTAGTCAAACAAATCTGACACACCTCTTACAGAAATTAAATGTAATTTAGGTTCGCTTATATATTCCTTACTTGAATCTACATTTTGGGACTCCAGCTGAAACCATACTAACTAAAATATTCTATCCATATTAATTAAAATATTCTATCCATGCTAATTAAAATATTCTATCCATACTAATTGAAATATTCTATCCATACTAACTGAAATATTCTATTCATACTAATTAAAATATTCTATCCATACTAATTAAAATATTCTATCCATCTATACTAATTAAAATTCGGAGAGTAATTGGAGGCGTCCTGTTTAACTTCGCTTATATATATTTTCTGCGTGAACCTCAGGACCCACGCAATCAATAATTCTAAATCAAGGACAGCGTTCAGATAAGAGTTCTAATGTACGCATGTAATTAAATATACATTTTTTTTGCCCTAAAGTTTAAAAAAAAAACCCCATGATCTGTATCATTAAAAAATTAGCCTAAATTTTAAAGGATAAAATTTAATGCATGTAGATTGTCAACATTTCATTCACAGTGTCAAATTTGTCCGAAGGGTGTGACGGGGTTACATCTGGATCCTGTTACAGGGGCTACATCCTGATTCCTTTTTGGTTGAACATCTTTAACAAGTATTGTCCTTTTTCATAATTTGCCATTTTGGGCCCTTCAGCTTTCTCCCATGGGGAGGAAAAGGTATCATTTGTCACAATTCATCAATTTTCTTGATTCGCCCATGATAACCATCTCTTAATTACCTGTACAACATGTAAACTTAAGTATTGGTTAATGTCCATATCTATTGATATTTCACTTCAAATGATTAGAATGTTTTCGCGTGAATATTTTTGGTGTAAATTTCACGTCAATCCCCTTTCATGTTGAATTTTTAACGTGAATCGCTATTCATGTGAAATTCTTGTTAATTTTTGTTTGTTTGAATTTCACATGAATAACTTTCACGTGAAATTCATGTTCGAATGTTTTCATGTGAAATTCACGTGAAACATTTTTCATGTGATATTCCTGCGAAAATTTTAATATGAATTTCACGTAAAAAGTTTTTCAAGTGAAATTCTTGTGAATATTCTAACATGAATGTCATTGAATCACCTTTGACGTGAAATTCACTTGAAATTTACGTGAATTTCAAGTGAAAGGTTTACTCGAATTTTCCATGAATTCACCTAAAATTCACGCGAGCCACATTCACCCAGCAGCTTGTAAATAAATCTGACTACACTGGAGGTAGATCGTTACACCGTTATTCTTTTTTTTTAAAAAGCATCCCACGCGAAGTATGATTTCTCTATCGAGAGAGTGATACAAACTCTCAATTATTCCATGTTTGGTTTTTTGGTTTTTTTTTTTGGAGGATGAGTTGGATTGGTTTGTTGGGGTTTGATTTGTTGGTTTGTTTCCCGGAATAATAAAAAAAAGATGTTTCGTTTAGAAATAAGATACTTTAAAGTTCAAACGCTGTGATTGATATTTAGTGAATCATGTTATAATCTAATAAACGATGCCTAGTATACTCAGATAGATGTTGTAAACTATTCATATAAAAATCATTAAGCTATTTATTAATATCATTTTTTTAAACATACCGCTAAAAGTCTTCAAGTATCATGTAAATATAAAAGATATTGTTATTATTAAAATTAAAACCCACCAAAAACTCATATCACATAATTGTATCACTCTTTCGATGGGAAATCATACCTCTCATTAAAAGATGCTCTACTAAATAAATATCGGTAAATGATAAATAATTCACTAAGCGATTTACAGAAAGAACTCCGGAATGCAAAACCATTAAGTCACGTGACTGATAATATTAATTCTCTCTGGAAAAATTGCCCACCTTTGTCAAATTAATTAACATCTGCATATTGAAGTAAAACTTGGCAGCATAATCACAGCTGAGTGAAGGAGCATTTTTGTTAACTTTACAGAATATATTCGCACATATATACAATGTATCAGTGTCTAAATTATATTTTAACATTTTTGCTGTTCACAGTTCTATTTTAATATTTCTATTCTGTATATTTGTTTTAATTAATAAATTTATTTGAATAATTTTGTGTGTTAAAATTGTTATACTTTATTTTTTGTTTTTACAATTTCGTTCATTTCTGCCTTTGATTTTATATTTTTGTTTCACAATTTGATTTAACATTTTTTCTGTTTACAATTTTAAATCTATTATTTTATTTTAGCAATTTTGTTTTAACATTATTATGTCTTCTATCTAAAAATTCTATTTCATTAAATTTTTGTAATTGGTCTGTCGATTCCATTTTTGTATATCTTTTACAGTATGCAATTCTAATGTTAAATGAATAAACAAATCGATGTTTATAAAAAAAAATAAAATACAAGAAATCGAAATAAAGTAAAAGTAAAATATTTCTAAAAAGTTATTTGCAAAAAGTTATATTGTGGGTACCCTGGGTGAAAATTAACACTACTCTTCAAGTAGATTGAAGGCTTTGGACCTTTTTATATTGATTTTTATCTTATTCGTATAGATTAGTAGATCGGTATCCATATCATTGTTAGATATGAATTCATTTTCAATTTATTAAAGAGTGTCGAGCCTGGGTATTTGGTTTTATTTTCAGCTTGCTACTATCAATCGAAAGTAATCGACCCCAAGGTGGCGCGGAACTCGGGGAGTCGGGGGTAATTACGAGTACAACTGTTTACAAAAAATAGAAGCAAAATTATTACCCGAATTAAAACTGTTGAATACAAATGTTAAAACAAAACTATGTAAAACGAAAATAAAAAAAAAAAAAATAGTGAAAATGTGAAAACAAGATTTTAAAAACAAAAATATAGAATTAAATAAAAAAAAAAACGAAGAAGAAAAAAATAATGTTAGAACAGAATCATATAAATCGAAATTGAAAACACAAAACAAACCAATTAAAATAAAATTGTTAAAACAAAACTGCAGGACTGTACTTTTGGGAATGTACTTTTGGGACTGTTATACCTCTATGATTGGCAGGTACCCTGCACTTTAAGGTGTATTATACGGCATTGGTTGGGTCAGCGGAAGATCATCCCCGATTATACAAATATACGATTATATATAATGTAAATCGTGCATCTCAGACTCTGCTTTAATAGATGTTATGAGTGATTAGCAAGGTATTTGAAGAACAATCGGATTAAACCAGGGGTTCTTCATTGATCAAGAATCATGTACAATGTACATCTATCCATAATACCACAAAGTCTGCACTGGGTGTAGACACGTGGTTTTCAATACACGTAATTGTTTTATAATAGATTAAACAGCATTACTGATATTTTCTTTCTTATTATTGTGTCGGTAGTTTATATATGAATTCATTTCAAGTTATAAGAAGCAGTTGTCCAGGGTCGGGAAAAGAAGGCAATTAAATGTAAAGCTGAACAATAGCAGAATTATAATTTACCACTCAATCAAAATATAGTGTATGCCTTCGAAGCTAAATCATTGAAATAACCTGAATAATTATGTGTAGAATATTTGATAATGCAGTAAGACTAGTAATCAGCTATATGAAATCTACAGTACGTTTTGTATTCATGCAAGGTGAAGATAACGAACAGTGATCAATCTCATAACTCCTACAAGCAATAGAAAATAGATAGTTGGGCAAACACGGACCCCTGGACACACCAGAGGTGGGATCAGGTGCCTAGGAGGAGTAAGCATCCCATGTTGACCAGTCACACCCGCCGTGAGCCCCATATCCTGATCAGGTAAACGGAATTATCCACAGTCAAAATCAGTGTGCCAAGAACGGTTTGAAGGCAAAAAAGGTGGGTGGCACAGCAACTTACATGCAACATGTTCGCATGTTTCATTGCTCTGTGGTCGTTTTGTGCCACCTTTTTGATATTATCAGTGTTTTATAGGTATATTGGCTGGGATCAATTTGTGTAATTTACATGTTTATTTGCTCATTTGCAAACCTAGTCATTAGTAAACGGTTGTTTGTATCAAGTTGTCCCATCCAATCAATTTTTGAAGGGGTGTTTTCATTGACCAGATTAAATCTTAAAAATCAATGAACAGGTTTGATTCCAACTTTGTGTATGTACTGAAATTGTGCTCCTACCAATCTCATTGAAATGTTTTACAGATCTAAGGAAGTTATGAACATTTTCATTTTACAGGTACATTTTTTTCAACTTTATGGACTTCGTCATTTTTTTTTTAAATTTTGTAACGATCTATTCGTTCACAGAGACTACAACATTGGTTTGAGAGAAGGTATAATGGAATCATAAGTCCATTTGTCTGTCTGTCCATATGTTCGTAGATAAGATTTTGTCAATAAATGATGTCGTTCACTGGATTTTGTATATTAGATAGCTATCACTTAGAAGTTTATGTTAAATACTTTGAGCAATCCTATACTGCAGATTATACAGTCTTGCATTTTGATTAATTGCTCTCAAGAAAACAAAGTTCCTCTTCATGTCAAAAAGACGTTTATTTGTCAATGAGCACAACATCACTATTTCGCTACATGTATTATTACATGTGGAAACAAACAAATGAACAAAACCAGCATAAATTCTACGCTAAATTATAACCAATATATTAACAATAATATCCTGGAAGTTAATTTTAATTGGTTTAGTTGTATTTATATTCTGTAATATAAAACTTTGATTGCATCTGGTTTGGGCTTTTGTTTTTATTAATTGTATCATTCATGCAAGTAGTCATTCATCCCAGACCTGAAAATTTAATAAATGATTGTGTCGTTGGCCATTCGATTCTCTCCCTCTCTGTATGAAAAGGTCAAGATAACGAACAGTGATCAATCTCATAACTCCTATAAGGAATACAGAATTAATAGTAGGGCAAACAGAAACCCTTGGATACACCAGAGGTGGGATCAGGTGCCTAGGAGAAGTAAGCATCCTCTGTCGACCGGTGGCACTCGCCGTGAACCTTATATCCTCATCAGGTAAACGGAGTTATCCGTAGTCAAAATCAGTGTGCCAAGAACGGTCTAACAATCGGTATGAAACACGTCAGACAGTATATGACCCAACGATAGGTTGTATGGGCAAACTAGATCGTTATAACGACCATAAAATTTTCAAAATCTGACTTTAATCGAGACTGTTGAAACCCCTATACTGTCAACTTGTTTGTCAGAAGCTTGTCGCGATTTAAAAACTGACCATATGCAGAACAAGCTCTTGTATATCGAATCAGATAAGAAATATAAACACCATATGCAGGTGATCATGGATTATTACTACATAAATATGGAAAGTTGACGATGGAGAAGTTGAAATTCTCTCGTTTGTCATACAGTTGAGTTTTCAGTTTACCATTAATGTCTACTTTGAATAAAATATCCAAGTATGAAACAGAAGTGGATGACTCTGTGGTGTCCTTTATTTCGAGCTCACAGGGGAATATATCGAATCGACATATCCATTACATCAATTGAGGGACATAAACACCATATGCAGATAATAATAAATATTGCTTATAGAAATGGGAAGTCGACACTGGAGAAGCTACAGTCATCACAGTGGGGTTAAGGAGTCCCGCATCAATTAAAACAAAAGTAACAAAATGTACTTCAGTGCACTTCACTCGATATGACGTCACAATATAGAAGTACACAATGTCGTACAGGTCTATTGTTTTATCGCAGGGAAAATGGTCATAATATTTTCTCGCTATTTACTACAGTTATCCAATGTTCAAGCTTAAGAGGTGTAAATCTGTTTTGCATGCTTTTGATTATATATAAGTCTCCCTTTTTAAGTGTGCACTATAGTAAATTTAATATTACATCGTAATTAACCCTGAAATCGACCCGATGTATATATTCATTTAGAATAAACAAAGCTAATCGTGTGTACACATCGACTGGGTACAGGTGAAAGATGACGATATTTTATTTCGATCAAGACATATTCCTAAAGGTAAATAATTACAGATTTATGATTTTGATACGGATGGTAGGATTTTTTGCCTCGTTTACATAATATTTGGCAGTGAATGTGGGAAATGACCAGCATTTGAGTCGAGATTATGAGAATTGTCAAATATGAGAGGATACCATACCGGTCCTGATCACGTTTTGAATGTATCATATCAATGTCGACATGTCAAGTCCAAACTGCAAATGATTTGAGTGCATCTTTCACCTGTGCCGATGTGATAAACAACAGAAAGTCTGGCGGATAAAAATAGCTCTACGTCAGTTGTATGATGACGAAATAGTTAAGTGAGGGATTTCCCTACGTGATATGATGTTTGTTTGTGTATTGACAAACGACTTTTAGTAAAAGTGTACGACGCTAAGAATTTCATTTTAATTTGAATATGCTGTTGTTACGTGCTATTTTACTTGGGACAACTTAACCACACTGGCTATCGTTTGTCATAAAGTTGTGTTTGTAATTTACCATTAACGCCTATGATCAGTAAAACATCTAAATATGAAGCAGATGTGGAAGACCCTATGGTGTCTTTAATTTCGTGTTAACTGGGATATATTGGATCGATGTATGAATGAAAACGATAATTGTTAATAGATAAAACGTCGTCGATATATCTAAATATCGAGTTGAAGGCAAGCGATGGATATTTTTTCTCCTCATGCTTTTGAATAAATTCCGCCTCGTAATAACATAAAGGAACTTAGCTCGTGTAAGACCACTAAAAGGAGTAAACTATAGAGTGCATGTGCTCTGCTGACGGTCAATGTTTAAATGCACTTTGATTAGAAATGATATTTGTTATGTTCGTTTACATATAATCCTCCTTGATCCCTAAACCCTTTGTAAATATCGTTGTCTTAATATCAGGGGAAGAGGTGAAAGGCAATTCCATTTAAACATATCCATACTCTGTTAAGACTAGTGATTCTTCTCTAACGCGTTGCTGTCATCTCTAAAAAGATATAAGAATAAACCATCTCCTCAAGAGTAAAAACAGAAATCTACATTATCCACCAAGTAAAACTGCACTGAGGAACTTCAACACACTTCAACACACATTATCCTCTTCTTAAGCCATAAAAATCTACGTTATTGTATAGTATTATATCTGATGAATCTTAAGTACAATCGTGAAATTGTCAGCTTTGGTACGAAAACCAAAATTCTTATACCCAAATTAAATAATTTTATGTTCCTTAAGATATATTTTTGATAATTCCTTTTCAGACCCCATGTGTTCAATCTCAAAATGTTTTGCAAAAAATGGCAAAACTTGTGATATACTGATAACTAGAAATTCATTTAGTGGTAATCTCACTGGACGTAGTTTCTGTACCAAACCGTTGATAATTTGACTTGTAAATCTTCTAACGTTGTCTACGCCATTGAGTGTAACCTGTGTTGCTTAATTTATGTGGGAGAAACCAAGGGTTCACTTAATAAAAGAATATCGGGGCACATATTTCAAATCAATAATGGTGGTAACAAACTTCTTTACAAGCATTTTAATGCACCGGACCACTTCATCTTGTCCATGAGGGTAAGGATTTTGGAAACAAATTAGCATCACACAAACAATCCAACATTAAGCACCCCTTTTCGTAGACAACGAGAAGATCACTGGATCAGGACCCTAGGCACTGCATTTCCATATGGATGCAATGATAATGTATATGATGTGGGAAATTTGACTAGTCCACAAGGATGATCAGTTTTTCAAATCAAGGCAGACTACCAACAAACAAGTTGATTTTACTGGGATTTCTCGTTTTTCGTTTAAAGTCAGCTTTTACAAATTTGTTGGTCGTTATAACGATCTAGTTTTCCAATAAAACCTATCATTGAGTCAAATGTTGTATGACGTGTTTCACTCCAATTGCTAGGCCGTTCTTGGTAGATTGATTATTTTGACTATTTATCATTTCGTTTACCTAATACACATATAGGCTTTGTGGCGAGTGCGACCGATTGAGAAGGGATGCTTATTCCTCGAAAGCACCTGATGCCACCTCTGGTATCCCCATGGGTTCGAACTTGCCCAATATTCTATTTTGTATTCCTTATATGAGATTTACCACTGCTCGTTATCTTCACTTTTTCAAATCGTTTAATTTAATAAGTGTATGAATTAATATGTAGATAAACAAGGAATTAATGAAAAGATATTGAAATAAATAAATAATTAAAGTGAACAAATGCTAACTTTCAAACTTTAAAACTTAGACAAGGAAATCTTGCATCTACAAATATATATAACATGGAATAGAAAATAAGAGTTGATATATATTTGTTCTTGCTTTGAATTCATTCCAGTGGCTGTAAAGGTGTGGTGTGATTGGCTTCTCTCTACATCTTTTTCTATTGATCTCTCTCTCTTCACCTTTTCTCTCTTCACCTCTCCTTTGTCTCCATTTCCCTCTGCATCTCTCTCTCTTCTGCCTTCATCTCTTTTTCCTCTTTATCCAGCTCTCTCTTCATTTATTTTTCTTCCTCTCTTCGTTTCTTCATCTTTCTCTTTACTATCATTGTCTCTCTCCACTAGATTTTCATGAGGGGAAGACAGTGTTCTTGATTGTGTACAGTGTCTAAATCCCCTCGCGTAGTACTGTTATGGTGTGGGGGTGGTGTGGATTAGCCCAAATGAGAGAAAATCGAAGCCAAAAGGAGCATCTGCCCAGAGCATGTTTTATGCACCAGCACCAGTATTTATAGATTACATGTAATTTAGGGTCATAATCTATTAATTCCACCAATATGAAATACAAGTATTGAGATGAAAGGGAAATATGACTTTTCATTAGTCTGTCATAATCTGACTTTGATGTATACCCCCTATCGACTTGTTTCAGATAGTTGTGGTATTGAGTCTGATTGTATTTGTGGTATTGAGCCTGTAATTGTTGTATTGAGTCTGTATTTCTGTATTGAATCTGTATTTGTTGTATTGAGTCTGTATTTATTGCATTGAGTCTGTATTTATTGTATTGAGTCTGTGTTTATTGTATTGAGTCTGTATTTCTGTATTGAGTCTGTATTTATTGTATTGAGTCTGTATTTGTTGTATTGAGTCTGTATTTATTGCATTGAGTCTGTATTTATTGTATTGAGTCTGTATTTATTGTATTGAGTCTGTGTTTCTGTATTGAGTCTGTATTTCTGTATTGAATCTGTATTTATTGTATTGAGTCTGTATTTATTGTATTGAGTCTGTATTTGTTGTATTGAGTCTGTTTTTTGTATTGAGTCTGTATTTATTGTATTGAATCTCTATTTATTGTATTGAGTATGTATTTCTGTATTGAGTCTGTATTTATTGTATTGAGGCTATATTTGTGGTATTGAGTCTATATTTATTGTATTGAGTCAATATTTGTTGTATTTATTCTGTATTTATAGTATTGAATCTGTATTTATTGTATTGAGTCTGTATTTATTGTATTGAGTCTGTATTTGTTGTTTTGAGTCTGTATTTATTGTATTGAGTCTGTATTTGTTGTATTGAGTCTGTATTTGTTGTATTGAGTCTATATTTATTGTATTGAGTCAATATTTGTTGTATTTATTCTGTATTTATAGTATTGAATCTGTATTTATTGTATTGAGTCTGTATTTATTGTATTGAGTCTGTATTTGTTGTTTTGAGTCTGTATTTATTGTATTGAGTCTGTATTTGTTGTATTGAGTCTGTATTTGTTGTATTGAGTCTATATTTATTGTATTGAGTCTGTGTTTCTGTATTGTGTCTATATTTGTTGTATTGAATCTGTATTTGTTGTATTGAGTCTGTTTTATTGTATTGAGTCTATATTTGTGGTATTGAGTCTGTATTTATTGTATTGAGTCTGTATTTATTGTATTGAGTCTGTATTTGTTGTATTGATTCTGTATTTGTTTTATTGAGTCTGTTTTTATCGTATTGAGTCTATATTTGTGGTATTGAGTCTGTATTTCTGTATTGAGTCTGTATTTATTGTATTGAGTCTGTATTTGTTGTATTGAGTCTGTATTTATTGTATTCAGTCTGTATTTATTGTATTGATTCTGTATTCTTTGTATTGAGTCTGTATTTCTGTATTGAGTCTGTATTTGTTGTATTGAGTCTATATTTATTGTATTGAGTCTGTATTTCTGTATTGTGTCTGTATTTGTTGTATTGAGTCTGTATTTATTGTATTAAGTCTGTATTCATTGTATTGAGTCTATATTTGTTGTATTGAGTCTGTATTTATTGTATTGAGTCTATATTTATTGTATTGAGTCTATATTTGTTGTACTGAGTCTGTATTTGTTGTATTGAATCTCTATTTGTTATATTGAGTCTGTTTTTATTATATTGAGTCTGTATTTGTTGTATTGAGTCTGTATTTCTGTATTGAGTTTGTATATATTGTATTGAGTCTGTATTTATTGTATTGAGTCTCTATTCATTGTATTGAGTCTGTATTTGTTGTATTGAGTCTGTATTTATTGTATTGAGTCTGTATTTATTGTATTGGGTCTGTATTTATTGTATTGAGTCTGTATTTATTGTATTGAGTCTATATCTGTTGTATTGAATCTGTATTTGCTATATTGAGTCTGTTTTTATTGAATTGAGTCTATATTTGTGGTATTGAGTCTGTATTTCTGTATTGAGTCTGTATTTATTGTTCTGAGACTGTATTTCTGTATTGAATCTGTAATTGTTGTATTGCGTCTCTAATTGTTGTATTAAATCTGTATTTATTGTATTGAGTCTGTATTTGTTATATTGAGTCTGTATTTATTGTATTGAGTCTATATTTGTTGTATTGAGTCTGTATTTATTGTATTGAGTCTATATTTGTTGTTTTGAGTCTGTATTTATTGTATTGAGTCTGTATTTGTTGTATTGAGCCTGTAATTGTTGTATTGAGTCTGTATTTATTGTATTGAGACTATATTTGTTGTATTCAATCTGTATTTGCTATATTGAGTCTGTATTTATTGTATTGAGTCTGTATTTGTTATATTGAGTCTGTATTTCTGTATTGAGTCTGTATTTGTTGTATTGAGTCTATATTTATTGTATTGAGTCTATATTTATTGTATTGAGTCTGTATTTCTGTATTGTGTCTGTATTTGTTGTATTGAGTCTGTATTTATTGTATTGAGTCTGTATTTATTGTTCTGAGTCTGTATTTGTTGTATTAAATCTGTATTTATTGTATTGAGTCTGTATTTGTTACATTAAGTCTGCTTTTATTGTATTGAGTCTGTATTTATTGTAATGAGTCGGTGTTTATTGTAATGAGTCGGTGTTTATTGTATTGAATCTGCATTTGTTGTATTGAGTCTGTATTTATTGTATTGAGTCTGGATTTATTGTATTGAGTCTGTATTTGTTGTATTGAGTCTGTATTTATTGTATTGAGTCTGTATTTGTTGTATTAAGTCTGTATTTATTGTATTGAGTCTGTATTTGTTGTATTGAGTCTGGGTTTTTTATTGAGTCTGTATTTATTGTATTGAGTCTGTATTTATTGTATTGAGTCTGTATTTATTGTATTGAGTCTGTATTTGTTGTATTGAGTCTGTATTTATTGTATTGAGTCTGTATTTGTTGTATTGAGTCTGTATTTATTGTATTGAGTCTGTGTTTCTGTATTGAGTCTGTATTTGTTGTATTGAGTCTGTATTTCTTGTATTGAGTCTGTATTTATTGTATTGAGTCTATATTTGTTGTATTGAATCTGCATTTGTTGTATTGAGTCTGTTTTTATTGTATTAAATCTGTATTTATTGTATTGAGTCTGTATTTGTTATATTGAGTCTGTATTTATTGTATTGAGTCTATATTTGTTATATTGAGTCTGTTTTTATTGTAATGAGTCTGTATTTATTGTATTGAGTCTGTATTTATTGTATTGAGTCTGTATTTTTTGTATTGAGTCTGTATTTATTGTATTGAGTCTATATTTGTTGTATTGAATCTGTATTTGTTATATTGAGTCTGTTTTTATTGTATTGAGTCTGTATTTGTTGTATTGAGTCTGTATTTCTGTATTGAGTTTGTATCTATTGCATTGAGTCTATATTTATTGTATTGAGTCTGTATTTATTGTTCTGAGTCTGTATTTGTTGTATTAAATATGTATTTATTGTATTGAGTCTGTATTTGTTATATTGAGTCTGTATTTATTGTATTGAGTCTATATATGTTGTATTGATTCTGTATTTATTGTATTGAGTCTGTGTTTCTGTATTGAGTCTGTATTTGTTGTATTGAGTCTGTATTTGTTGTATTGAGTCTGTATATATTGTATTAAGCCTGTATTTATTGTATTGAGTCTGTATTTATTGTATTGAATCTGTATTTATTGTAATGAGTCTGTATTTATTGTATTGAGTCTGTATTTGTTGTATTGAGTCTGTATATATTGTATTAAGCCTGTATTTATTGTATTGAGTCTGTATTTATTGTATTGAGTCTGTATTTATTGTAATGAGTCTGTATTTATTGTATTGAGTCTGTATTTATTGTATTGAGTCTGTATTTCTTGTATTGAGTCTGTATTTATTGTATTGAATCTGTATTTGTTGTATTGAGTCTGTATTTATTGTATTGCGTCTGTATTTATTGTGTTGAGTCTGTTTTTATCGTATTGAGTCTGTATTTTTGTATTGAGTCTGGATTTATTGTATTGAGTCTGTATTTGTTGTATTGAGTCTGTATTTCTTGTATTGAGTCTGTATTTATTGTATTGAGTCTGTATTTGTTGTATTGAATCTGTATTTGTTGTATTGAGTCTGTATTTATTGTATTACGTCTGTATTTATTGTGTTGAGTCTGTATTTATCGTATTGAGTCTATATTTGTGGTATTGAGTCTGTATTTCTGTATTGAGTCTGGATTTATTGTATTGAGTCTGTATTTGTTGTATTGAGTCTGTATTTCTGTATTGAGTCTGTATTTCTCTATTGAGTCTGTATATTTGTTGTATTTAGCTTGATTATATCTATTGGGCGAATTCAGATTCTTTTGATTATAATTGTTCATATATAATTATTGATCACTGTTCGTGATCTTCACCTTTCTTTAATAACAATATCTTCGCTTTACACTAATAATAAAAATTTCCTGTGTCTGAAGGAAGTCCAAACGGAGCAAAATCATTTGCAAATGTGGTATGGAACACATAGGTTATGGAGCGAAAATAACCATGTGTGCAGTAGGGCAAACATTTCAGCAATGACATTTTAATTTTGACTTGGCATTCGACTATTGTAGAAGTGCAACGCTAACGACCGTATAGGCTTAAACTTCAAGCTGAATTACAATAATCCGTCATTTTCAGAATGATTAACAATGAAAAAGAAAATCACATGTGTGTGGGACTCTATAAAAAGACTGAACCTAAAACATAAATCGCCATTGTGCTGTGCGTTAGCTATCGTGATTAAATGTCAGAAAGAATGTTTTACTGGATGGGACTTCTCATGGCCGCCGGACTAGCTGGTGGTACTCACCTTAGCTACACCATAGAAGAATACACGGAACTGCAAAATTCTCTCCTCGGGAACTATTCAAGCAAGATCCGCCCCATCAAAAATCAAGGGCAATCTTTACAGATGGAGGCCAGCTTGTGGATATCGAGTATAAATGATGTGAGCGCCGTGGACCAGAAAATGATCACCACAGCTTATTTGAACATCGAATGGACGGACGAGTTACTGACCTGGGATTCTACTTCAACAGGGATTTATTGGATGCAGATTAATCAGGTTAGTAGGACGTCTTCATGCAGTTGTTATGAGAATTTTAAAACAATGGAAATTATCAAATTTTGGGAACGACATCTGACTGAAACATGATTGATGACGAAGAATTTGAACGCTTCTTTTGTTTTAAATGTGTAGATTATGTCTTACATTAATTTACAAATGAAGATAGTTACAGACAGTTATCATGTCAATTGCAGAAAGATATCTGGATGCCAGACATTGTACTGAAGAACGGGTTCTCGGCTTTCAAAGCATTGGGAGGTGATTTTTACTACAATTTTGTGGACTATGATGGCACGATTCACTGGTATCCGTATACGGTATTTGAATCCATCTGCGATATTGATGTTTCATTTTATCCATTTGACACACAAACGTGCGACATCATATTCACATCATGGAGCTACACGCGATGGGAAATAAATCTAACAGTTCCTACAGCTTCTAACATAGGGTTTTACGAATTTGTCCCAAACAGTGTTTGGGAAGTGGTGTCGACTGACGCGTCACATGACTTAACATCCTCCGATAATGATATCAAATTTACGATAAATCTTAAAAGGAAGCCCCTGTATTACATAATGACCTTAGTCCTTCCAATCGTGTTTCTGGGCATTCTTAATCTTTTAGTGTTTATAATCCCTGCCGATGCGGGAGAGAAAATGGGATTCGCTGTGACTATATTTCTCACTTTCGCAGTCTTTCTTACAATAGTCAGTGGTGAGCTTCCCATAAATTCAGACAGTGTTTCTATATTGAGCATTTACCTTATAATAAAGCTAGCCATGGGCATATTTGTGCTTCTTGTAACATCAATACAACTGCGATTGCATCACAGAGGTGCTGAACACACGATAGGAAAAGTATTTCGCTTTATAGTAAGGGTAGAACGAGGCGTAGAGTGTGATGGACGACCTAAATGCTGGAATGCAGGTTGCCTTTCAGGAAAATGTGGGACTAACACTCGTATAACTCAAGTACAAGTAGAAGAGAAATATGCTCGGGATGACGTCAAAACGGAAGAAGAGAAAAACGACAAAGAGGAAGAGGAAATGACGTGGTCTGATGTGTCGTCTGCCATAGACTTTGTATCTTTCTGGACTTTGCTATTATTTGAGTTTGTAGTTACAACTGTCGTGTTTACTTATGCATCGGTAAATTAGCATCATAAACGGATTGCTATGAAAGGTAAAGATGACGAACAGTGATCAATCTCATAACTCCTATAAGCAATACAAAATAGAGTATTGGGCAAACACAGACCCCTGGACACACCAGAGGTGGGATCGGGTGTCTAGGAGGAGTAAGCACCCCCTTTCAACCGGTCACACCTGCCTTGAGCCCTATATTGATCAGGTAAACGGAGTTATCCGTAGTCAAAATTAGTGTACCAATAACGGCCTAACAATCGGTATGAAACAAATCAGACAGCATTTGACCCAATGATAGGCTGAATTGGCATAATAGATTGTTTTAACGACCATATAATTTGCGAAATGCTGACTTTAAACGAGACTGTTAACATCCTTGCACCATCAACTTGTTTGTTTGAAGCCTGCATCTATTAAAAAAACTGAGCATACGCAGAACAAGCTCTTGCGTTTCGAATCAGATGAGAGATATAAACACCACATGCAGGTGATAATGGAATGTTGCTACAGAAATATGGGAAGTTGACAATGTATATCTCTTCTCATTATATCTGTCTGGCGTTCTATCGTTTTGTATTTCTATGATATAGGGACACTTCAACTTCTACATATTGTTTCTCTTTTTTTTCATAGTGTATATTGTAATTAATTACCACATGATGGGATATACTCTGGTGTCAAAGGGTTACAGATGTTTAGCATACACTTGATTTGTTAGGGGGTGGATACTGTAACAAATAACATTTTCTTGAACTGGGCCTGTATGGGTAAGATTTGGTATACGGTTTGTTTACCTATCATTAGAGACAGAAATTACAAAATAATTACATTCATTTTACACAAGCCGATGACCGTGGTATATATTACGACCATCAAGTGACGTGATCGGTAAATATTTCACATTACGGTTTCAAACAAGTCTATTTATCTGTTTTATTTACGACAATGATTAAATGCACATCTGCAATTTCAATGTCATTTGTTGTTGTCACTGGAATTCATGCAATTCAAGAAATAAAAAAAATCTCAAAGTATTGCAGCATGAAGACAGTAGTAATTTTTTTTAAAAAAAATTACCATATTCTTTGTTTTTTTTAAGATTCTGAATGATCGTAAATTTTCAATAATGAGATAAATCATTTTGGTTTTCTTTGCTTTTATTTTGCATTATTTTAGAGGTGGATGTTGTATATTCCTGAAATATTGTATTTTGAAACCAATGTTGTCGAAACTAATGTTGCAGGGGTGGTGGTTTGTAATGTAGAAATAACCAACTCCTGGCTTAGGGTTCACAATGCACTCATTTATTGCATGGTAAAACGAATAAGGATGATGACGATGATTACATAATGTTGATTACAAAATATCCATTATAAAAAATATGGCCCTAAAAGACAAAATAGTAACAATGAATATCACAGCGATTTACAATCAATAGAGAGTACATTTCAACCTTAAGAGTTATCTCCCTTAATTCAAATATAGTAAAATATACTTTACTCAAATATTTACAGTTGCATTACAAATAATGTAACACTATGAAATTACATCTTTTAAATATAATAAAAGGTAATATCTTTTAATTACCTATCTATGGGACAAGGCCCAATGCATGCAAACATCAAAATGCTGCCTGTATGCTTCTAATCTATTTATAACAAATATATCATTACAGTACTATATACACTATAATAACTATAGATATAATATAAGCATATACTGAGATGAAATAACTTTAAATTGATATTTACTGTTCTTCATAATATTTAAACTTTCACTCTTCTCTCAAACAGTGATATTAGTTATATATACATATTATGAAGATAAATGTTAATAAAATTAGTACTTACTGTCAGGTCTGGATTTGAAGGTCTAATAATGTCTTTGTCAAAACCAAAATGTCAAATCAGCACAAAGATACCAAAACTGCTTAAAATGCAAACCACAACCAACCTGACCAAAAACTCTCTAGATTCTAACTGAATAAAACTCAGTTCTATAGCCAATGAAATAGCAAGACCTGTGAACCTTTTCACTCACCTATTACACTAAGTAAATAAAGGGGTGGATCTGGGAATTTGACTTAAATCATAAAATGTGCTTTTAATTCCATATGCACTATTCATGTTTATCAAAATATGGTATCATATAATATATACAAGTTAAAACACACTGCTACACTAATACTCTACTACTAAATGTAAATCGTGTTCTGTTTACCGTTGATGAAATGGTTTTCCTCTATCTGGTTTAGTTGGGGGAGGTCTTGAGGGTTTGAATTGCTGTTTTGTTTTTAAATCTGCTAGATTTCAATAGATTTACCTTATTAAGCGTTTAAATCGTTGTGAATATTCTCAGAAATGCTTGAAATACCAGAATATTGTGTAAATTGAAGTATATGATACTATCAGTTAAGACACAAAGGTTTTCAATTTTGCACATGCGCCTAAGATGAATTTCGTTATGAAAGTTTTAATTAGAATCCACAACTCTACGTATGTAATATCCAGATAAAAATTTAGAAAGGGGGATCCAGTCATTTTTGCAGTATTGATCCTTTCTTTCAAGGAGGGGTATTACAGAACTATGATAGCATAATTAGACATTGGGGCGGTTTGGGATAGAGTGCCCCCTTCGGATAGAGAAAGTATGAATATTTCCCTCCAAAGAAGCCATATCAATTTTTATCTAATAACTTATCTATTTGCGAGATATGTGATCTAATTCAGAATTATTTCGAAAACATTTTTGACTGATATGTGAGCATTTACAAGAATAGAAATCCTTTATGAATTTAGAAAGCACCGATTTGCGGCTTATAGTGTTGTGTTGAAATAAATTAATACAATTATCTACATTATCAAGAAAAACTTAATATTAATAAATCAATCGAATTGAGAGCGTATTTACTATCTTTTGGTGGCTCCTTTCCCCGGGGATGTACTACCGGTACTGAATAAAACACAAAAGACAAACGAATCACACACACACACACACACACACACGCACGCACGCACGCACGCACGCACGCGCGCTACAACCTTTACTTTTAGCTGATTTTGTAGTTGATAGTATTTGCAACTCATTATGAAAATATCAGATATGGTTTTCACGGTAATTGTGATGCTACGGTTGTTATGGTTACCCCTCTTGTAGACTTTCCGTAATAAATGATGCAGGTGTTTCAGATGGTGTTTAAAAATGATACAAAGAGCGTAAGTGATACAATTGTTTTTATGAAATTGAAGTTAAATCTTTAATTCCTATATAATTTGCGTTCATATGAAGTAGACGCACGATTGCTTATTAGCAGTTTTGCTATTTTTAGAAGGCAATCATTTACCACAGCAGGCATATCTTCACCCCCTGAGAAATAAATGAACAATGAATTCTTTTTATTTTTACACATGTTAGTAGGAATGTTTCCCGAAAGTATCAATATTGGTTTTTAAGTTTACTATGCCGCTATGAGCATATAGTTACACCCCTTCCTCTCCTTATATAAATGCTACAAGTGATAATATAGATAAATATGCATCTTATTTGTGTTTGTTTTAACTCGTATTAAAACTATAATAATGTTTTGATGTTTATTATTGCATTCATTCCACATGGAATGCTCTTACTGTTGCTTTGGAGATGTATTTGTTACTTTCTGTTTGAGATTACTTGTATATTCATGTTCTGTTAATGTCAAACTCCCCGTCGAGGCCTCATTACGTCACCTACGTACAGAGCAAACGAACTCTGGCGGAAGTTTGCTGTTAATGTATGTTAAAAACGCGGGGAATGACGCGTGTCAACATACAGTCGATGTAAACTATGCATTGTGACATCATAGGCGTAGCTTGGGTTCGAATAATACCGAGGCAGGGGGTCTGGCTATCGACATTTTAACAACGTAAAAGGTGTTTTTTTTGTTTGTTTTTTTACCGAGGCAGCTGCCTCGGTTGCCTCAATGGAAGCTACGCCACTGGACATCGTATTACCTGCAATGTTTTGTTTTGTTTTTCCTTTTCAAACCAAGCGATTATCAACAACAAACATTTTCTCTTATTTTGATATTATATGAATTAACTGAATTAATTGAGAGAAAAAAATCTTAACAGCAAGTGCTAAGAATTATTGAACATTTTCGCTCAAAATGTGGCGTTTACGTAACCCGTGTTTCCTCGGCTTGCGGCTCCCCTTAGATATTATGTCTCCAGCATTTTAAATTAATATGTGCACTAACACTGTATGGTATGGAATTTATAACATTATATATCACGATTTTAATCGGCCTAGTGGTTTGAGAATTAGATTTACGTTTTGTAAGACTGAAAATTAACACGAGAGGGGGTAACATGGATACTTCAACTATTTTGAAAAAGATAATAAAAATGTAAGGGATTTTTCATATGTATTTATTTTTACTTGTATATTTCTAAACATATTTTCACTTTATCCTGTGTCTGGTTATATCTGACAAGTCTTTGTTTCCATCGTCTGTCATTACTGATACTCAAGTGCGCGATGTATTCCGGAATCAGAAACGAAAATAGTCTCCCTTTAGATACTACATGAATAAACCATGTGATGCCTTGCAACTCAATAATCATTGTGTTTAATCGCAAACTTTTGCGTTTTTAAAAACGCATTGTTGTTTGCGTTTAAACGCAAACTTTTGTGAATAAACGTAATAATCTTAGACGCAATAAAAGAAAGTTCTTTCTATGCACTTGCCGCAAAAGGCGTCCGTAATATAGTTAGCCTACATGTCATGTTACTCTCTTTAGAGAAGTCGCGAGACATAACCCTCGTTTAGCTGATGTTTGCGCAGGAGTGATTGTGCATTGCATGGCTACCGAGAATTTAGTTTTATGATATCGATATCGAAAGGGCATATAGACCATGGGCTAGTAAAGGTAATGGGGGACCCCCCTTGGGATTTTTGCAAACAAATATTTTTTGAAAGTACATAGTCCCTAGATTATAAATCAGGTTGTTTGACATTTCTACGTGGGGGCGTTTATGAGTTTTGGGGCAAAAAACATGAAATTTTGTAAAAATGATTGCCATAAACTGGAAAAACTCTGCAAATCCGATATAGATGTCATTGACATTTGCAAACAAGTATTTTTTGAACGAATATAACCCTTTGTTTGTATATAAAGTTGTTTGACATAAATATGTGAGGGTATTTACGAGTTTTGGGGCTAAAACATGATTTTTTTTTTCTTTAAAAATTGACAAAAAATAGAAAACTCCTTCAGATCCTATATAGATGACATGGACATTTGCAAACAATTATTTTTCTGAAAGTCTGTAACCCTTTAACTATAAATCAGATTGTTAACATTGAGACCTTTTAGATTTTGGGGGCAAAAACCAAAAATTCGTAAAAATAATAGCCGAAAACTGGAAAAAAATCTTCACAGATGTCATTGACATTTACACACAAGTATTATGTGAATTTATGTAACCCTTTGATTGACAAGATGTTTGACATAAATAATTAGGGGTGTTTACGACTTCTGGGGCTAAAATATGATTTTTTTCTTTAAAAATCACCGAAAAATGGAAAAGTTCTTCAGATCATTTATAAATAATATGGACCTTTGAAAACAATTATTTTTTGAAAGTATGTAACACTTGAATTGTGAAAAAGATTGTTTGACATTAATGCAAGGGGACCTTTTCAAGTTTTGGGGCAAACTCATGAAATTCGTAATTAAAGTATCATGTTGTTTAAGGTAAATCCATACTCGCAGTTTTATCTGATGCAAGTTTTAAACGTATATCTATTTCCATTCATTAGAGTTAAAACTCGCAAATTATCCAATAAAATACATAGGTCATCACACTTTTTAAGATGCGAGACTTACATAAACAGAATCATATATCACCGTCAGAAAATTGCAATTTTATAAATTTCATACAAACTGGTTATGACGATATAGTAGCATTAATAACAATTTCATGAAACCATATCTTCACAAAAATATACAAAATGTCTGTGAAAGTAAAGGAAATCGATCACATAATAGACTTGATATAGAAATCAATAAAACAGAGTTATTGCCCTTGGATTCAATATTTTAAAACGCATCATTGGTTATTCATATATAACTTAGACTTTTGAAATAGTTTATTTTTAACAAGATTTTTTACAATAACTATCGGAAAAGACTCTTAACAAAATATATGTTCCTATCATGCATAAATCTAAATAAATCATTGATTTTGCAAAGTCTGATGACATCACAGGAGGGTGGAATTACTTTAAGAATGGAAAAACTTCGAGAATCTTACAAACACGATATGGACATTTGCAAAAATGTATTTGCATTAAAGAACTTAACCCCTTGTTTATATATCAAGTTGTTTGATATTAAGGCGAGGTATATGAATTACTGAGCAATTAGTAAGAAATATTCTTGCATGCAATATTAATTCAGAATTTGTAATCGCATTGCAAACAGTAGTTTAAAACTCTTGAGTCTGTGAGTAACTTCTACAACCGGCCGCGAAAAACTAAGTTGTTAAAACAGGTAGTGACAGTTCCATCGCCAAACGCTAGGCATCAGGTGTGGATGTCACGAGTCTTCGGAGATGACCTTAAAAACGGATGTTCCGTGTCGCAGTAGGTGTGTCACGCTAAAGAACCCTCATTGCTTAATGGCCGCAAGTGCCGAGTAAAGGCCTAAATTTGAAGCCCTTCACCGGTCTTGGTGACGTCTCCATATCAGTGAAAAATTCTCGAGAGGGACGTTAAGCAAGATACAATCAATCAATCTACAGTGACATATGTTTGATAGTGTAATTAACTTAGTACTTTTCGTCAGATGGTGCATAGTCATTTTAAACGCGAGGTGCTTAGGTAATATTCATTTGCCATCCATAGCTGAGACACATATGTCCTGAGAATACGATTTGGGAAACCTTTTTGCCATTGAAAATAAGATGGATTGTCTGATACGACTTGAGAGAGACATGCAATGAGATATTATATACACATGTATTCAGAGATGATGGAGAGGTGGCCATGGTAAGTTATTGCATGGCAATTTTGTGGCAGTCAGAAATCTGAGTTTTGATTATCATAGCAGATTCTTTGTCTTGAAAGGACTAACGCAAATGCAGACTCAATTCAGTAGCAACACATGCAGATTATATAAGTTTGCCTTAGGCGTTTTCCGAAATTCAATTTTGCTACCAAATTTTCTTTGTGTGTTTTTTTTTTTAGGTTTCAAATTTTGTAATCACTGTTAAATGAATCGGGATAAATGACAAGTATCTCTCTCTGAGCTTTGTCATACTTTCAGCCACATAATTCTACACGATATTTATCTCCATATATTCGGATAAAGTCAAATGCCTTTCCATGTTGCTCAAGAATTATATCAATTTTAGGTGTTGATTTTAGATCATCGGACTTAGTGTACGTTTTTCTACAGGTTGGATAAAACATTCCCCCCTTTAGCAACCAAATCAATATACTGAACTTTACTTATAGTTGTCCCGTGGGTATCTGGTTTAGAAGTGATAGGTCCTCAGTACCTTTTGCTTTTCGTAAGAGGCGAATAATGGGGCAAGAAGACCATTGTCCCGTGGGAATCCAGATTAGAATAGGTCCTCATTACCCCTTTGCTTATTGTAATAGGTGACTAAATGGGGCAGTCTTTTGGATGATATCGCAAAACCGAGGTCTCGTTTCACAGCAGGTGTGGCATGATAAAGATCCCTCCCTGCTCAATGGCCGTACGCGCCAAGCTTAGGTCTAAATTTTGCAGCCCTTCACCGGCAACGGTTAACAGACATTTATGGGCGGGGAGAGTGTTGATAGTGAACACAGGTTGAGTGAACGTCTCTTAGTCTTACAGTTCACTTGACTCAGCGCAACTTCGTCAATGCTCAAGTTTTACTCCTACATGTAGTAACTAATTAATATTTGTAAATTATTATAACACCAGCGATACAAACCATGCAAGGTACCATTTAAAGCTACTAAGCAATCTATGCCTTTATTAATCTTGGGACTCTATCTTATGTGACATCTTTATAAGTAAGCTGAAAATTGAAAAAGTGTTCAATATTACATATGACAATATATTTATCTATTTTACAATTGTAGATTAATACAATTCATTAATCTAAATTATTCATAAACTAGTTTATTGTTTGTAATATGTCATATTCTCAATAGTCGAGCCATTATTTATCAGGGTTTTCCCCATATTTGCATTGTATACTCAAACGTAATCCATGCGCTTTCTTTTTATTGATTATACACATATATGGGTTTCCATACATTAGATATATCGTGTGAGACATGGAAATGTGGACAACGATTTTTATGTTGAAAGTTATATTTACTAACTCAAGATTTTATATATATCATATAAAGATAGGGTCTATAGATTATAGTATCTAGGAATGAACAGTTTTTCATACAGTACTGTTTATTTAGTATTGAATATGTTAATAGGTACACCTTATTTTGAAAATGCAGTATACACTGTATAATTTCGTAAGACATGAAGTTGTAGACATTTAAAAAAATGTACCACTTTCTATAATACACTGTCTTCTATTTTTTATACGTATTTCTCACAAATGCCCTCTCTGGGAAGTCCCTATCCCGTTGTTTGTGTTTACAATGTGTCGTCTTTAAAGCGGTATGGAACACCGTAACAGCCATGTTGAATTTGCCAAAATGTTGATAAATTCAAATGGCCATATCTTGAAAACGCCCCAACATAAATTTATCAAACAATCTTCATTTACCTTTATTTTATATACACTTTCAAAAAATCATAGTGTGAAAAATCCCGTGGGGGGTGGGGGTGGGGGGTGGGTAATGTGTTACTGGTCCATGGTCTAATACCATATTGGAAGGAAAATGTTTACTGTCACACATATATATGCTAGCTAGATTTAAAATGTCCGGAACGGATAATTTTGGGAAGTGGAAAGTTGGAAACAAGATTTTGTGATGTAGCATTCTTGGGATTCCGTGTTAGTATGTACTTATATTTACATTTTCAATGGTTTTGCCTTTCATATCTTTACCTACTGCAATAGCCAATACCTAATTAATGATTAATTATACACTGTGGTTGTGAAAAAAGGCGCACATGAATCTTTATATATATAGCACGTCTATTTTAACGGCTGGGAATACCCGACAGAATTGAAAACAGAAAGGAATTATAATAAATGAATTTCATGTTTAAAAATACACGAGAGTATGAACAGCAACGCTTCACATCGGCCTACATAACTGCACATTACGATGTATGCAGGCATTAAGCCTCTCAGTTCATACATATGTATTTCCAGAAGCAAAATGTACTTTAAAGCGTTATTAATAGCTGTGTCCGCCGGGAAACGCCGAGTGTGAGTTGTATAAGCTTCTTATAATATATATCTGCTTTAAACAATCTTGAAAGATTGAGTTATTTATCTATTACATTATATTTGTAAGTATATGTCGTTAATTTCTCAGCAGAATTCGTTTATAATTCCTTTAGCGCTTTTGAAATCATTGTGATTCATGTCAATGTTTTAATATACACTGTAGTCTTAAAACCAAAAAACATACATGTGTAGCAATGGTGCATGGTCAAAGTATGGTCTTGGGCTGGTGTACTATTTCGGGTTTACGCCCAGTATCACGCTCCTTTGTGAAAAGCGATTGAGAACGGTCTAAATTTTGGTGTAAATTAGTTAGTCGACCTGACTTACGTCCTAAATTTACACATTTTTGTGAAATGGGCCGCTGGGGCAGATGATGAATTACAAGTGATAGAATTATCAATTCGCGAAAATAGTGATACATGTATTCTGTTTGCAAACTTTCTCGTGAAAACACTTCGGAGAAAAAAAAAGGGAATTTGGAACGAAATAATCAAATAGTTAGTAGTCTTTCATGAGTTGAAATATACCGAACGTTCAGATAAATATACATGCAGTAAAAGGAGAAAATGTTAAAACATTTGATGTTGGGATTTGCCATGCTTCCCCAAAAATTGAAAATCAGGACTCAGTATGCAGTCGTTACCCTCTCTGATAGAGTATCATAACTTTGATGATATAAAAATTGTAAACTATCGGTCACTGGACACAGTCATTTTTTTTAAAAAACTTTGTTGATAGGAAGGAGTAAATTTCTAGAGGGTTGACATTAATCTCCCTTGGTAGTAAAAGAGACTTATTCTAAAATATGCATGTAACGTTTTACGTTCCGTGATTTTCCCTATAAATGAAAGTAAAATTTAGTAATTTTTTTTTTCAAAATTGAAACCTTCCAATATTGGCATCTGATATACATGTACAGTAGTAGCCCATAAGCCTGTACCTAGAAAGATTCTCACTATATATTTCATATAAAACAACAGTTTCTTTTTTACTAAACCTTAATGTAATATATTCGAAGTTTATAGCGATAGGAATTGGATATATTTTTTTTATATAGATGGTCCTTTTTAGAAATCATAATTCGATTCAGAGTGAATTTGACCAGTGTCTGAAAACCCTTTCTCTTCTTATCTGCCGATGTCTGCGTTGCCTCAAAATCAACACCGCCGCCATTATTCGTTTAGTTGTTTACAGACTACTAGTAAGAGTTACACCTAGGCACGAGTTCTAAATCTAAGCCATACATAGTCGGCTACAAACGTAGTCTGTTTTATGAAATGCAGCTTAGTTCGGTTTTATGACCTAGTCCTGTTTTTACTCCAGTCCTCCAACAGCTTCCATATACTGGAGAGAGAGAGAGAGAGAGAGAGAGAGAGAGAGAGAGAGAGAGAGAGACGTTTGCCGATATCCCTCCACAGAAGTGGTTAAATTCTAATCTCTAGTTTTGAGACAAGGGATTGAGGTCGACGTATCTTGATATGCACTCTTTAATGTTGATATGTTAACGGGTTAATGTGTCTTACGAGCACTTAATTCACATAAACTCCACTCTAAAATGTCGTCTTGCTTTGCCATAAATAAAATCATTTCTTGACATTCGGAGCTATTTTTACATTGGCATTTGTAAACACACTTCGTTAAATTGCCATGTGGTATGACATCTTCAACAATGAATATGCAGAAAGTTACGCCTCCGTGAAATCCTTCTTTTGAATTTGTCGTTGGGAAGGATACCTGAAAAGAAAAACCACAATGCTCGTATATATTTCTCAACTTTTACCATAGATAGACATTACTTAGATATTTTATTGAAAATAAATATTAACGGCAAAATAGCAACTCAGCTTTATGACAAACGGGATGATTTCAGCTTCTCCATCGTCAACTTCCCATATTTATGTAACAATATTCCATTATCACCTTTACATGGTGTTTATATCTCTCAACTCATTCGATACGTATGAGCTTGTTTTGCGTGTGATCAGTTTTTAAATAGAGGCAAAACAACTTGCTGTTACAGGTGTATCAACAGTTTCGTTTAAAGTCGGTATTTCCCAAATCCGTTATAACGATCTAGTTTGCCAATACAACCTATCATTGGGTCAAATGCTGTCTGACGTCTTACCACTTGTTAAACCGTACTTGGTACGCTGATTTTGATTACGAGTTACTCCGTTTACTTGATCAAAATATAGGGCTCGTGCAGGGTGTGACCAGTCGACGGGGGATGCTTACTCCTTCTAGGCACCTGATCACCTCTGATGCGTTTCCTAACTCGTTATGCTGTATTCCTGATAGGAATTATGAGACTGATCTCTGTTCGTTATCTTCACCTTTTTAAATGACTGATATTCATTAGAAGCTTCTTTGATTGTGCATCTCTGATTCACTTTTGAAGATTACGATGCCAGACTCAACATTTGTTGTGAGGGTTTGGAATTACGATGACATCAAATTTACAACTCCAAAAGAAACGTTATCGAAACATCATAACTGTCCAGAAACTTTGGTAGTGACATACTTTCACGAATTCCCTTTACTATTAGAAAAGTAATAATTGTTAGAAATTCGTGCAAACGAATAAAAAACATATTTGATCTAAAACTGAATTTACTCCTCCTACCTGTAGAATCCTTTGCCCATGCTGTGCACATGATATTCGCATGCCTACAACCGTTACAGTATACTCTGTAGACGAAATATTAAGCCATGATGTATAAATCCTCATCCACAGAAACGGAGGAACGGCTCCCTGCACGGGTAAGTGTAGACATGTAGTATGATTACCGTCGAAGATTTCATTAAGCTGTGACATAATGGTCCCGTTATCATCTCCCCAAACTTCCGGACTGTTAAATGAGATGTTGTACTCCGACACAGATTCACCAAGGACTGCGGATACAACATGGGTGTCTCCTAATTTCGCTTTACTGGTATCGATTTTGATGTCAATCTCAAACATTATATTGTTTGAAGTCTCGTCTTTGCCAATATTTATGTAATGTAAAGTTACAATAGCTAAATTCTGAATTGAAGAAACTGGAGTATGATTGTATGTCACTGTAAAGTTGGTGCAAAGAAAATTCGCACCTATTTCGTGGACTCTGATTGTGTCAATCATCAGGGCTGGTTCGTTTGTTGTGGTTATTTCGTGGGTGGAAACATTGATGGTTATTATATCTGCGCTATCTTTTAGTGTAGAAATCGTCATTACCAGTGATGTTGCACTATTTGGAAATAACTCACGTGATGATGTACCGTTAAGGTGAACTTTGGAGATCTGACAAGAGGAAATATATAATCCTTAATTGATCCATTGAAAGAAACCTAATGCGTAAAAGTTTAGATATTTTTTTCTGTATGCATATACTTACATACATTTCATTACATATTATTGAATACATAGTCCACCTTGAACGTATTGTTGATTTAACAATCCGAAGTTCGTGTAAGTCAAGGCAATGTTTAATGTTTTATTCATATTCTTACATTATCAAAACCACATCGTGATAATTGTGATGTTAGATGAAATAATGGTTGTATCACATTGTGTTAATTCTGAGATATGATGAAGACATGATTTTATCCCCCGTGGTGATTCTGAGATAAGATAAAGACATGATTTTATCCCACGTGATAATTCTGATATTAGATGAGGTGGTTTTATGACATTGTGGTGATTCTGATATTGGATGAGGAGATAGTTTTATGACATTGTGGTGATTCTGATATTAGATGAGGTGGTTTTATGACATTGTGGTGATTCTGCTATTGGATGAGGAGGTGGTTTTATGACATTGTGGTGGTTCTGATATTGGATGAGGAGGTGGTTTTATGACATTGTGGTGATTCTGATATTGGATGAGGAAGTGGTTTTATGACATTGTGGTGATTCTGATAATAGATGAAGACAAGATTTTTGTGATTGCTGTAACATGGAATGCATTAATACGAGAACTCATTTCTTTTATTACCATATGCCCTGAGTGAGCATCCATACTTATGAATATATTTTGTCGCTCTTTCCTTATTGATGTGAAATTACAGATATACATGTACTTAAATGATACGGAATGTTTTCAGCTTCTCCATCGTCAACTTCCCATATTTATGTAGCGATATTCCATTAACACCTGCATATGGTGTTTATATATCTCAATTGATTCGATATGCAAGAGCTTGATCTGCGTATAGCAGTTTTGAAATCGAGGTAAGCTACTGACAAACAAGTTGATGGTAAAGGGGTTTCAACAGTCTCGATTGAAGTCAGCATTTCGCAAATTCTATGGTCGTCATAACGATCTAGTTCGTCAATACAACCTCGCATTGGGTCAAATGCTGTCTGACGTGTTTCATGCCGATTGTTAAGCCGTTCTTGGCACACTGCTTTTGACTGCGGATAATCCGTTTACCTGATCAAGATATATGGCTCAAGGCGGGTGTGACCGGTCAACAGGGGATGCTTACTCCTCCTAGGCATCTGATCCCACCTCTGGTGTGTCCAGGGGTCCGTGTTTGCCCAACTATCTATTTTGTATTGCTTATAGGAGTTATGAGATTGATCACTGTTCGTGATCTTCACCTTGGATCAATTAGGAAAAGAACAAATATATTGTATCGTGTATTTAACATTTATATTACCAATTTCATGAAATTCTTATTTATGTTCTCAAAATTAATAAAAAGCTGGTCAAGTTTCAATATGATTGAATGATTCTCGGAAGGTGGGCAATCAGTTTTGTTGCTACGGTACTCACATTCGAAATCGATTTATTTGCAGCCAAGGAAATGGTTGACGCCCAGTCTTGAGTACCATTGAGCAGGATAGCGATGTCCACTTCGTCATTAATCCAAGTACTGACCGGGTCTAGTATGATCACTCCGGCCTCGAACTCGATTAGGTCCTCGTCTGTGGTATTTTGTGAAGCATAGTAGCCTGAAATTTCCGTATGAAAATATATCGAAGGCTTGATGAAAAAAATCTTCATTTTACATGTCTGTGCATTGAATATTGATGAAAAGAAATGTTTTCCATAATTATGATTGTGATAAACTTGATAACAAAATTGTAATGAATGATAGTTTTTTGTGCAGTTCATATCTATACAAAGGGATCGATAACACCATATAACCGACATTGTTCAATAGATGATGTAAACCAGCCAAGGACATTTTTAGAGGTGTGTGGGACAGTCGTGAGCGTGAAATTCGAGATATGTGTGGGACAGTCGTGAGCGTGAAATTCGAGATATGTGTGGGACAGTCGTGAGCATGAAATTTGAGATATGTGTGGGACAGTCGTGAGCGTGAAATTCGAGATATTTGTGGGAGAGTCGTGAGCATGAAATTTGAGATATTTGTGGGACAGTCGAGAGTGTGAAATTCGAGATATTTGTGGGACAGTCGTGAGCATGAAATTCGAGATATTTGTGGGACAGTCGTGAGCGTGAAATTCGAGATATTTGTGGGACAGTCGTGAACGTGAAATTCAAGATATTTGTGGGAAGTCGTGAAGGTGAAATTCGAGATATGTGTGGGACAGTCGTGAGCGTGAAATTCGAGATATTTGTGGGACAGTCGTGAGTGTGAAATTCGAGATATTTGTGGGACAGTCGTGAGGATGAAATTCGAGATATGTGTGGGACAGTCGTGAGCGTGAAATTCGAGATATGTGTGGGAGAGTCGTGAGCATGAAATTTGAGATATTTGTGGGACAGTCGTGAGCATGAAATTCGAGATATTTGTGGGACAGTCGTGAGCATGAAATTCGAGATACTGGTGGGAGAGTCGTGAGCATGAAATTCGAGATATTTGTGGGACAGTCGTGAGCGTGAAATTCGAGATATGTGTGGGACAGTCGTGAAGGTGAAATTCGAGATATTTGTGGGACAGTCGTGAGCGTGAAATTCGAGATATGTGTGGGAGAGTTGTGAGCATGAAATTCGAGATATTTGTGGGACAGTCATGAAGGTGAAATTCGAGATATTTGTGGGACAGTCGTGAGCGTGAAATTCGAGATATTTGTGGGACAGTCGTGAGCGTGAAATTCGAGATATTTGTGGGACAGTCGTGAGCATGAAATTCGAGATATTTGTGGGACAGTCGTGAGCGTGAAATTCGAGATATGTGTGGGACAGTCGTGAAGGTGAAATTCGAGATATTTGTGGGACAGTCGTGAGCGTGAAATTCGAGATATGTGTGGGAGAGTTGTGAGCATGAAATTCGAGATATTTGTGGGACAGTCATGAAGGTGAAATTCGAGATATGTGTGGGACAGTCGTGAAGGTGAAATTCGAGATATTTGTGGGAGAGTCGTGAGCGTGAAATTCGAGATATTTGTGGGAGAGTCGTGAGCGTGAAATTCGAGACATTTGTGGGACAGTCGTGAAGGTGAAATTTGAGATATTTGTGGGACAGTCGAGAGTGTGAAATTCGAGATATTTGTGGGACAGTCGAGAGTGTGAAATTCGAGATATTTGTGGGACAGTCATGAGGTAGATGCTGTCATGATCGGTAATGTAGATTTCTAAAACATGTTCAGCATCTTTTTACTATTCGAAGTAGTTCAGAGTTAGCGCGTTTGATTCTGACAGGGAGGTCATGATAGTCATTCCTCCTGCGCCAAACGCTCGACATTTAGAAGTGGGATTCGCGGATCGTTAGGATATGACCTTAGCAAAACAGAGGCCCCATGCTGCGGTAGGCATTTGCCCGTTAACGACGACCAAAGCGCTAAGCATTGTTGTAAATTTCTAGTTGTTCACCTACAACTACTGACGTCTCAAGATACGATGTACCATATGACGTACTCTGTCTTACGATACACCTAATTTTGTAAGATGGTTAAGGTGATCTGAGGTAGACCTCAATTACAAAACACGAAAGCAAAGGAAACATAGGGTAATATACTCCTAGTGTTCCACACAAATATCTGGAATGTCCAAGTATCCGTTTATACCCTAACCTTAATTATATATTCTGTATAGAATATATACGAGATCGATGACTGTTATCTTTACGTTTCCATTCATATGATTATAGTTTTGCGTTTCCAAACTTAAGTGACAGTAACATTTTCCATGTTTTAAATTTGCAGTACTTCACCTACAACCGGTGGCGTCTCAATATGAGTGAACAATTTTCGACGGGAGGTAAACAAACAAACAATACATATTTGCCATGTCAGTGGTAGTATTACATGTACATAGTAAACATTCACCCTCAAATTGGGTACCACATAAGCAATGTAGGTGTAAGACATTCTCCGTTTATCTGATCAGGAAATAGGGCCCATGATGGGTATGAGCGGTCGACAGGGGATGCTTACTTCTCCTAGGCACCTGATCCCACCTCTGATGTGTCCTGAGGTCCATATTTGCCCTACTCTCTATTTTGTATTTCTTATAGGAATTATGAGATTGATCACTGTTCGCTATCTTCACTTTTCATACATATATGATTTATATTTTGTAGTCATTAACATCATTCTGAAACATGGAAAAAGATAGCTTTATTGATTGAACTGATATACAAGTAAGATTGTTTGTTTTACCTCTGTTGACCCATTGTGCAGGAAATCCTAATCTAATATGGTCAGCAGAAAGATCGGAGAAATGACAGGCTGTTAAATAGTCTATCTTCGCACCCTACAAATACATTATTTCAAAGCAGCTGTTATAAAATAAATCGGCAAAAGTAATTTTAAAATATTATTTAAAACAAAGATGATAGCAACGAAATCGTTATACAATTTTGTAAAGCTATTTAGAAATGTTTTTGATATTATTAAACTTCATATTTGCCTCAAGATTTTTCTATTAGTCCATATTTTTACTTTTGCATTATTCATAGTTCTTGACTTGAAAATTCTATTACATTGTTTTTGTAATAAAATAAGAGAAAATTCATAGAAACACCGAATTGTAAAGATTTTTCCTTAATGAAAATATGTCCTATTCAAAGCAAAGCTATTTATATATTCAATAGAATCTAAATATTTATTTTCAAAAAACTTAAGCTAATTTTATTAGTAGTAATGGTTTAAGTGGCATACAAATCTATCATAATAGCATATTTTACAACAAAATAAAATTTTCAGACTTAGAGATGATTTTGCTTTCAAATGAAATACACGCAGTATACATGAAATACACCTGATCCCATCTCTGCCAATACAACCTATCACTGAGTCAAATACTGTCTGACAAGTTTCATACCGATTGTTAGACCATTCTTGGCACACTGATATTGACTACGGATTACTCCATTTACCTGATTAAGATAGAGGGCTAATGGTGGGTATGACCGGTCGACAGGGGATGTTTACTTCCCCTTGGCACCCGATCCCACCTCTGGTATAATCAGGTGTCCTTGTTTGCCTAACTCTCTATCTTGTATTCCTTAAGGGAATTATGAGATTGATCACTGTTCGTTATCTTCACCTTCATACAGTACAGTATGTACCATTATACACAAGGTATGTATATCACGTTGCATTAGTAACTTACGGGTTTAAAATGATTAGCGACTGTCAAAACTCTTAGATAGGCAGCCCAGGTTGTGTTTGATAACGTTCCATTTCCATAATTTACTGTAACTTCAATTCTAGGATTATAGTACGGCATCCATGATCTAAAAACCATCTTTGTAACCGCCTTAAATTCAGAGAAGATTTCTGAAGGAACTCCCGTGTCCAGTTCATAATACGCCGTTTTATTGATTTCCTGTAAAAACACGAACATATCTGTATTGTGTGCAATATTTCCAGTCATATAGAATTTAGTGAAATGCAATTTTTCGATCAAGCATAACAAAATTGAAAACAAATTACAACGACGGTCATTTTCTGTGTAGAATTTGCACTACACAGTTGTATCCAATTTAATTAAACAATCATCTGTTCGGGTTTCGTTCACTAGTGGCAAAGTACAAAGTAATAAAGGGAATCCGAACAGATGATTTTGATCCGATATAAGAATAAGGTCTGAAAATTGATGTGTTTCATATAATGGTATCGTGACTATTTATATATTTTTCGCTTTGAACAGTTTTATAATTTATTCAATTTCTATATACGAGTACTGAGGTTCTGGCAGTAAATACAATTTCTATATACCAGTACTGAGGTTCTGGCAGTAAATACAATTTCTATATACCAGTACTGAGGTTCTGGCAGTAAATACAATTTCTATATACCAGTACTGAGGTTCTGGCAGTAAATACAATTTCTATATACCAGTACTGAGGTTCTGGCAGTAAATACAATTTCTATATACCAGTACTGAGGTTCTGGCAGTAAATACAATTTCTATATACGAGTACTGAGGTTCTGGCAGTAAATACAATTTCTATATACCAGTACTGAGGTTCTGGCAGTAAATACAATTTCTATATACCAGTACTGAGGTTCTGGCAGTAAATACCACGATGTTTTCATATACAGCATCACCCGATTTTGTCTGGACCGTAGCTCGACCAATAACACTGATGTTTTGTCCATCCATCAGACCGTCTGCATTATGGAAGTAGATATCAGAATCACAGTTGCATTGTCGTTTTCCCACAGCATCCGAGATTGTCACGCTAGTCAGGTGTAGAGAGGTTTGGTACGCAAACTTTCTGGCAAAACCTGTCTAGAAAGCAGAAATAGAGTCAGTTAGATATCCGCCTTATGAACAAATGCATTCCGTCAAATCAAAACAGTACAATTAGTTCTTACACGCGAGAACCAAATTTGGCAAATGATCGATAAAATGTCATGTCTTATACCCCTGATGATTCTAATCACGCTTGGACCGTATTATACATTGTCTCGGTGATTTTTTTTACTGTGCCTTGATATCATAGGCTGGGTGATTTTTACTGTGCTCTGATATCACAGGCTGGATGATATTTACTGTGCCTACAGATCATATATAGCCTGTATGAAATTAACTTTGCCTTCCTATTATGCTTACCGTAGATGATTTTATTCTGCCTTCATACTATACATAGCCTGCATGGTGATGTTAACTGTGGATTAATATCATGCAGAGACTGGATGATTTTTGACTGCGCATTTATATGTGGTAGCACTTAAATATATTCTCTAGTCGGTTTTAACTCCATTAAAAAGAAAATGACTTACTATAGACCATGTTGTCTGTTATATCTAACATACGCCACTCTCAGTAGCAGAACAAGACTCATCATTAGGATTACTTACTCATTTACCACAGCTTCCAAAGTGAACTGTGAACGTGAAATATGTAAGATGTAAGTACATGTACTTACAAATGGGATGGTTTCAGCTTCTCCATCTTTAACTTCCCATATTTATGTAGCAATATTCCATTATCACCTGCGCGGCGATGGCCTACAGGCTAGAGCATTCGCCCCGCATGCAGAAGGCCGGGGTTCGAATCCCGGCCGCGACAAACTTAAATCGTTAAAACAGGTATTGACAGTTCCATTGCCAAACGCTCGGCACCAGGTGTAAATATCACGGGTCCTGGGAGATGACATTAAAACGGATGCCCCATGTCGCAATAGGTGTGGCACGCTAAAGAACCCCCACTGCTCAAAGGCTGTAAGCGTCGAGCAAAGGCCTAAATTTGGAGCCCTTCACCGATCTTGGTGACGTCTCCATGTGAAAGAAAATTCTCGAGAGAGACATTAAGCAAAATACAATCAATCAATCACCTGCGTGTGATGTTGATATATCTCAACTGATTCGAAACAGAAGAGCTCGTTCTGCATATGATCAGTTCTTAAATCGAGGCTGTCTACCGACAAACAACTTGATGTTACAGGGTTAAAGTAAGCATTTCGCTAATTATATTATCATTATAATGATCTAGTTTGCCACTACAAATTAGTATTGGATCTGACGGGTTTCATACCGATTGTTAGGCCATTCTTGGCACACTGATTTTGATTACGGATTACTCCGTTTACCTGATAAAGATATAGGGTTCTCGACGGGTGTGACTGGTCGACTGGGGATGCTTACTCCTCCTAGGCACCCAGTCCCACCTGATATGTCCAGGGATTTAATCCAGAGGGGATCAGGGTTAGAATAGGTCCTCAGTACCCCATCCCCGGGGATCAGGGTTAGAATAGGTCCTCAGTACCCCATCCCTGGGGATCAGGGTTAGAATAGGTCCTCAGTACCCCACCCCCGGGGATCAGAGTTAGAATAGGTCCTCAGTACCCCACCCCCGGGGATCAGGGTTAAAATAGGTCCTCAGTACCCATTGCTTGTCATGAGAGACGACTAAATGGGGCGGAACTTCGGATGAGACCGCAAAAACTGTGGTCCCGTGTCAGAGCAAGCGTGGAACGATAAAGATCCCTCCCTGCTCAGAGGCCATAAACGCCGAGCGCAGGCCTAAATTTTGCAGCCCTTCACCGGCAATGGTGATGTCTTCATATGAGTGAAAATTCTCAAGAGGGACATTAAACAATATACAATCAATCAATCATGCAGGGATCCGTGTTTGCCTAAATCTATTTTGTATTCCTTAACCCTTTCTCTACCGGCACATTTTAGAGGTAGCTAAGAGATTAATCTTCATCTTTCATTAATGTACAAAATGAAATTTCAACATCGATTTTTGGAAAACGTGTATAAAGTTAAAACAGATTCCTTTGATTTGTTGGATTCAATTGACTTCGGGGCAAAACTAAAACTAATTTACAATACATATTTCTCTTCTATACAGGCCCAACAAATCATTCTCAATGAACATTAGGAAAAATAAACTTACTTTTCCAAAATTGGCCACATATACTGTAGATTTAGACGCGTATCTAACAGAACTACCCCACTGACAGTTGAAGTATCCGATATCAATGTACTTTACTCCTCGTGCGATTCTGAGTTTAACCAGGTTGTAACTTCCGGGTGGTAATGTTAGAGATAGTCTTAAAGTGGCTTTCATACCGACATTCAGTTCCGTTGTGGTTTCGTTATACGGATAAGTGGAAAATTTCAAATTCGGGCAATCTGAATAAGAAAAAATCTTTATGAAAACAAAATAAACCCACTTTACTGTATGTAAGTCAGTCAATTGATTCTTCTTTCATAATGACAACAGTTCCTTTTAGGTGTTCTACAAACAAGTGTAGCTGGTGGATGCCTTACTTTACCTTCTCATGTGTTGTGCGCAAAGCAGCCGTTGCAGATGTTAAATGTTGTCTTTGTTATGAATTTACATCTACAGGTACTGTGCAAAATGTTGTCCATGTTATGAATTTACATCTACAGGTACTGTTTTAAATGTTGTCTTTGTTATGAATTTACATCTACAGGTATTGTGTTAAATGTTGTCTTTGTTATGAATTTACAACTACAGGTACTGTGGTAAATGTTGTCTTTGTTATGAATTTACAACTACAGGTACTGTGCTAAATGTTGTCTTTGTTATGAATTTACATCTACAGATATTGTGTTAAATGTTGTCTTTGTTATGAATTTACATCTACAGGTACTGTGCTAAATGTTGTCTTCGTTATGAATTTACATCTACAGATATTGTGTTAAATGTTGTCTTTGTTATGAATTTACATCTACAGGTACTGTGCTAAATGTTGTCTTCGTTATGAATTTACATCTACAGATATTGTGTTAAATGTTGTCTTTGTTATGAATTTACATCTACAGGTACTGTGTGTGTTAAATGTTGTCAATTTCCGTTTTCAATCCTTACGTTTGTTCATTATCTTTGAAATATCTCGTCTAATTATCGCACGATCTTTCAAATATTTTAATAATCCCGTGCGGATCCAGGTTAGAATTGATCATTAGTACCTCTCCCTTGACCTAAGAGGCGACTAAATGGGGCGGTCCTTCGGATGAGACCGCATAAACCGAGACCCCACAGCAGGAGTGAAACGATAAAGATCCCTCTCTGCTCAATGGCCATAAGCGCCAAGTATAGGCCTAAATTTTGCAGCCCTTCACTGGCAATGGTGGCGTCTTCAATATTCTAGAGAGGGACGTTAAACAATATACAATCAATCAATATTCTAATATAAAAGGGACACAAATCGTAAAGGAAGTCGCAAGCATATTGTGTGAGAAACTCTACACTGGAAGGATCATATGGCGGGTGTGACCGGTCAACAGGGGATGCTTACTCCTCCCAGGCACCTGGTACCACCTCTGGTATATCCAGGGCTCCGTGTTTGCCATGAAACTATCTATTTTGTATTGCTTATAGGAGTTATGAGATTGATCACTGTTCGTTATCTTCACCTTTTATACTAGAAAATCCCACGTAAACACAGCGAAAACTTAATCATTAGGTGCTTCCAACATCTTCACCATACAACCGCGACAGACCGTAAACCTCAAGGTAAACCTCAAGGTTCCGTGTCCCGCGTGGAGATAAAGACCCCCATTGTGATACATCTGTAGCACTTTATCAACTTACAGCTGATACTTAATGAAACATTCTAAAATTTGAACAACAAACAAATACATTGAAATATATTCTTACCTGTTACATTCGACGCTGTCTCAATATAGTTGTCGTCTGTCGTAGTGACGTCATTTAACAGAATTAGAGCTGTTGTTATGTCGGTAACTTGTGCCCATGCGTGATCTATAGAACCCAAGACAGATATTTGCATTATCAAATCATAATGTTCCATATATATATATGAGATTGATCACTGTTCGATGTCTTCACCTTGCATGCATATACAAAGCACTAAAATGACCAACGACACGAACAACCAGATTGTCAAATTTTCGGGACGACCCGTCCCTTCTTTAGGACAAACAAAAAGAATTACATAATGTGGTCAATATTAACAGAGAATAATAACAAAAACTACATATAAATACAACTAGCACTAATCTACAAACGTATTTACAACGCAGACTACATGTTTTTTGGTCTTTAGTCTTGCCAATCAATGTTAAAAGTGGAGCGAATTAGGACATGCCTTATTCGTCCAAAGAGCTGATCCAAAAATGTTTGGCTGTTGTTGGAACTTTAGTGCTTTTATTTATATATATATATATATATATATATATATATATATATATATATATAATCACCGAGTTCCAACAACACCCGATACCTAAAAGTGTCGGATCCACAACGTGCATACAAGCTGAAATACAAATATTAAACAAAGCACTAAAGTGACCAACGACACGAACAACCAAATTGTCAAATGTTCGGGATGACCTGTCCCTTCTTCAGGACGAACGAAATGAATTACATTATATGGCTAATATTAACAGAGAATAACAACAAAACAACAATAATTACACATAAATACACCTAGGACTGCAACAACACTAATCCACACACGTATCTACAGCGTAGACTACGTGGTTTTTTTTTGGCTTTTAGGCTCGATTGGTTGGCAAGCCTAAGGATATATATATTGTAACGTGTAACCTTGCGTAGGATTCTAAGGGGATAATTTTTCCTCTAACTCTACCTGAGTGTATGATTAATTTATATACAGTATAATAATTTTTCCCTAACCTATCTGGGTTCTTTTATTTTTAACTACAGAAGTTATGAGGTGGGCTTCGATTCTAATCACTGGGTAACTCTTATCACCGTGTACCTTGCTCCAGGTTCCTATTGATGGCGGATACTACATGTAGGTGTTTCAATCTTTCGATTTACAGCCCCCAGTATCTCGACTCAATCCCCCGAGATTCTTGCCACTGGTGCTACTCTACAAGTCTAGTTTTTTTTTTAAATTATTTATTCTTACCTCTCGAATTTCTTTCTTCAGCTTTCCAACAGCTGCTCTGTATCAGACTACCCTGAAACTCTTAGTGCGTTCTAATATATACCCTTCAGAGTAGTCCACTTTGAGGGAGGACAGGTCATTCCATTATTGTCCTGAATCTAGGTCTACTCTGCGTTATTCACTAATCATTTAATAACTTTTAAAGTGATGACTTAACAACGATGCTGATTGGTTGAAAAATTCGTTTGATTTCTCTGTCAAAATTTCGTTCGGAGTTCATCTGCACTAAGCACGCGGGACTACTTTTCTATGGAATGCGTCTTCCCCGTTCTAATTTTAGCACTATTTATAGAATGGGATTTTCTACACAAGCATTTTATATAATGATACGCATTCGTTTGATTTTTGTTTTTCATTGCTATAAAAAATAAGCACAACTAGAGCAAAGCTCGTTGCAAAGCAACGAGAGGTCTTCCGTCGGAGCTGTGTGACATAAAAACCTTGAACTTGACCATATGTCCTTGGGTCAGGTCCTAATGCAGCCTCAGTTAACATGAAAATCTGTTGTAAGTATGAAATCTAAATGTTTCTTCACTACTTGATATGGCCAGGACGGGGTTTGTATTTTCTAAAAAGTGAACTTGACAATGTGACCATGGGTCAAGGCCAGGACATATTCTTTTATCATATGGAAACTTTTTATCAATATTAATTAAAACACACAGTGCCCACAGAAGTCGCGTATGAATTTCACGCCAGGGGCACGTACCGAAGTTACATAATTTGGACCAGGAGTTCTGAATCAATGTTTAATCAAAGTCATTGTTTTTAAACAATACAACAACAAATCATTTGAAATGAGACTGGCCGGCCATGGGTTTCTGAATATTCTATACGCATGTTTAGATTTGCATGGTTTAATCCTGATTATAAACTATTGATTTCAAAACATGTTCAGAAATAATTCGTTATGATTGTAAAATGTATCCATTTTCTTTTTCCCAACGAAGAATTTGAGTAAAGCTTGTGTGTTCAGTTAAAGTAGTGTGAAATCACAGATCGCTAGTCCAACAGTGATGAATCTCCGATATTAAACACACATTCAATTAGACATGATTGAGAAACGAACTGTATATTAAATTGCCTGACTCAATGCTCTAGAGTTTTGAATTTAAAACAAATCAAACGTAAGACCAGGGACGTATAAACAAGTGTACACATCCCCGGAAAGACTGAATTATTCGAAAAATCCAATATGATCAAAAACATAACATTCTGTGTTATATCTAGGACGACAATGTTTACTTTGTGTACATGCCCTGGTTCACACGCGATGGTTCCTCGAGTCGGTTACGTAATTGTAAACAAAAACAAACCCCGCGGTGTATGTAAGATGCGTGTAGTTAATGACTGAGTTATTCTATGCTTGAAGGTTTGTTTCTTCAATCAAATATATCGTTGTTTTAATAACAAACGTAGAAGAGATAACCTTTTCCTCTTTTTTTTCTTTGGAACGATTGTTTATATTGAAGCTACTAAATAATAAAAAAAGAAAGTTGTCGATAGATGATTTTTAAAGGAACCATAGGTCACGTTAAAACCTTATTTTAAAAGAATATTAGCATTTCATGAAGTCAGATTTATCAATTAAAGCAAGTTTATTTAAGTTATACGCATATTTTTCCCCCTTCACCTACCTAATGATACGGTTACTTGTTTGCGGGTCAAGCTTTTTACTCATATATAACACAAAACTCGAACAAAATATTATGTTTATCAGATCAATAAGATGTTAAAGAACAACCTTTCCAGCAAAAGCCATATTGAAATATTTACCGTTTTGAGTTATAAAGCGAAAACTTTGAAGATCCCCAGATCCCTAATTTAAGAGACCAGCCCCTTTTAAGGGATATTAAAAGAAAGCTCTTAACATTTTGCACAACTTTTGTTCTACACGTCTTAACAAAATATTTTTAGTTTAAAAGATACAAAGGAAAATATGTGTAATTTTTTTGCTCCTTTAGGCGTCCTAATTCTTTTAACCCTGTCAACCACTATTTCGAACGCTGTAATTAAAAAACAAAAAACGATGTGCACAACTACAATGCTCCTACTTTTCATTTTCAATGCATTTTCTGCTCAAGCTTATACAGTCTCGGAGCCTTTGTCTGGAAACCAAAGCCCCTAAAATTTCATTCAAAGGGGAATAACTCGTGAACAGAAGGGAATTTCTCAAATGTAGTACATGATTTTAAAATTGTTCTGTAAAGTTTATAAACACTGAAAATTTGAGCAAAATCCATGCAGAAATGAGCGAGATATGAAGCTTCAAAGTTAGCGTCTAGGAAAAAGAAAGAAAAAAGAATAATAAGAATAATCTTAACCAGCACAATCAGTAGAAGGTCTCCCGTTGTTACGGAAGACCTTAACTAAAGATATGAATAAATTAAAAATTAATTTAAAGAAACAATTCATAAGCGATGACGTGGCAAAATAGTCAACTTGATGACGTAGACCCCTTACTGGTAGAAGTAGACAGATTACACGAATTCCCGGTATGAATCGTCTGCTTTACGAGATCGATAACATGACGGAGCAAGTGGCGACTTCTAATCTGGTAAATGTCAATGAAATTGAACTGCGTTATATGGGGCTCAGTCAACGAGTGCGTTTTACATGTAGATGAAGAGGTGTTGAACTTTTTACTCGATATTGAAATGGAGCCGAGTTGCATTCCACCGTTCCAACGACACAACCAGTGTTCAACATCTCCTTCAACACAATGCAGTATAAATCCAGTCACCACTTGTTATCCTCCTTTATATTTAATTCAGCTTTTAACCATTGCACCTTTAATTTGGCGTATAATCCATTTAAATCTGCACAGTAACTGGAACGCACAGCCATGCCGTTTGTTGTTGTTTTCATTCTTACATATATATGTTCAAAAACGTTGATCAAGCTTTTTGATGGGAGAAACTATTTGTTTGTCTATCTTAAAAACATAATTAAATGATAAGAAGTAAAATTATAATTCTTTGTTTGATGCATGCATCAAACGAAACATTGGACGGAAAACTTTTTCATCAATGCGCTACGAATTATAAGTTTCATTTTTTAATCATTACTATAACATATATAATTATATGAAAGTCAAACTTAAAAACCCGGATAACATTCTAGTTAGCGCTTTCGGCTTTAATCGTTAATACCTCCCCCCACCCCTCTAAAAAACCGAGGCATAAAATATTTCCGAGCAGAAGTAATTTTATGTCTGTGCTTGACTAGCGGAAAACCCATATTCACGATTTTGCACTATTGTAGACATGTACCGATGCATCTTATTAATAATTCTCTTAAATAAAAAGGTAAAGATAACGAACAGTGACCAATCTCCTAGTCTATAAGGAATACAAAATAGATAAGATTGACTCAAAGTACTTTAATTTTCAATGTTTCAGTTCCTGCACTTTTTTAAAACACAATTCATTCCATATAACGTACAAATGGTTTGAAAACACTTTCTAACAACTTATCGAGTTTTTTTTTCATAAGCTATATGTGTGGAATAGCTATACATTTGAAGGCGGAAAAAAGCTATAGAATATATATTTGGCACGCTGTTTTTGGCTATATTTAGCTCTAAAACTTCATAGTTATTTCGGATTTCAAACATTTCGGTTGAGCATCACCGAAGAGACATTATTTGTCGAAATGCGCATCTGGTGCATCAAAATTGGTACCGTATAAGTTATATATATTAGTGAAATACTAATTTCAGTTAAAAACAAAGTACCATACCAAAATTTAATAAAAATAGTTTGAATGCTAAGTTTAAAACAAAGTTAGAAAACTAAGCAAAATACAGCGTTAGATCCTAAGTTCAAACGTTGAATACGAACTTAGAATGCTTCAATAATGAATATGTAAAAGAAAAGTTGAAATATGATCTTAAGTTGATACTAAGTTAAAGATCATTTTAGATACAAAATCAGAATCCCTAGTTAAACAAAAACTTAGATACTGAGTGAAAAAAGAGTTGAAATACAAAATTAAGTTAAAAAACAAGTAAAATATTGAAATAATAAGTTGAATGCAAAGGTAGAATTTAAAGGCTGTTGTCATTGGGACAAATGATGTCTGACATATTTCACACCAATTGTTAAGTCGTTCTTTACACACTGATTATTGCTACATGTAGCTCCGTTTACCTGATCAAGATATAGGGCTCACAGCGGGTGTGACCGGTCGACAGGGTATGCTTACTTCTCCTAGGCACCTGATCCCACCTCTGGTATATCGAAGGGTCCGTGTTTGCTCAACGCTTAATTTTGTATTGATGTCTTTATAGGAGTAATGGCATTGATTACTGTTCCTTATCTTTACCTTTTCATCATAAGATGAATACATAGTTTGATAATGATTTTAAGAGAAAATTTAAAAGTACCAAGTAAAAAGCAAAGTTACGAAAGTTAATTGAATATGAGTTAGATATAGATTGAAATAGAACATTTGAATTTTTCATAGTATCTTCAAGTATCTACATCCTGAATAAACTTTTCTACAAAAATACGTACATGTACACCATAGAATTCTACTCAGTATCAGCATAGTAGGTGATGTGTTTCCTCAGCATCTAGTCACGTGACTTACTTATCTATTAACCCTTTTCTAACGGTATCAGTAAATTTGACTGATTGTCTTTAAAAAGGGGGAGGGGTAGACATGCCTAACTTTCAGACATCGCCCTGGAACTTACTTAAATTGAAATCAAATATTCATGACATAAATCTCTCTTTAGGGAATGCATCCTTTTTTCTGTTTCCATTTCTCAAATGAATTACTTTATTCAAGCGAGCCTATTGCATATTGATGATTGTGTAGAGTTTTGTGGACTGACCTTAATTTGATATGCGACTTGGATGTTTTGAACCACTATTTGAAATAAATTGCCTGCTAACATTGTGAGAAAAAGCATGTTCTAAGCTGATGTAGTACTTATATAATGCTCATCTTCTCTATTCTAATTATGGAGGTCACACGCACTTTGGTTGATTATAACATTCAGATATGAAGTACAAATATAACATTAAAAGTTGTAGTACAATTATAATATTCATATAGTTGGAGTACAAATATTCATATTTACATTTGTAATACAAGTATGGCATTTATAGTTGTAATACAATTGTATCATTAACAGTTGGAGTACTTGCACCTTGTGTCGACAGGTACAAATTCTATCATGTCTCAAAAATTGTCGTTCATTGCAGGCCTAAGTATTGCATTCTATTTAATGTTTTAGAAATTTAGGAACATTTCATTCCTATTATATCATCAGCTATATAATGTCACTATCCATAGAGTCGGTACTCATTTATCTTAATGACAATCAAGTCGGTGAATTGTTAATCGGAAAATACTTGTACAGAATCCCATGAGGTGCAGAAATCAACATACCGTATCAAAATATGCAATACCAATGGAAACGAAATAAACAAATGTTTAAATTTTAAAATGAATTAAAGAAACTAGACCATTTTACATAATTCAATCGTGATGTCAACATCGCGATATCTGTAGTTGAAGTGTCACGTATGCGCTACTCTCAGTAGCAGGGTGGTTTATTAAATGTGTCCGTGTCTGCCGCCACACAGGATATTGGGGTTTTTAAAAAAAAAAAAAAACCACAATTCACACTTCACGAGCATTTGGCAAAGACGCAATCACTAACCAATTTTGCGTCTTAGATTTGACGCGACCTTGACGCGAGCGGAGATTGACCTCCCGGCGGCGAGATGAATGATCAGACTACTGAGACTCAAACGACAGATCTAAAACCATTTGTGAAACTTTCTACATAACCAGTAACAATGAGATCAGTTCACAACGTAACCAAATCACGGTCCAGTCATACAAGAAAATAACCGAATCATGACACAGCCATACTATACAATAACTCAATCATGACACAGTCATACTATATAATAACCCAATCACGACACAGTCATACTATACAATAACCGAATCATGACACAGTCATACTATACAATAACCGAATCATGACACAGTCATACTATACAATAACCGAATCATGACACAGTCATACTATACAATAACCCAATCATGACACAGTCATACTATATAATAACCCAATTACCGCACATTCATATTATACAATAACCCAATCACAACATAGTCATACTATATAATAACCCAATCACCGCCCAGTCATACTATACAATAACTCAATCACGACACAGTCATACTATATAATAACCCAATCAGGACTCAAACATACTATATAAAAACTCAATCACGGTTTTGTCATATTTTTATAACCCAATCATTACCCTGTGCTATATATAATAAACCAATCACAACCTAGTCATACTATATGATAACACAATTGTGACGTATCGTTGCCGGATTTTAGATTTTTGACTGTTGCTGGTTCATAGTTGTAGTTTGTTATTGTTGCTTCCACGAAAATTACATTCGGAGAAAATGACCCTTGTTGGTTTTTTGTAGTGATTCTGGGCCCCAAAAGGAGTAAGTGTATTATCCTTATGCTTGATTTAGTTGATTTCGCAAATTCTATGGTCGTTATAACGATCTACTTCGTCAGTACAACCTCGCATTGGGTACCGATTGTTAAGCCGTTCTTGGCACACTGATTTTGACTGCGGATAACTCCGTTTACCTGATCAGGATATAGGGTTCACGGCGGGTGTGACCGGTCAACAGGGGATGCTTACTCCTCCTAGGCACCTGATCCCACCTCTGGTGTGTCCGGGGGTACGTGTCTGTCCAACTATCTATTTTAAATTGCTTGTAGGAGTTATGAGATTGATCACTGTTCATTATCTTCACCTTTATAGGAGTTATGAGATTGATCACTGTTCGCTATCTTCACCTTGTAGATCAGTTATATTAATCATATTTAAAGTGACTCCATTTGTTATTATGTTTCTGTTGCAAATTTCATATTTTTCAACGGATACCAACTTTCATCTTCGTTTGTGGAATTCGTGCATTTATATTGCAGTAAAGTTGTATGCGTCAATTGTCATTTTATGTGAACATTTTGTAAGGATTTGTTTTGTATGCAAAGTTAGATAATAGAGGGTGTTGTCATTGGGACAAATAATGTCTGACGTATTTCACACCAATTGTTAAGTCGTTCTTTACACACTGATTATTGCTACATGTAGCTCCGTTTACCTGATCAAGATATAGGGCTCACGGCGGGTGTGACCGGTCGACAGGGGATGCTTACTGCTCTTATGCACCTGATCCCACCTCTGGTATATCGAAGGGTCCGTGTTTGCTCAACGCTTAATCTTGTATTGATGTCTTTATAGGAGGAATGGAATTGATTACTGTTCCTTATCTTTACCTTTTCATTATAAGATGAATACATAGTTTGATAATGATTTTAAGAGAAATTAAGTACCAAGTAAAAAGCAAACTTACAAAAGTTAATTGAATATGAGTTAAATACAGATTAAAATACAAAGTTTAAATATATAATAGTATCTTCAAGTATCTACATCCTGAATAAACTTTTCTACAAAAATACGTACACCATAAAATTATACTCAGTATCAGCATAGTAGGTGATGTGTTTCATCAGCATCTAGTCACGTGAACTATTTATCTATCAACCCTTTTCTAAAGGTATCAGTAAATTTGACTGATTGTGCTTTAAACAAGAGGGGGAGGAAGACTTGCCTAACCTTCAGACATCGCCTTGGAACTTACTTAATTTGAAATAAGATGTTCATGATATAAATCTCTCTTTAGAGAATGTATTCCTTTTTCTGTTTCCATTTCTCAACTGAATTACAATGTACTTTATTCAAGCGAGCCTATTGCATATTGATGATTGTGTAGAGTTTTGCGGACTGACCTTAATTTGATATGCGACTTGGATGTTTTGAACCACTATTTGAAATAAATTGCCTGCTAACATTGTGAGAAAAAGCATGTTCTAAGCTGATGTAGTACTTACATAATGCTCATCTTCTCTATTCTAATTATGGAGGTCACACGCACTTTGGTTGATTATAACATTCAGATATGAAGTACAAATATAACATTAAAAGTTGTAGTACAATTATAATATTCATATAGTTGGAGTACAATTATCATATTTACATTTGTAACACACTTATAATATTTATAGTTGTAATACAAGTGTATCATTAACAGTTGGAGTACTTGCACCTTGTGCCGACATGGACAAATTCTATCATGTCTCAAAAATTGCCGTTTATTGAAGGCCTAAGTTTTGCATTCCATTTAATTTTTAGAAATTTAGGAACATTTCATTCCTATTATATCATCAACTATATAATGACACTATCCATAGAGTCGGTACTCATTTATCTTAATGACAATCAAGTCGATGAATTGTTAATCGGAAAATCCTTGTACAGAATCCCATGAGGTACAGAAATCGATATGTCGTATCGAAATATGCAATACCGATGGAAACGAAATAAACAAATGTTTAAATTTTAAAATGAATTATGGAGACTAAAACATTTTACATAATTCAATCGTTATGTCAACAGCTGCAGTTGGGGTGTCACGTATGCGGTACACGCAAGACAGTAGCAGGGTGGTTTATTTAATGTATCAATGTCTGCCGCCACACAGGATATTGTTTTTTTTTTTTTTTTTAAAACCACAATTCACACTTCACGAGCATTTGGCAAAGATGCAATCATTATCTATCTTTACGTCTTAGATTTGACGCGGTCGTGACGCGAGCGGAGATTGACCTCCCGGCGGCGAGATGAATGATCAGACTACTGAGACTCAAACGACAGATCTAAAACCATTTGTGAAACTTTCTACATAACCAGTAACAGTCAAAAAACCTTCCCAACATAACCTAATAACTGCCCAGACATTCTATATAATAACCCAATCACCCCCCAGTCATACTATATAGTAACCCAATCACGGCCCAGTTATACTATATGATAGCCGAATCCCAGCACATCATATACTAACCCAATCACAGCCCAGCCATACCATACAATTACCTAATTACCAATACTACATTCGAAAAGTAACAAAAAAATCCCACCCCAGAAGTGTTGTGAATATTGTCATTTATCATTTAACAACTACGGGGCCTAAAACCATTCAGTTTGGATGGATCAAATGTCAGTGACAGATCCCCCCCCCCCCCCCCCCTGTTGGAGGGTAATGATGCTTACTTTTACTATAGTTTACTTAAGCAATGAATTTATTATTTTTTGAAAGATGTAGTCTCATAACTGCAAAGGTATGTGCATACAAATTGTAGAATGTTGGTCAATCCGGCCCTAAGGTCAATCCGGCCCTAGTCGACCCGGCCCCTGTCGATCCGGCCCCAAGTCATTCCGGCCACAATTACCGTAGTCAGCCCGTCCCCATATACGTTTTATAGTTATTTTCTGTTTATAATTTATGTAATGGGGTGGGAAGTACATTTATGTTTTATAAATGATGAAACATTGTCTAATATGATAAATAAAAAATGTATCAATTCATCAAATTTCAGTTAAAGCAATACAAGTTAACTTAATTCAAAATAAAAGATCAAATAGAATAACATAGACAATTTTATTGACAATTAATTCATTATCAAAATTTCATTTGAGTGGCACGTTTGCTATTTATTATTTCCTCATACTTTGAATACTCAAAATTTACATGATGTAATACATTTGTATTTTAAAACAAATGAAATGTGTAGGTATGAGGATTATATTAGTCATACCGATAGGTGTTAATATTGGTGCAGACTACTGTGATAGTTGAAAGTACCGCCAGTTAATTACAGCTTGTATTGCTTTAACATATAACAATTATCACTTACAAATTGAAAAAAAAAAGATATAAAGAAATACAAATTCTAGAACTCTTAAGTGTCTGCATCCGTTGTGTTCCAAACAGATAACGTACACGTCACGCACATGTACATGTTACAAACAAATCTTTAATCTAAATCATGGTTATAATCACTACAAACAATATAATTATATTGATGTTTGGATGAAAATTATAGCATTAACTGTAAATAAGAAGACAGTAAAAGCTTTATTAACCTTGGGGCCGGATTGACTGGGGCCGGATCAACTAGGGACGGAACGACTTGAGGACGGAACGACTAGGGGACGGATTAGTTTTGGGGCCGGAACGACCTGTTACCCAAATGGTACTTATGAGACTACATCTTTCAAAGAATGATAATTCATTGTTTATATTTACATTTTTAAAACCTTTTTAACGTGTGCAATTTTCATTTATATTTCAAATCTCCCGCCTAATTCTTTGGGTAAGTAGCGATTAACGGAACAGCCATGGAAAGCAAAAGATGTCAAAACGTGGAAGAAAACAGTGCGCAATACTGAAAAAAATTATAATAGTCCTATTCTTGCATTGATTGTCAATTAGATATCATAAACATCAACATATCAACAAAATTGTACAATCTGTAACTGGGTTTAAACATAAAGTTCATTTCTATTCAAATTTATCTGATTGTAAACAGCGTAGGTATAATCACTAGAGGTGCTACATGTAGTATTCCATGTTGTCACTTCAAGACATTGAGAGTGCACTTACTGAAAGAAGAATTGTTGAAAACTCCCGCTCTTGGATTGATTTCTTGTGGGGTTTTTTGTGTGTGATTTCAATGTCATTAGATGTAAGATCAACTTCTCCGACATCGAATAAGGTGCACTTGTGTTGTCTGAGACGGGAATGGACAACAAAGCTTTGTTTTCATTCTGCACATGTGCGACCGATTTTATTTATAATGCTTATAGTATGTGTCTATACCATACTACCTTTAGTAAGGGGTAATAATAATTTTATTAGTAAATGGTATGGTATAGACCCATACTATTATTATTACAAAATCAACGGTTCCTTTAGGCAGAGATGCAGACGACATGCTCGACAGTGTTCATACGCCTAATAGATTTATAGTGATTCGTTGTATGCATGTATTAGCAAATACTTCAAAACTCTCTAATGAAAGGCGAAGATAACGAACAGTGATCAATCTCATAACTACTATCAACAATACAAAATAGATAGTTGGGCAAACACGGACCCCTGGACACACCAGATGTGGGATCAGCTGCCTAGGAGGAGTAAACATCCCCTGTCAACCAGTCACACCCGCCGTGAGCCCTATATCCTGATCAGGTAAACGGAGTTATCCGTAGGCAAAATCAGTGTGCCAAGAACGGTCTAACAATCGGTATGAAACACGTCAGAAAGCATATGACCCAATGATAGGTTGTATTGGCAAACTAGATCGTTATAACGAACATAGAATGGTCGAAATGCTGACTTTCATCGAGCCTGTTGAAACCCTTGTACATATGTACCATTAACTTGTTTGTCAATAGCTTGCATCGATTTAAAAACTGACCATACGCAGAACAAGCTCTTGAGTATCGAATCAGTTGAGAGATATAAACACCATATGCAGGTGATAATGGAATATTATCTCCCTCACGCATAGCTTTTATCCTTAGACGAATTTGACTCCACTTTTTTGGCACACCGTTTTTCCCTATAAAAGCTCTAAAACGTCATTGTTATTTCGGATTTCAAACATTTCGGTTGAGCATCACTGAAGAGACATTATTTGTCGAAATGCGCATCTGGTGCATCAAAATTGGTACCGTATAAGTTTTACATATTGCTACATAAATATGGGAAGTTGACGATGGAGAAGCTGACATCATCCCGTATGTCATACAGTTAAGTTGTCAGTTTGTCGTTAATGTCTATTTTCAATGCAATATCTAAATATGAAGCAGACGTGGACGACTCTGTGACGTCTCTTATTTCGAGCTCACAGGAATATATCGAATCGACACGTGAATGGAAATTGTTATTGTTAATAGACAAACCGTCGTCGATATACATGTATCTAAATGTCGAATTGAGGGCCACAGCAAGAGATTTTTTCTTCTCACGTAAGAGTTGTTTAAAAATTCCGCTTCATATGAATATAAAAACAGGTCAGCTAACAAAGGAGCACAATTCGTGCCCATGGGAATTCCAACAGACTGTTGGAAGACCTGATCACCAAAGACCACGAAGATATTGTCAATGAGAAACTCTAGCATATTTTTTATTTCAACTTCAGAGTACTTGTGCTTAGAATCAGAGTGGTGTTTAACAAAGTAATTTTTTTTGGATGATTGGTCTCTAGATATGAATATTCCGTTTTCCATTTTTGTTGAAGAAGCAACTGTCTATGATGTCAAAATGTCTAACTTATAGTGAGAAATGGTCGTGTAAAGTGTTGAAAAGTCATAGGTTTTGATGGTATTTATTTGGGAAAATTTTTGCAATTTCAAGTTTACTAAAAGTTCGTTAGAATTTTTAGGTCACCTGAGTAAAGCAATCGGTTGTTGTCCGTCGTCGTGCGTTAACAATTGAACATTTTTAACTTCTCCTTGATAACTACCTGTCCAATTCTTTTCATATTTGGTATGAAGCATCTTTGAAACAAGGGGGACAAAAATTGTAAATTGCAGTATTCCTGAACTCCTTGGGCCTTAGGGACGGGGCAAAAACTGCCCAAAATTGACCATTTTTCAAAAATCTTCTTCTCAAGAACCGCATATGTGTAAGAAAAACTAAATGCATGGTGATGGAGAACAGGAAGGCCTCTACCAAAAGGGTAAATTTCATGATCCCAGGGGTAGGGGTTCTGACCCCAGGGCGGGGCCAAACTTGGTATATAGTGTTTATGTGTAAAACACTTAAATAACATCTGCTTTAGTGCTGTTGATACTATATTGGAACTCAATAGATAATTAGAAAGAGCAGGTAGTCCTTTACCAAAATCGTAAATTTGATGATCCCAGGGGTAGGAGGTTTGGTATCAGGGTGGGGCCAAAATGGTCAGTTATTAAATATGTGAACAATATACATTTTAACTTCTTCTTGATAACTATCATTTCAATTCTTTTCATATTTGGTACCAAGCATTCTTGGAACAAGGGGGACATAAAATGTAAATTTAAGGATTCCTGCACCCCTGGGGCCTTAGGGGCGGGCCAAAAACTGCGCAAAATTGACAAATTTTCAAAAATCTACTTCTCAAGAACCGAACACGTGTAAGAAAAACTAAATGCATGGTGATGGAGAGCAGGAAGGCCTCTACCAAAAGGGTAAATTTCATGATACTCGGGGTAGGGGTTTTGACCCCCAGGGCGGGGCCAAACTTGTTATATAGTGTATATGTGTAAAACACTAAAGAACATTTTCTTTAGTGCTATATAATGTTTAAAATTTGAATGCAAGCTTAGGAATAGCAGAAAAGGATTACAAAAAATAGTGAATTTCAATCAAAACCCAGGGTTGTGACTTTAGGATGAGTCCAAATTAGTCTTATCTTTTGATGTTTTAATGTTAATACACCTATTATTTTAAGCCTTTCATCAGTGTATGCACTTTTGAAGGCAGTGAAGTTTTAAGAACACATCTTGTTTTATACTGTTGCTGAACATTAGAACTTTGCTTAGATATTCAGAACAGGAATTTTTTTTCTTCTAGATTGTATAGCCCATGGAAGTAGTGATACTTTTTCACTAGTATTCAGGTGACCGATAAGGCCTGTGTGCCTCTTGTTTAGAACCCACATTTGATTAACACCACTTCTGGCATATGCAGTCGCACTGTAAGTTTGAAGTTACTCCTTCACAGCTATTACTATTTTCGTGAGGAGCAAAGATAGGGGCTTGGTAGAGCAATAATGCACTTTATCAAAGGATTAAAGAGTAAATGTAAATATGAATTAAGTGCTTTATTTATTTAAACATCACGGCTTTAACAATGAGTACTGTGATTTTCAAATATCAACATTTATTTTCCTATCGCTAGGTATATGTAGGCTAATGCTACATTTTCAATACGAGTAATTTAAACAATTTACCATGTTCAAAATACATTTGATATTTATTCTCGCACCTTTAACAAATACTGTAGATTGGGTTTTAACACAATGGTTTTAATTTTACTATATTCACGATTTGTCATTTTCCCCACAAAATTAAATCCATAGTTATTAATATATTAGAACTATTTCAATGCTTTTGCAATGGGATTTTTCTATAACGTGAAAGTAAATTCATCGCTATTGTTGCCCATGTAAAAAGACGTAGAATTAAAGCTATGTACAGTAATTCTGAACTTGCAATACTGTATTTTAAAATTCTTATGATAATTGTAACTTTAATGTATTATAGGAGAAAATCACTTGCATCTTTAGAATTTAACTTGATTCTCATAAATATTTTATTACATATCTATCTATCTATCTATCTATCTACATGTATATCCATCCATCTCTCCGTCCACCTCTCGATCTTGATCTACAATTTCAATCATAAATCTCCTTCGGACACTTGACCTATGATCGATGAAATTGCTGAATATTTCAAGAAAACTCTTGAAAATTTTTAATGAAACCAAAATTTTGCAATGCAAATGCATATGTAGAAATAAACACCATTGTCAAACATTTTCCAGAGAGAGAGAGAGAGAGAGAGAGAGAGAGAGAATAAAATTGAATCTGAATATAGAAAACCAAAAGAAAGAAAGAAACATGATTTTTCCCCAAAATGTTGACTTAGAAAATTTATATGCAAATGATGTTAATCATTATGATTATATGCGAAAACAAGAGTTATGAATTGGATTACTAAATTGGATTTCAGATTAGAATTTTGGAGCATATCCTAACAAACAAGTCGATTGTTAAATGGGTTTCAACAGTCTCGTTTAGGGTCAGCATGTTGCAAATTCTATGGTCGTTATAATGACCTAGTTTGCCAATGCGGTCTATCAATGGATCAAATGCTGTCTGGCGTGTTTCATACCGATTGTTAGGCCGTTCTTGACACACTGATTTTAATTACAGATTACCCCGTTTACCTGATCAAGATATAGGGCATATGGTGGGTGTGACCGCTCGACGGGATATGTCTACTCCTCCTACAAACCTAATTCCACATCTGGTATATACAGGGATCCGTGTTTGCTCAACTCTCTAATTTGTATTCCTTTTGGGAGTTATGAGATTGATCACTGTTCGTTATCTTCACCCTTCATATTATTCAATACTTTACAACAAAGGCAAACTTGTACTTCCACTTCCTACTAGTAACATTTTAATGTACTTACTAATTACTTATCAATTATATCGTATTTACTAATTACTTATCAATCCGATCGTAGTTACTAATTATTTGGTACTTACTAATTACTTAAAATTATATTACATTTACTACTTAACGTATTACAAATTACTTAAATCAATTATGTCGTAGTTACTAGTTACTTATCAATAATATTACAGTTACTAATTATATTGAAATTACTTATCAAATTTATTGCACTTACTAACTTTCTATCAATTATATCGTAGTTACTAATTACTTGTCAATTCTATGGTAGTTATTAATTACTTATCAATTCTATTGTAGTTATTAATTACTTATCAATTCTATTGTAGTTATTAATTACTTATCAATTCTATTGTAGTTATTAATTACTTATCAATTCTATTGCACTTAGTAATTACTTATCAATTCTATTGTAGTTACAAATATTTAATAATTATAGATTATTTATCAATTACATGTATATTGCAGCTACTCCGTGTATATAATTGTTTAATCATATTATAAGATAAACAGGTGAAATGTACAAAGTAAAATACTCACTACCACCGTGTAAAATCACACCGACTCGCAGCAAGAAATCTACTACATACATATCCATCCTCAACCAAAGCCGGAAAGCAAGCGAACCCGCTTATTGCCGTAGCTTATAGCTGCTCAATGTAAAATATCGCTGGAGGTTGAAAGTCACCTGGTAGATACGATCTACAGTGTGTGGTGCATGTCAATGTTATTTCAAATAGATCGAATTTGTACAGATGATTATAGGTGCAGATGTTTTGGTACATCTATCGGGTTTATTGATATCAATTAAAGACATATTTAATTTGATTTTCTTGTATACATGGTATTACTTTCCCAATCATAAGTTCTGCCTCGTCAGAATACACGGGCCTTGTAAAAGCTTTAATTTCTTTAGTTCCATATTCACAGCACTTGATTTGAGTTTAATGTCATTGGGGATTACTAAACATCTCTCGTCTCATCATTGCTAAGTGGCTTTTTGAGCTAATGGAATATTTTAGTGACTGTTCTAGCATTTCAAAGTACATAAGAAATAAAAGTTTACCACTACATATAGTTCAATGTGTGTGGTGCATCGCTTGAGATGACAAATGATCGAACAATTGAATCCATGCTCTAACATTGAATTACACTCAGTTTTTACAACCAGTATTCGGAACAAACCCTCTCACCGTGTCGATATTACCATTATCAGAATATTAAGAAAGTGCTGGTTTTCTGAGAGTATTTAATTTATGACAGACATTTACAGCTATTCCGGACGCACGCGTGTTTGGTTTTACATTTAGACACGATTTTACTCGGATGTATTTGCTTTGATTGGTATTCTGCAATGCATTGATTGCAGTAAATCAACTGTTTCAGTGTTTGGAGATTTTGTGATTCCTCAGTCATGAAGTTTATTGTATGGTTAGAACAGAATACCCGTGTTCTGGTGTTCACCCCTATACGTAGTATTGGAAGTTTCTTATTAATGGTAGGACCTTAAATTCCATAGAGACATAAAAAGTAATTGCTTCCTTCAACCTTTGTACATAGGCGTAGCTTGGGTTCGAATATTACCGAGGCAGGAGGTCTGGGGGGCTTCGCCCCCCAGAAGCTATCGACATTTTAACAACGTAAAAGGTGTTGTTTTTTTTTTTACCGAGGCAGCTGCCTCGGTTGACTCAATGGAAGTTACGCCACTGTTTTAGCAAGTAATTCTTTTTTTAAAATTAATTATAAATTAAAGGAAAAAATCAAGAACAACTCACAAATATGAAAATAGAATAAGAATAATTCGGATTGCAGATAGCACTGTGTCGGTGTGCATGTGTATCTAGAAGCATTACCGACAAAATATTTCTTTCGACCTGTGACCCGCTTTGTGTTTTCAATCCAAATATCAAAGCCTTTGCTCTCATCTCTTAAATACATGTTGGTAGCTTTCAGAGCAAATTCCTTCTATACTAATATTACTTATATAGCTTATTCCATCAATCGATTGGGGTCAGAGGGAATAATAGAACCGTTTTCCTTTTGTATACATGTATAAGTATATTTTGGTAAACTTTTCTTGAGTACCAAGAACACAGGGAAATTCACTATTACATGGATACCCTTTTTCGCCCCTGCCCGGGGCCGATCTCACGACCTGCGGAACCAAACCTCCAAGCAGCGAGCGACCAGCGCGCTAGACTGCTCGACCATCTTAGCAAGTCTAACAAAATTGGGAATTCTCGCGATGTTTCAACACGCTATACGGTAATTGAGAATTGGAAATGGGATACAGTCATTTGCACACTGCATATGAGATACATGTATTTTATAAAGCACAGAGATTGCAATTGTAGTGTGTATCCTGATTGTAATGAACTCTGAAAATTAACACGACTACCCCAAGTGAAAGAATATTTTAATATAAAGCACAGGGAAATTCACTAATATATGGATACCCCACTTCCGCCCCTACCTGGGGTTGAACTCACGACCTGCGGTACTATATCGAGGTTACACTTTCATTGAAATTGGACAAAGATCACTTTCGATAAACTGTCCCCTTAAAGGGAAAGGCAACCCTAACCACAGTGTTGCTTTATTAATAAAGTATTACTTACTAATATATTAAATGACTGTCTTTAACAACAGCAATCCTTGCTTAACTATGAAATCAATATTAATCTATCATACATTCTAAATTAAAGAGCGGCCATTGAAGTCTAATTTATAACTTCACACAGTCGGTTCCAGTTTATTTCATCAGCAGCACTGTAAACATGACAAGTCACGAACAGTTAAGTTTGGAACTGTATAGATTTGAGCTTGTTTTTTCGCAAGAAGAAATTGAGAAAAGAAGACGTTCAGTCGAGTCGCAGACCAGGCAGACGGTACACGTTTCTTCATATAAATGTCTCGAACCTAAACTTTTATCATAACGCAAATGATGGATCCACAGTTTAAATAATCTTTTCTTTTCAGATGACTTGGTTGGGTCAGGAATTTCGAAAAAAACAACAACAAAAACAACCTTTTCTCACATCTCTCCTTCTCATTAGTACAATTAACAGCTTGGCAGGAAGACATCAACGTATTTATTCGTAAAATCTACCACATGTACATCTTTGATGATCTTACAATCTCACCAAAACCGGAATAGATGGCGTGACGTCAACATTAATTATATTTGTGGTTTTGAATACAAAAGAGTACCACATCATGGCAGCCTCTGCAGTTCGCGGGAATTTCAATTTTTAACTTTTTCAAATTAGTATTAAAGCTTATCTAGGCCGTATATCAAAAGAATAGAATGTTAAATGTTTTATCATATAATTAATCGTATCATTTATCATGTAAAACGATTTTGGGTTGTCTTCCCCTTTAAGAAATAAAATCTTAAATTGATGCAGTTACTCAAAAGATATACTCTCCCTGCAAAAAGCATTGTAAATACTTAAAACACTAACATCTCGCAATGCACTAAAATCCAGAAGTTTTGCTCAAAATCTTACTCAGCCTCTGAGGGCCATGGTAGCCCCCTAGAACCCTTCTTGAATCACTGTCTCCCCCAGATTAAGTATCACTGAAGGCTATTAATAGAATACATACTTTCCAACGTGGTTCGAATCCCGCTCACGCCGGTAAGTGAGAAAGTTTCCCAGTTTACTTTCGGAAGGTCGGTGGTCTCTTCCCAGGTACATTGTATCTGGGTTCTCTCTTCCACCAATAAAAACTGGGCGCCACCAGATAACTGAAAAATTGTTGAGTGTGGCGGAAAACATCAATCAATCAATCCAACGTACACACAATTCTTACATTTACCTGTCAATTTCAACATATAGTGCACTAGTATGAGATGACGTGACCCCGCCAACAATCATTGGTCAATCGCGACATCTGTAAAGATTTCGAATACTTCAGGAATACTCTTTTGATGTGTCTAATACGTGATTTTAATATTCATTTTATAATTTTTATTCATTCTGGTGTAAAGTTCCTCATATTTAGTATATCGTCTGGCATACATGTAATCTTCGACAGAATTCATAACAGAGATGAATTTCTGTCGCCAAGCCCGGGGTTCTCCGAATTCATACTTCGCTCGGTCAAACGCCGGTCACATCGTTATCAATGGTGAGAATAACGACCAGTGATAAATCTCATAGCTCCTATGAGCAATACAAAATAGCAAGGAGTAAGCATCCCCTGTCGACCGGTCACACCCGCCGTCCAGGAATAAAGAGGATTTTTGAAGTCGCATTAATTTTGATGGTTTTGGCCTCTTTGAGACAAGGTCCTTGAAATTCACAATTTTTATCCTCCTTTACATAGATTATATTTACTAAAGTTGGTTAGGAAACTTGAAATTGATTCAGCCGTTCAAGACAGATCCTGAAAATGTTCAGGGACCAGTTGCACAAGTTAGTCAAGTTTAACTGAAAGTTAACTTCAAGTTACGCTAAATAAATGTTCAAGTTAATGGCAAGTTAACTGTCAGTTAAAGTTAACTAAGCTTTGTGCAACTGAGTCCAAAAGTTTACGACTGACGGACAACAATGGGCGAAAACAGATAACAATAGGTCACTTGAGTAACGATAAATGAAAAATATCTCATAACTACAAAGGAATCAATCTCAGAGCATATTTGTGTATTGAATAAATAGATTTGGAGGTGCACCGTACATATAAAATATACATGTATTGATAAAAAAAAAAACTTCGAAATAATTGACGATTTCTTACTTCACTCTTATACAGCTTGGGATAACTTGGGGGTAAATAATCAAAAAAGCTCCTAAGCCATTCTTAACTCAGGTATATTATATTGTACAATACAGAACATCAAAGGCGTTGAATTCCCATAATATCCGAGAATCGAACCCGCGCTCCAAGGTCGTGTTTTAGAGCCCCAATTGTCCAAGAATGATCTCCGATTGCACTGATTACTTCTGTCATTGATTAGCATCAATAGAAAGACTACACTACCCGACAACCCGTGCACACATTGTTTTCTGGATATTTGTTAAATTAAGGGAAATATTTGCTAAAATGTTTATTCGCAGAGTGATTTCCACAAAAATAGATAAATTAATAAATCGCCCAACAAAACTTAACCCAGCAATGTTGTGTTGAACTCGGTGGATATACTCCATTAATCTACGTAATTAAACACTTAAATGTGAAATGGCTATTTACAAAATTGACAAGTAGATATGCCGCAAGTGTTAACAATATTTAACTTAAACAAAGCAATCAATAGTCGGTTTTCTCATCTGTCAAAATTATTCATAGATATTGTATTCTCAAATGGTTACCCAACCTATTTAGCGACAATAAAAGATAAAGAAACATTATCGTAACAGAATATCGGACACATTTCATGTTGTAACATACTCTATCTAACATAAAGGAGTGTCTGGAACAAATCAAAGAAGCGGGCCAGGGCCATTCTGAAATCCCCTAACGCTCCAGGAATAGTTCGCCTAGCCTACCAGACAAAGGCAGGGAAATAAAACTTTAATATCTATTTTCTGAGCTGCAACATTGTAATTCTTCAAAAGGTTTCAAAAGTGTGTTTATAATGAACAATGAAGCAACAGATGTTCACAAATCCCTGGCCATCTTTGTGCGGTACATCACTGACCGTTCACAAATCTCTGGCTTTCCGTGTGCGGTACATTGCTGACCGTTCACAAATCCCTGGCTTTCCGTGTGTGGTACTTCCTTGTCATGTCCGTCTGCTACATCGGCACTGCGGCAAACTGGCGACATTAGAGCGACCTCTATACAATAACGAACAGCAACCAATCTCATAAATCTTAGAAATACCACAACATTAAGAGAAGGGAAAACACGGAGCCCTGAACACACCCTCAGTGAGCCCTCTGTCTTGATCAGGTAAACGGTGTAATCCGTAGTCAAAATCAGCGTGCCAAGAACGGTCTAACAATCGGTATGAAACACGTCAGGCAGCATTCGATATTTTTTTGCAAATAGTATGAAAGAAGTGATCAATTTCATAACTCCCCTAAGGAATACAAAACATAGAATTGGGCAAACATGGACCCCTGGATATACAGAGTGTGACCAGGTGCCGAGGAGGAGTATTCAGTAAGCACCCCCTGTCGACCAGTCACACCCACCGTAAGCCCTGTATCTTAATCAGGTAAACGAAGTTATCCGTAGTCAAAATCAGTGTAGCAAGAACGGCCTAACAATCGGTATGAAACAGGTCAGATGGCATTTGACCCAAACGTAGGTTGTATTGGCAAACTAGATCATTATAGCGACCACAGAATTGGCAAAATGAGGTCTGTGTTTGCCCGACTGTCTATTTTGTATTGATTATAGGAGTTATGAGATTGATCACTGTTGGTTATCTTTGCCTTTCACGAGACTGTTGAAACCCCTGTTAAAGCTGACATGAATTAATAAATATAGTATAATTCTATATGTCCGCCATATTTCTCTGCTAATCCTCCATATTTGTTGGAATTTCTATTGTTATATGTATCAGGGTTCGCATGGTATATAAGGGGACGAGCTTTGCTACGCTTCACTTCACATCAGTGTCTTCGATTTACCTGTGCGGGTAGCTTTGACAGGTAACACGTAAATCTCCGATACTAATTTATAGGACACCAAGAAGAAATGAAATCACGTTTTGAAACACCATGCAGTGCTCAAAATTACAATAAACATATCGTACAGTAGTAAATCATTCTAAATATATATATTTGGATAAATATATATAGAATGCCTTTTCTTTACGCGAACGTGCGTACATTTGCAGTAAATATGTCAAAACTATACAAAAATGCGGAGAAATATTTCATCTTTTATCTATTGATAAAATGGAATAAGCAAAGAGTATACAATCTATACCATTCACAACTACTTCAAGTAAAAGGCAAAGACATAAACACTACTGTACTTATAAAAATGGCATGTATGCTCGCCATGAAAACGCATCGAATGCGGACGACTATTTACCTGGGCCTACTCGTAATATCTGTAAAGGACCGCAGATGTACGTGTACACTTGTCGAAAATACTCTAAGTAGTAGTAAAACTCCCTTTATTTGCATAATCCATGAAACAAAACGATAAACTCCATTTACATTCCAACAGTAAACAACATTGTCCATTGTACAGACTGCGACACACTTAGCCCGTGCCGATCAGCTATCTTCAATCAGGGGAAGTATCAGAGTATAATATTTACCCTGTATTGTGCATGAATCCTTATACCATACGATTTACTGGTCAGAGTATTGCAGATTTATAAATCAGGAAATCATTTAGGTACATAAATTTGCATATACAACATTGTACGAGTGTATGGGATGAGAGAGAGAGAGAGAGAGAGAGAGAGAGAGAGAGAGAGAGAGAACCATTGATCTTGTAATAATCGTGCTCTTATTAAGACAAATGATATCGTAATTCAATAAAAAGTGAACAGTACTAGTAACTCAATATTGCTCTCATTAATTGATAATACAAATTTATGTGATTCATTTAAAGCACGCAATAATTAAAAATTAAACATATTTTTAAATAATGTTATTTTCAATTACTTCATTTTATGTTAATTTGGCGCTTAATAGATCTTATATATCTATGCCATTTTGCGTTATTACATTCTGCGTCGAACTCGACGCAAATTGCACTAATGCAAAATGTAATAATCGAGTTTATCATATTATGCGTCGTTATCAAACATCAAGGGGAGAGGACAAGAGTGTCTGTCACCCACCTTTAATAACAATATCCATTTTTTGTTAGTTTGTAATGCAAATAAAAGATACATTGAGTGACAACCCCTTCCCCACTTACCCCAGCTTGAAAGTTCTGATATAATAGTAGAAGACACACACCACCACCAATTAAGAAAATGAAGATATGAGGCACTCATAGTAGAGGACTCTAACCACCCCATGCGACCCCCAACGATTGAAGAAAATGAAGTGTAAGGGGAAATTATTGAGGTAGTCAAAGTAAAAGACTCTTTAACCCTTCACCCCCACATTAGGACTTTGAACATCGGACAAAACATATTGGTTTGTTTGGGTGTTTTATTTTATTTTATTGCTGTTTTCGTTCATATTTTTTAATTATTATTTTGAATGGCAAGAGATTTTGCCCCCCCCCCCCCCCATGAAAAATTACGATACATGTCTGGTTATTACATGTACATTTTGCTTTGAAGCACATGCGTGTATACTAATTGTATGGTGCATGTAGAATTGCACCCTTTACCAACTTTTCCTTTATTTACAGTGTAAGGAATGGTAAACCAAAATCACAAAACAAAATGCATAAAGACCAAGATATTTTCAAGCGTAGGAACTTCATTCATAAATACATAAATACATGTATTCAGAAAAATAGCATGCATGCATTGCAGGACTATAGCATTTGTATGTTTTAACGTTTCTGTAACATGCCATAATGATTGCTTTGAGGCTTGAGTGTAATTTATTCATAAATATTTTCATTTCGTAGATCTGGCGCAATGGCCATACCGCTGTACGTAGAAATTTCAAATTCAAATGTATTCGATAAGATGTTAGTATGCATAAATCAGTAAAATTCGTGTTGAGGTTTTATTTGATATGATACAATGTCAATATACTGTAATGCATTAGTAGGATATGCAGAAGGCAAGAGTATAAACATTTCCTTTTTTTGATTATCAGTATCAATATCTATATGATCACGAAAAAACATTATATAATTTATATCCGGATTCATTTATACCGATTTAGATATCAATAAAAACAAAGCTGCATAGTTTGGGAGAGGGGTTTCTAATGAGTCTGATGAAATTAAAAGAAGGAACCCAACATTTGCATTCAAACTAGATGTACTTCAAAATGAATTCATTTCTGCTCTGACTGAAAGCATGATTCTAAATTCGGGAGCGAATCTTGCATACAAAATGATTAATAGGGGAACACATAAATTCGAGCTCCTTTGGAATTTAATGAAATGTAGATATGCACCTTTCTTTCAACACGAATTGATATGTTGTTTCAGGCACGAAAACAGGGGGTTGGGGTGGGCAGGAAGGCTGGTCTGCTTTTCCCACTTTTTTTTTGACAATTTACTTTTCCCCCCGTTATTCTAACATACAAAGTCAGTATTTTCTACATGCACATTTCAAACTAATATTCTTTTTTTTTAAAATTTGTAATGAATTCAATTATAAGCATCAACTACTGTAAGTTTCCAATATATTGTCAATCACAAATTTTTAAATAGCTGGAAATTTTTAATACTTGTAAGCTTACATTTATATAAGTGATCAATTTTCTTTCCTTCTGTGAAATGATATCTTATAAATCGAAGTAGGACGGTCTCTCTCTCTCTCTCTCTCTCTCTCTGAATATGGACATACAGAGACCGTAAATAATTATGTGGTTCCAAAAGAGACAACAAAACTATATTTTCGTTTATAAATTTCCTTTCATATGTGTCTTTGTGTAATGAACTGTTTATTATGGATTGCAAATGTAATACACGCATTTGCACATAGATGTATATTTTCGATCATTATTCCCTTATTTGTATATCCAAGTTTGTATATGATCATCGAGAAATTTTGAATTGTGCACGCAATATATCCAACCAGATATTAGATTCCCGATTTCTATGAACTGCAAAACCTCGACCAGACAAGCATTCAATACAGGAAAAATTTTCGACTCTGACATCTCCCCTGATTGAAGACACCCTGTTTGGCACGGGTGAAGTGTGTCGCAGTCTGTATAATGGAATGACAATGTGTTGTAAAGTTCTAACGAGATACAAATGGAGTTTATCATTTTGTTTCGTGGATTTATCAGAATAAAGAGAATCTAATATTTTCGGTAAGTGCACATCTCCGATACCTGTTGAATAGACGCTCGAATTTGATACTTTGTTTGGCGATTATACCTTGTGCATTGCATATTATGCATATGGCATGCACCTTTATTTTGCAAGAATTGATATAAATAATATATTTTATGCTCTTTGCCTATTCCATTCTATCAGTCTGTAATTGGCAAATGATTTATCCGCATTTAATTTATTAGAAAATGCAAATACCTGCATGCACTTGCAAGTATGCAAGAAAAGTTTTTTTTTTTTTTTTGTATTTTTGTCTAACTTATCTAAACTTCCAGAATGTTGCATTAGTATACAATCAATATTTTGTAATTTTGAGCAAAGCATATTGTTTTAAAATGTTATTTTATTTGTTTCTCATTCCCTATATATTACTATCGGAGATGTGCACTGGTCGAGTCCACCTAGAAAAATCACTCAGGTGTGACAATCACATTTGGGGTATATACGGGTAGAATAAATTAGGCTACCTGAGAGAAATATGGCGGATAAGATGAGAAAGGTGTACGTATTTATTAATTCATGTCAGCTTTAACATAAACTTGTTTGTCAGTAGCCTGCCTCAATTTAAAAACTGGTCATACGCAGAACGAGCTCTTGCATATTGAATCAGTGAAGATATTGTAGTATAAGAAGAGAGGAGAAAATATTTGGCTGGACCGGGAATCGAACCCGGGACCCCTGCATTACTAGTCAGGTGCTCTAACCTCCGAGCTATCCAGGCCGATATCCACGGTCCGTATAGCCCTAATTACTACAATATATAAACACTATATGCTGGTGATAATGGATTATTGCTACATAAATATGGGAAGTTGATGATGGAGAAGCTGAAATCATCCAGTTTGTCATAAAGTTGAGTTGTTAGTTTACTGTTAATATCTATTTTCAATAAAATATCTAAGTACGAAGCAGATGTGGAGGACTTTGTAGTGTCTTTCATTTCAAGGTCATAGGGATATATCAAATCGATATATGAATGAAAAGTATTATTGTTAATAAATAAAAGGTCTTCGATATATCTAAATGTCGAGTTGAAGGCCACAGCAAGAGTTTGATCTCTAAGTTCATTTGAGATTAAAACATTTAAAGAAAGAAAAACACTAGAATGTAACTGCTTTCGTAAAATAAATAAAAAATTAAAATCTGGAGATTCTGTGTTTCTAGCTCAGGTCAATTTAAATCTGAAGATTCTGCTCGTCAACATCAGGCCATTACTTTTGAGTTCCAAAGTGAGTGGAAATATCGTTAAAAAGCAGAGGTGAAAACAAACATACACCGATAGAGTAGCAGTAATCCTTCACATTATATAATTAATAATTATCAAAAGTGGGGAAAATTATCTGAGCAAGCCTCTCAGTCCAGACTGTGTATAAACCTCAAGTTCCTACTGCAGATAAAACTCTTGGTACAAACTGGGGAAAACCCTCTCGGTTCAAAGTGGAAAAACCTCTCTGTACAAAATGTGGAAAACCTCTCTGTACAAATTGTGGAAAAACCTCTGTACAAAATATGGAAAACTTCTCAGTGCAAACTGTGGAAAAACCTCTCTGTACAAAATGTGAAAAATTCTCTCTTCAAACTGTGGAAAACCTTTCAACACAAACTGTGAAAAAACTCTCAGTACAAACTGTGGAAAAACCTCTGTACAAACTGTGGAAAAACCTCTCTGTTCAAACTGTGGAAAACCCTCTATGCTCAAACTGTGGAAAAACCCATCTCTTTAAACTTTGGAAAACCTCTTGGTACAAACTGTGGAAAACCTCTCTGTACAAACTGGAAAAATCTCTGGGTACAAACTGTGGAAAAACTTATCCGTTCAAACTGTGAATACCTTTTAGTATAAACCTTGGATAATCCTCTTGATGTGCAGAGTGCATACCTCTTAGTACAACCTGTGGATACAACTTAATACAACCTGTGGATACAACTCTTAGTACAACCTGTGGATACAACTCTTGGTACAACCTGAGGATACAACTCTTAGTACAACCTGAGGATACAGCTCTTAATACAACCTGTGGATAAAACTCTTGGTACAACCTGTGGCTACAACTCCTAGTATAACCTGTGGATACAACTCTTAGTACAACCTGTGGATACAACTCTTAGTACAACCTGTTGTAAAACCTCTCTGTGCAAACCTCTTGGTAATGACTGTTGACAATTATTATAAATGAAATATTGTTTTTATTTCAGCAGTGCGTGCACTCATTGGTATACATTATTACAATCTCAATATATAAATATCATCATTTAAGAATGATCACCTTGGAAAGAAAAACAAATTTAAATAAAATGGAACAGCCTTAAAGCCCGTTAGTGATTTCCATCTGAGCATTTAAAAGTCAGCAGATTCTAATCATTTGATGTCTCACATATAGACACATTCCTTATTACATACTGAATTATGGATAATAAAAAACAACTATTTGTACATCTCTAGGGATATTTCACTTGCAGCTTCACCAACCAAAATACACAGTGAATAAAACTGATAGAAAATACACCAACTGTTTTCTTAAGCGTATCTTGATAAAAACACAGCACCATGATCAAATAAAATAATTAAATCAAGAACATCTGTACTGCTTTAAGTGCTTCACATTTAATGAAATAACAGTCTGATTTCATGATTTTAACCATTAATTGCAGAGCTATAAGGTATCAGTCATTGCTTATAGACTGAGAACATTGATCATACCATAATCATTTTGCAATGTAAAGCAGTGATTGTATATATACAAAATCCAGTACACAAAAACCAAGTATATCACAGAGAAACCCACATATCTATACATCTCTTTAAAACTGTCTTTAGAAGCAAACTCTTAAAAATAAAACATGCAGTGTAAAGAAATAATGGTAAAAATGTCATTATACAACATATGGTGTGTGAGATCATATATAATTACTGATGTGAAACAGTCTTGTTTAACCAAATGCCCTTTTATTTCTCACTGTTGGTTTTGCCACATCACATCTGTCAGCCATTGCTGGTCACATCATTATTGTCTTCCTCCTCGCCATCCATTTATTCTCAGGCATTCCATGGAAAACAAGAGAATGCTCTAATTCTTCCAAAATTTTCCCTGAGCTTACTGTAGATGTGTTTGTGTCCCTGTATCCATGATAACAACAGTTGTATGCTGTTACCATGGCAATGCCCTAATTTGCTTTGACATCAAATGTGGTCTGGCACTGTCTCCAGGGCCTCATTGCTGCTTCTCTGTGGCTGGACATTCTGTGAAAAAAGAAAAATGGTCAGTTGGCAGCATATTTAGCTGTTAATTTACATGATGTCAGGTAGCACATTACACAGTAAATCTCTCTCTCTCTCTCTCTCTCTCTCTCTCTCTCTCTTGTAACTGTTAATTTACATGATGTCATAACAAACATTTCAAGGTACATGTAGGCCCTCTCTGGTTTGCTTCCTCTCTGGTTTGCTTCCTCCTGTAGTAATGGGACCTTTGTTATAAAAGTCATGTTTTAAAAGACCTGCAACTTTCACTTCTAATGCCTCATGCTGGGTCAAGTGATATAGATCTATATGGTCAAGTGACATAGATCTATATGGTCAAGTGATTGATTTTGACAGTTCAGTGAGGACAACTGAGGCATGGTCCAGCGATATCTACAGTTTAACAAGGCCAACTAAGGCATGGTCAAGTTCAATGAGGCCATCTGAAGCATGGTCCATTGATTTTCAATAAGCATGATCAAGTGAAGCCTACATTCAAATGAGACACAGTCAAGACCTAAAAACTTATCACATCTTACTTAACAACTTATCACGTCTTACTTAACAACTTATCACGTCTTACTTAACAACTTATCACGTCTTACTTAACAACTTATCACGTCTTACTGAACAACTTATCACGTCTTACTGAACAACTTATCACGTCTTACTGAACAACTTATCACATCTTACTTAACAACTTTGTCACAAAGAACAAAAAACTTCTCTGTTACAATAGGTTGCAAGAAAACATTCATTACTCTTTGGTTGAACACATCATTCATTTGTTGTTGTTCATGGGCATTAGTAACATGTCCTACATTGGACCCCCCCCCCCCCCCCCCCCATTTACAGATAGTAATAGCATCTCCTTCCTTGGATACCCCCCCCCCCCCCCCCCCCAGGTGAACATGTTTGTTCCCTAGATTTCTCTTTGGGCAGTCTATGCGAAAGACATCGGACCGTACCGATGTGCAGTGCCTCAGGTCCGATGTGTCATTTTTTACACCGGACCGGAATGTCCGATGTCTCAGTATCCGGTTTTAAGCTTTATTATTTTGACGCGGAGTCATTTAAATGTTTGTTATAAGTAAAAAATATCACACAAATCCAAATACGTAAATGAATGTGATTAAACCGCATGGACCGTCTAAAGTATTATGCGGGAGGGATCCCTGGTATAGTATTACTAGTATAATAAATAAGATTCCCTTGGTTTTGCATTTTCACATGTTTCACTTTTTTACATTAGGTTTTTCGGTCTGACAAAATTTGGTTCGGTCCGGTGTGTTCATTGATTACACAGGACAGAATGTCCTGTGTGGTCCAAAAAACTTTCGCATAGACTGTTTGGGTGAACACATAATTTGCTATTTATTATTATTTTATTCATTTATAAAGTGCAAAATTACATATAGTTTCTATGCGCTGTACAATGTTTGTGCTAATAATCAATGATAATATACAGACCCTGAAACGTGCTACTACACCTTAAAAATGAACCGAACCGTTCCGTGCAAGAAACGAACCGTACCGTTCAAGAAACGTACCGTACCGTGCAAAAAACGAACCGTACCGTTCAAGAAACGTACCGTCCCGTTCAAGAAACGAACCGTATCGTTCAAAAAGCGTACCGTACCGTGCAGAAAGCGTGCAGGATAATATTATGCACACCCCGCCCCCAAAAGCGTACCGTACCGTGCAGAAAGCGTGCAATTTATGTCACGTGACCCACTTTTTCAGCCACAGTATATTATTTTCACAATGGCGCCCGATGGGAAAGGAGGTCGTAGACTATCGCTGGCTATTCGAAGCATTATCCTCAAACATCACGAAGCTGGGTTGTCAACTGTGAAAATCACCGAGATGCTTTAAACATCTTTGATATTCTTTTTTTTTTAAAATTACTTTCCGTAAATGTCACATTGTTTCAGTGCATATATGTGTATGTATGTTATCAACAAGTACCCAAGTTTTGACTGAATTATGCATAAAAATTCGTTTTATACTGTGAACTGTTAACAGAAATAGACGTCAGATCACTGCACGGATTTTGCATGCATGCTTCTGCAGCCAGTCCTGTGTACTGTGGATGTATATTTCACTTGCAGACTTTTAAAGAGTGAACCAAGGGGCATTTCGTTGTTTTAACGGAATTTCTGTTTCAATCAATTCTTTTAAATTCAAGGGTGAAGTTAACTACAATACTGTAATAGTACTTACAAGTAGCCTATTTAATTTCTTCATATAATCAGGGACGTCGACGTCCCTGATAATGCTACTACACGTATGGCACAGGGCTTGCCGTAAGAAGATGAAATTGATATTTGTAGCGTTAATGTATTCAATATGTACTTTCCTACGTACAGTGTCTGAATCATATGAGAAATTTCTAGACCGATTAGAAAAATTGTCACGTTCTACACTGTAATATTTTCATTACTTTATTAGCAATAATTTTGACATATCTTTTTCTCTTCTACATTGATAACGACCCATATAGATAGATGTAGATTGGCGGATTTATTATATACACTAATAAACAATTTTTAATTACACCGACAGAGAAATAAATAGATACATACATGTGCAAAAGAATGTAAACAAGTTAAATTGATGCAAAGCATCAAATCGGCTGCAAAAAATTATTCATTTCAGCATTTTCAAGTATTTCAACAATATATAGAAAAGGTATATGAAACATTTTTATTGCAAACTATACACTTGCCTTACTTTTCTGTTAATTTTTTTAAATTCAATTTTCAGTGATCAAAAATAAAGTCAGGGAAATGAAAATCGGACTTCGCGTGATAAAGGATGGGAATATATATGTATTATCATCATTTTATTTGATTCAAAGACAAATGCAACAGATATCTAACATTATTAATTATGAATGACTGAATGCTGACAAAAAAGGACGTACAAACTTCACGTGCAGATATCCTGGATCTTTCATAATGCCGATGATAAATCACAATAAATGTGAAGTGCAGAAAATAATCATTGTGTCATTTGCGACTTTAGTGTATTCAAAACAAAATTCACTTCTTCTTAAAAACTTTTCCAATTTAGGCACTGTAATTTATATCCGGAAACTTAATATGCTTTGTTTTTACACTTATGCACGCCCATGTCGGGGAGCAGTTCATGTAACAACTTTTTATAAAATCGTAAATTAATAAATGTCTGATGAGAAATGAAAAACAAATTGAAACGTAATAACAACCATTAAGACTTAGACTTAAGCAAATTCTAAAAAATTTTATTCATAACTTTTATGTACGTTATCAATATGGAATTATTCCATCGAAGCAATCAAAAATAACGTCTCATTTCCCCATGTGCACATTCTAACACAACCACAAATCCTGCAGCCGATAATCAAAGAGCCGAATAAGACCGATCGAGTGAAAACAAACTATCGAAACGTACAATTTATACGAAGTCAAAGCGTTCAGGCCACGCCCACCTCATTAATAAAACGTTTTTAGCAAACCGTACCGTGCAAGAAGCGAACCATACCGTTCAAGAAGCGTACCGTACTGTGCAAGAAACGAACCGTACCGTTCAAGAAACGAACCGTACCGTTCAGAAAACGAACTGTACCGTTCATAAAGCGTACCGAACCGTACCGTGCAACTGGTGTAGTAGCACGTTTCAGGGTCTGTACCAATAAAAGACCTGCAAGAGCTATAAAGGAAATTATAAAACAATAGAAAGACATTAAATAAAACTTCGTAGTATGATGACAAGGTGGTTAACTTTGACTAAAAAAGATACAACTGGCACACAGGTAATTGCATTCATATAAATAATGGATTAATGTTTATAGGCATCAGAGGGATTTCCTACCTTAGATTTACCCCTGGGTGAACACATCTGTTATTTATAGGCATCAAAGGGATTTCCTAACTTAGATTTCCCCTTAGGTGAACACTTTTGCTATTTATAGATATGAGCAGCATTTCCTACCTTGGGTTTTTCCCTGTGAGTGTTGACAGCTTCGATATTGAGGTTGACAAACTCCACCCTACAACCATAGGCTACTGGTGTCAGTTTGATGACTGTGTGCAAGGGAACCTTCAGATAAGCCAGGTCTTCTACAATGAATGAGAACTGCTAAATCATTTACTAAGTAGCTAAAATTAGTATTTAATTCAATATTGATTAAAATATATACCGGTATCTAAAAATTAACAGAATCTCCTTACACAATATCTAAATTAAATCAAAATTTCAGTCATTTTGGAATACCATATCATGTTGCATATAAGGCTAGCGTCTGTTGCTATGCAAGACCTCAAAATTCAACACATTCTAAATCTAGGAGAAAACTGCACAATGTACTTCTCAAATTACTTTCGTCATAAAGGAAAGTAGGGAAAAAAAACAAAGAAAAAAAACAACAACAAATGGTGTCATGGTGAAAGTAATGAGAAAATAATCAAAGAACTGAAAGTGATGACAGCTAAAAGGCTGCACTAACATCTCTTGTACTGGATTATTGCAATCCACAATGACTAAAATAAACTACATAATTAAAAAATGTTAATTCTAGTATTATTATCACCATCCATAGTCAGTAAGCAATGTCAATTTCACTTCCATCAACTTTTACAGGTCTTGACATTATTTTCACTTTGAGAAAACAAAACCAATAAACAAACAATACACAGTAAACATGGCTACCATCTTTAGCTCAATCCATTTCTAAAATCATCATTCACTGAAATCTGTCATGATTTTAACAGCGGGGGCCACAAAGAGGAGAATCTGAGTGAAATGAAGACAATACAAAATCCTGATGTTCTTAAACGTTACAGAGATCATGACTTATTAAATAGTGCTGCATAACCTTGCTACGAGATCTTCTCCAATTCTGTTGTAAAAGAACAATAATTTGTGTGAGAGGCATTCAGAAAACACGATCACATGAAACACATCAAGGATAAATTTGTAGAACTTCGGTTAAAAATGGAAAGAAACAACCATGAATTCAAAGATATCAAGATCAGAAATAAAGTAGATGTCAGTTAGCTCACTGTTTCTGTTAGTGTGACAATAAGATATCAAGTATATTGTTAATGAAGTCCGACGACAAGTATTAGTGTCCATTAAATTATCATAACTTATGTTAACCATAAATCAAGGTTATCATTATTGAAAGTGAAGTGCCCCCCCCCCCCCCCCCCCCCCCCCCCCCCCCCCCCCATCTTTTCATCCTATCACTCTGCATAAGTTTAATCAAACTATCATCAAACTACATGCAACAACAGCAATCATTCATTTTGATAAATACTTGAGAGAAATGTGAGAGGCTGTTGGTTGATTGTATATTATTTAATGTCTCACTCAAGAATCTTTCACTCATAGAGACGTCACCATTGCGGGTAAAGGGCTGCAAAATTTAGGCCTATGTTTGGTATTTACGGCCTTTGAGCATAGAGAGATCTTCATTGTGTCACACCTGCTGTGACAAAGGGCCCAGGTTTTGCGATCTCATCCGAAGGACTGCCCCATTTAGTCACCTCTTATGACAAAGGAGGTGTACTGAGGATCAATTCTAACCTGGATCCCCAGGGACCAAAAACATCCTTAAAAAGATAATTTCCAACAAGAATTGTCTGTGACTGTACACTTAGTCTGATAAACACAACGACAGGTTAATCCTACACTTATTTATCACCTTTCAATGTCACCCTATATCTCAAAGCTAACACGTCAACTCTCTAATGTATAAAACTGAGAAAGCAAGTTACAATGAAAAACACAACATATTGATGTTAACAGACAGACTAACGAACAAAGGCTGTAAGCTTTTCAACTGCATGTTCTTGTGTCATGATTTAGAGCAAGCAAACAAGTTAACGAGTGAGCAACAAGTGTAAAAAGAAAGTGATGCTATGATTGTTGCTATAGCATTGTCAGTTCCTACAGGTAATACCATTTTCTACCTGGGTTTTAACAGGTGTATGTTTTCACACTCGCAACCCCGTCCAGACATTCTCATTTTGACCACTGCCTCGCTGGGAACCGGCACGTGTGGGATTTCATCTAGAAATTAGAAATTTATTGTCCCCAAAAATGAAACAGCTATACATGCACAGACATGATACACACCGCAGACTAGATCTGATTCAGATAGTCACCACATAACACCGCGGACTAGATCTGATTCAGATAGTCACCACATAACACCGCAGACTAGATCTGATTCAGATACAGCCATCCATAACACTGCAGACTAGATCTGATTCAGATAGTCACCACATAACACCGCGGACTAGATCTGATTCAGATAGTCACCACATAACACCGCGGACTAGATCTGATTCAGATAGTCACCACATAACACCGCAGACTAGATCTGATTCAGATACAGCCATCCATGACACCGCAGACTAGATCTGATTCAGATACAGCCATCCATAACACCGCTGACTAGATCTGATTCAGATACAGCCATCCATAACACCGCAGACTAGATCTGATTCAGATAGTCACCACATAACACCGCAGACTAGATCTGATTCAGAAATAGTCACCACATAACACCATGGACTAGATCTGATTCAGAAATAGTCACCACAAAACACCACAGACTATATCTGATTCAGAAATAGTCACCACAAAACACCGCAGACTAGATCTGATTCAGATAGAGTGTACAGTCACCACAAAACACCGCAGGCTAGATCTGATTCAGAAATAGTCACCAAATTACCACTTGTATGTTGCTTGCAATTCAACATGTTCTAAAAGGTGTATGATATAAAGAGAGAAAAAAGCTATCATTTACTTACTTCTCAAGTTTTGATACATTAAGATTTTATACTGTTGATTAAATAAATGTGACTGTTTAAGCTCTGACAATATGTGGCAGACATCTAGTTTGGACAATATATGTTAAAGCCACCCAATCATTTCCCATGAACATCTTTGGACCATCATCATAATCATCATGTCTGATTTTGAATGGAATGTTGCAAGAGGAAATAAAAATATGTGTAAAACAAATAAGATTTTTGCACACTACTTTCACATTGAAATCATGAATTCGATCTGCTGCTTGAAATCAGCTTTCGTTTGCATGTTGTGATATACATGTCTATATATATAATTCATGAATTTATTCCACACTCGAGTAAGTTTTTTTATCTACATACACATATGTAACATACATTGTACATTTTTATTTAAGGATTTTAAACTAACTACGGAAAAGCATTTCGAGATACTAAGAAAACTTCAGTGTAAAGTTAAAAAGAAACGTGTATAAGCCAATAAATAAAGCATGCGGCAGATTCTAACACAGAATTCTTTAAGCTTTTGTTTAAGCTGAGGACGTCTTGTTGAAGTGTGAAACATACACCACTAATGTAACCAGTACAACACTTCATCTGATTCTCAATCTCTACTGCATCCAGTGAAACTGCAGGAATTATGAGCATGATGTAAAAGAAAATGTTTTAAAAACTGAACAAACAGATGACTACAAAGCTGTAAAGCTAGCCATAAATAATGTAATCAGCATGCAATAAAGTTGTTCAATAAGCACTGCTCACCAGATCAGACATGATACATGTAGGTAGAAATGTTGTCATTTGTATCTATACCTAATCTTGTATTTCAGTTTGTTTATTTTGGCATTTCACCACAACAGGGATACAAAACAAATACTGTATTTGTGGCCATTTCATATAGGACAAGTAATATTAATAATAAGATTTTAATGGGCACATTTTAATATCACCCCCCCCCCCCTCCTCAAGAGAGGAAAGAACTTTCAGAAGTTTAATTTGGCCCCTCAAAAATGTGAATATTCTTGTGAAATCTTCCAAGTTTTCAAATGCAATGTACCATTATCATTTTTTTTATAACGTGTGACAAAACGGATATCATTAACAATTGATTTCACACCATTTATTTGTTTCTTTTACATGTCTTTGAGAATTTTATCACTCGTACAGAGATGTCACCATTTGTAAGTGAAGCTCTACAGATTTGAACCCTGTGTATGGTGCTCAGTTAGAATCTTCACTGCTGCGATGGTCAACACCAGGCATAGGTACTTCACCATTAGCTGGCGACAATTTACCTGTCAAGGACCTGAAGCCGGTGTTTTGATACAGCGGGGAATGCACAAAACACTGTATATACAGTAACTAAGTGGTAGAATGTTCGCTTTGTAACAGGAAGGCCATGAGTTTGAGCTCCAGTCGTGCTATGGGTGCCTCAAACTTAAGACGTTAACATAGGTAGTGATTGCTCCTTTGTCAAACAGTTTGCATTTAGAAGTGAGAATCACTGATCTTGCAGATATGACCTTATAAATGGAGGTCCTGTGTCGCGGCAGGCGTTGCCACGATAAAGAACCCTCACTGTTACAGCCCTGAGTGAGCGCTAAGCATAGGTCTAAATTTGAGGTACTTCACCTACAGCTGGTGACGTCTCAATATGAGTGAAAAATTCTCAACAAGACGTAAAACAATAAATCAATCATCATAATTATGAAATGTGAAAATAACGAACAGTGATTAATCTCATAACTCCTATAAGCAATACAAAATATAGAGTTGGACAAACACCAACCACTGGATATTCCATATTATACACAAAATTTATGATGTAGACAATAAAAAATTATACACAAATACGGTGGTCAGTGAAGACTACACACAATTCTAAAAATAGACTAAACATTACACGTCAATTATCATGCGATTCAACACCCCAAAGCCCCCTTCCCCTAAAGAAAAAAATCCCCAAATTAAAAACCCGGCGCGCGCGCGCCAGCAGTAAAGGGCTCGGGTCGGTTCTAAATTTTTTTACTTCAGGTTCGGGTATTTCAGTTCGGGTCTATATAACTATTTTTGGAATCTAATATACAGTTAAAATCAAAAACCTTTATAATGTATATAGTCACAATAATTACTCGGGGACGTGGACTGAGGTTAAGACTCGATATCCATGGTACTAGAAACAACATTGTCACTTCTACTCGTTTTCATTCATGCTTTCAATGTTTTGTCATTGACGATGTTGCTCCTGTGGCGTATTTTCAATGCGTCTGACATATCTTACATGTACTGTCATTATTTACAGTTACAATGCCATCATTTAACAATTGATCAAAATACAGGCACCTTTGAGGATTTTGGCGACATAATGATTCTATTTGAAAAACCAAACCCAAACCGAAATACAGAAAACTGGAACCGAACACGACCCAAACAACACGACCCGCGGTTTTCAGTTATTTCGGGTACCCGTTGCAGCCCTACAGCAGTATTACACTAGACATAAATCCTATCACTGATTGAAGTCCTGACAAAATCAGGACATCATTGAGATTGGGATGGATTGTATTACATTTAGTAAGATTGACAAGAATCATATTATCATAAATTCTGGTAAAACTGGCTTTTCCCCTGCTGCTCTTATAACAAGCCACTACAACAGAAGTGGGCATTGATATACCATAATATTCAATTTTACACTAATACAAAGGGATACAATTGTCTGGCAGTTTTGAATCATAGGAAGAAATGCAAGTTGTCCCATATCTAAATCATAATGCAATATCTGTATAAATTTGACATAGAATTAAATAGAAAAGATAATTATTCATACTGAATGATTATGGAAACATTTTTATCCTGCTGCAGAACAGCCATGGTGAAAGGAAATGTATATTGATCAACAGAAAACTAATTCATTTAGACTTCAGACGTGACCAAAGATAATGAAATCAGGTCTACCAGTGGAACTGCTAAAGCTACAACTGTCACAGGGAACCTCCAAACTGCCACAAATACCGCCACGGAACCTCCAACTGGTTCTGATCAATGACCTTGACCTTATGCCAAATAATTTGGCTCAAGGTGAAGACACACCCTTTTGCCATAAGTGTAACTTAATATGTACATGTACTCAATTCTTAGAATCAACTGCATCTCTAAAACCTGAAATTTGGGGATAGGGGGTTGAGTAGGTAGGTAGATCAAAGCATAACATTATGCATAGTCCAAACTTTTATAAAGCAAAAGTTGTAGGGAAATGCATGCAGACTTTCAAACCATGCATTAGTTTTTCAATGGTAGAGAAAATGACCAGTGGCTTTTCACAAAAAAAATCTTAACGGCTTTATTCAAAATTGAAAAACACTGCAACTTCTTTACAGTTCATCTCTTGGATATGATTGATTGTGTATTGTTTAACGTCCCACCCGAGAATCTTTCACTCATATGGAGATGTCACCATTGCTGGGGAATGGCTGCAAATTTAGGACTATGTTTGGTGCTCATGCACGGCCTTTGAGCAGGAAAGGTTCTTTATCGTGCCACATTTGCTGTGACATGGGGCCTTGGTTTTTGCAATCTCTTCTGAATGACCATAGGAGTGTTAGATAATCTAATACTATGGGGAAAAAAAGCTTATAGATTGATTTTTAGCAGCAAATGTTTACAGAATCAGAAATTATATTTCACATAGTAATTAGGCCGACATCTGTCATGAAAAAAAAAATAACAAGAGGTACTGTGAGCAATGCTCACTAAGAATACCCCCCGCTTACCCCAATCTCCCAAAGGGTGTTGGTAATAGATATAAACTACCTCTTTTCTGAGTGTAAAAAACAAATGGCATGACAAACCGAACCATATTGCTACTTCGATGTCCAGTGCGCGTGACCTTTGACCTTTTGACCCCAAAATCGATAGGGAACATCTTCATCCCATGGGTAGTCCATATGTATGATATGGTGACTGTAGGTGGAAAGGATAACGCTTTAGAGCCCGGAAACCATATTGCTACTTCGATGTCCAGTGCATGTGACCTTTTGACCCCAAAATCAATAGGGAACATCTTCATCCCATGGGTAGTCCATATGTATGATATGGTGACTAGGTGGAAAGGATAACGTTTTAGAGCCCGGAAACCATATTGCTACTTCGATGTCCAGTGCGCTTGACCTTTGACCTTTTGACCCCAAAATCGATAGGGAACATCTTCATCCCATGGGTAGCCCATATATATGATATGGTGATGGTAGGTGGAAAGGATAATGCTTTAGAGCCCGGAAACCATTGCTTCTACAGACGGACGGACAGATGGACAACCCGATTCCAGTGTAACCCCCCCACAACTTGTTGCGGGGGGCATAATAACATAATTTCCCAATCCTAAATACAGTACTTTCCCCTCCTTTATACCTTCCGTATAGAACACACTGAATGCCTCAACTCAGTGGCTCTGCATTCAAGTTACTGCTAGAGCTCCTAATGGAGAAATTCCAGTCGAGTTTGTGGGACTACAGACAATGATGTTTGCGATTAGAGAGTTTGTGGGACTACAGATAATGTTTGGGATTACAGAGTTTGTGGGACTGTCAGATAACGATGTTTGGGATTTCAGAGTATGTGGGACTGTCATATAATGATATTTGGGATTTCAGAGTTTGTGGGACTATCAGAATTAATAATGTTTGGGATTTCAGAGTTTGTGGGACTGTCAGATAATGATGTTTGGGATTACAGAGTTTGTGGGATTACAGATAATGATGTTTGGGATTACAGAGTTTGTGGGACTGTCAGATAATGATGTTTGGGATTACAGAGTTTGTGGAACTGTCAGATAATGATGTTTGGGATTACAGAGTTTGTGGAACTGTCAGATAATGATGTTTGGGATTAGAGTTTGTGGGACTGTCAGATAATGATGTTTGGGATTACAGAGTTTGTGGGACTATCAAAATTAATAATGTTTGGGATTACAGAGTTTGTGGAACTGTCAGATAATGATGTTTGGGATTAGAGTTTGTGGGACTGTCAGATAATGATGTTTGGGATTACAGAGTTAGTGGAACTGTCAGATAATGATGTTTGGGATTAGAGTTTGTGGGACTGTCAGATAATGATGTTTGGGATTACAGAGTTTGTGGGACTGTCAGACAATGTTTGGGATTACAGAGCCAGGGTGAGATAGTGACTAGGTATGAGGTATGATAAGGTAACAGAGGACTAACAAAGTCAGACAGGTGTGTGTTTTACCTGAGGACTTATCAGACAGGTGTGTGTTTTACCTGAGGACTTGTCAGACAGGTGTGTGTATTACCTGAGGACTTGTCAGACAGGTGTGTGTTTTACCTGAGGATTTGTCCTGGAAGTAGGCCAATAAACAGCGAGCCACGGCCTGATGACAGATCACCAATACATTCTCTTGTCTCTCCAGCTCCTGAAAGACGTCAACGCAGCGATTAGACGAGAATGGCACCAAGAGAAAAAATGTTCTATCGAGTTGTATACAGAAAAAAAAAAGTTCTGTCAAAATCCCACTTTAGTCCTTACAATTGTGCATTAAGTATATTTTATTACTTTTCTCTGTAAATTTTCTATTTTTAAAGTTATTTAAGAATCAATTACTGTAAATGTACATTTTTACGCAAACTATTTACTTTCGCCAAGTCTACAGGCACATAAAATACATTTAATTTCCTACCAGTGGACTTTAAGTGTGTAAGTTAATTTCATGTAAGCCACATGCATTCATACCAATTGACAAAATCAAAAACTGGATTCCAATTCCAATTTTTTTTTTAAATATTTGTATTATTTACCATTATCACTGGTTCAAGTCGAGCAACCAAATCTTGGTAAGACTGAAAAAATAAAAAATAAAAATGATAAACCATTGGAATTGAAACATTATGGTTCGATACTAAAATGCAGGTCCTCTAGTCCAAGGCTAGTGAAATGAAAGCTGAATCAGAGTATCAAAAACTCTGGAAAGTCCAGCGGACTAGTCGAAATCATAAGAATATATTATTCTAAAGAGTTCAAAGTTTCCAGCAACTTTCTTGGTGAAGTTATTCTACCTGCAGGGTGTTTAAACTTGGCACTTGTCTATGCAACAAATGCCAGTAAAAGTTCCAGTGGGCTCACAAAATCCAATATCTTAATGCTTGCCCACATGGGGAATAAACTTTGCAACAATTTGGCTGGGTTTGATGTTAAAAAAAATAATGTATGTCAGGTGCTTGAATGGAAAATCACTTTTGTGTCATTGTAGAGTATTGGATGAACAACACAATAAAATTGAAAGCAGAAATGACGGCATGTGAAATATTCCAGACAGTAAAACAATAGTGTTTTTGTAATGTAAATGAAATAAAGTAGTAATCAAAATTGTGTAAATTCCTAAGGTGGATCATTTTTATTTGATGAACCCTTCAAAATACCATGAATAGAAAAACCCCACCATCTATTTATTACATATGAAACATGATTGCTAGTATGCATTGAATACCTTAACAGACAATTAAGGCAATCATTCTGGAATTCACCATCATTACTAGCAGCTATAATTGTGAGAAAAAAAAGAAATCAATTTTGAATTCCCCGCTCAAATCATGGGAACAATCTTGGGAATTCTGATTTTCAAGAAAAGCAACACCTCTTCAAAGCTCCTAAAAAAAGAAATTGTTCTAAACTTTGTCAACAGCCATGTGATCTTTTTGAAGAATTAATTCTAACTAATGAATATGTGATGTGACATGTCAAACATTTAGAAATTTTGATCGCGAAAATGCTACTGCACCAGTGGTTTAAGGATGCTAACCATTGCATAGTAATAGCAGCTATAATGAACACACTCATATTAGAACATTTTTACTTTTACTCGGTGAAATACAGTTATAGCGAAGGCACTTATAGTAAGTAATCGCTTAAAACAATTGTGTTCTACGTGTCCCTGCCGCTTCAATGTATTTTATTACAATAGTTATTCTCGTAAAGAAATTGAAAATGCAAGCACTTACATGCGACAGAGAGATGTTAAAATTTAGTGAGGCATACTTTTACTTTAAAACCATGATTTTTTGTTCTGAGACAATGAAGAGTTACCTCTCCCCCTGGGTATCGGTAGTGAAATTTATCCTGGTCTCTCATTGCGAACTCTTTCGGGTGCTTGGACTGGATTTCCTCATAAGTCATGCCTTCACAAATACCCTGCAGAAGAACGAGAAACAGTACATTTATTTGGATGGCATAGTTTATTTTTAACAGTCAACTGAACGGTCACCATATAGCTGTAACAGGAGGGGAGGAAACGCAACAGACCCGCCCACCGACAATTAAGCCCGTCTGCAACAGACCCGCCCACTGACAATTAAGCCCGTCTGCAACAGACCTGCCTACCGACAATTAAGCCCGTCTGCAACAGACCTGCCCACCGACAATTAAACCCGTCTGCAACAGACCCGCCCACCGACAATTAAGCCCGTCTGCAACAGACCCGCCCACCGACAATTAAGCCCGTCTGCAACAGACCCGCCCACCAACAATTAAGCCCGTCTGACCGCCACATATGACAATTCATTTGAAGAAGGTACACCCAACTGATTTGTTACATATTTTCATAAAAAAAAAAAACCCAGTAAGATTTATCTTTGCTAATGTCTCACACACGTGGTGACCCCTAAAATGTCAGGTTGATCCTTGAAATGCCATTGGTTGGCTCTTGAAATGTCACAGAGAAGCTACTAGCCACTGAAATGTCATAGAATGGCCCATGAAAATCCCCCCTCCCATCTCCACCTCCAGCATTGAAATCTCTTGGGCTGCCCTTGAAATATTATAGGGTTGCCCTTGAAATGTCATGGAGAAGCTACTGAAATGTCATAAGGTAGCCCATGAAAGTCCCTCCCCAGCATTGAAATCTCCTGGGTTGCCCTTGAAATGTTATAGGGTAGCCCATGAAAATCCCCCCTCCCATCTCCACCTCCTGCATTGAAATCTCCTGGGTTGCCCTTGAAATGTTATAGGGTTGCCTATTAAATGTCCTGGGGTGTTTCCGGTATTGTCTTGCAATGGACCCTGTAAGAATGCTAAATATGTAACTTACTGCGTCAATTTCATTTAAAGCTTTCCAGTGCTCTACAGGGGCGTCCACATGTCGGGCTGTGGCCTTGGTACGCTGTAGTTCGCTTGTCCACACCTTTAGATTCGCTATCTTTTCTTTCTCTAAGTATTCCCCTAAGGCAAAGGCGTACTGCAAATGAACACATAACACATCAACATTCACTGAATTACAAATACACTAATAAATGTGAAGAGATGCTGTACATCAACTTTCCTCAGCAAGAGACAAACAACTACATTTATTCCCCAACTGAAAATGGGAAACTACTTTCAATGAATATTTTCTGAGTGAGTTAAAATCTATGACGCATTATAGAAGCGTTTGCTTTCAGACTAAAAAGGTGCCATGCAAATCAGCAACCAGAAAGACCGAATCTCACAACGACAGTTCTCGCATGTGAATGAAAGTTAATTCTAGTAAAAGTGTTGTTACTGCCGTGTTTTCAGTAGTCTTTTAAAAGATCTTAAATTTAATATTTTCAGTAGATCTCGAGTTCGAGTGATTCGTACCTCCTCTCCGCGAGGTGACAATGCGCTGTCTCCTCCAATTCTTCCTTCTAAGTTCATACAAGATTCTCCATGCTGAAATTAGAAACAAAAGTTAGGTAATCATGTCCTACTGGGTACTCCAGTTCTTCTCTACAAAATCACACGATAAAAGAAATCCCAAAAATCACACGATAAAAGAAATCCCAAATCTCCCAGCACGTTTGTCATGTATCACACATAGAACTACAGAACCCATGCCTGGCTCTGATTTCCACGATGTTCTATAATACTGCAGTGAAAATAATAACATCTCGGTTGCACCTGTAGATATTGATAATTGTTTTATTTGTAAATACATGTTCTTGGCACAATGATTTTGACTACGGATAACTCCGTTTACCTGATCAGGATATAGGGCTCACGGCGGGTGTGACCGGTCGACAGGGGATGATTACTCCTCCTAGGCACCTGATCCTACCTCTGGTGTGTCCAGGGGTTCGTGTTTGCCCAACTATCTATTTTGTATTGCTTATAGGAGTTATGAAATTGATCACTGTTCATTATCTTCACCTTTCATGTATTAGATATAAAAAAGATCTAGACCAAATACATGTAAATAGTACCCACAGGCAATTGTATCGCTTGGGTTTGAATTTACTGTTAAAGTACTCTTTAATAGTAAATTCGAACCCAAGCGATATAATCATGATAATTGCCTGTGATTGTAGCTATCACATTTTATAAAGTTCTAGACCCTAGATTTGTAGCTCTTTGGAGCTATTCTAAAATACAACATAGCTATTACATTTTACTTCTATAGAAAGGAGAAGGTATAACAAACATATATCACTGATTTACATACACATAAATACTAGCTGCAATAATGTAGCCCTCTCCGATTCTTTTTCACTCTGTCATTTTCAGGAGGGCTACATTATTGCAGCTAATAAATAATCTCAGACTGAAATTTCACCCACAAGACCTGAGGCAGATACTGGGCATTCAGATGAATTATCACTTCTCTCAGATATGATGAAATACAGAACCTTGGTTTTTTTTATCACATTTTTTTTTTGAAACTATAAAATTTTGCTCTTGCCTAATCAACAGGGGCCCTAAAAATAAGTCATATTCTTACCCTTGTTAAGTATATAGTCCTTGGTAATACATGAATATTCATGAGATAATATACAACTCGACTTTGTAGATGACCTGAAAAGGAGAAGAAATCACGTCAATAATGAGTAATGGCTCCCATCTACATTCTACAATGTTGTTACATACTTACTGCTGTAAAAGTTAATATAATTATTTTAGCATAATCAAATTTAGCACTTTCTCTAACATAAACATTTACCAGCGGAGTTATAAATCAGCAGAGATTTATTACACACTACAGTGAAACCTAATTTCTGTGGAAACGAGGGGGTTATTTATATTTGGTCTTTTCTTTAAGAAATGAAGGTATTGATGAAAAGGTTTACCGCCCAATTTCCCCCTATGACACCGCCTTTAAGAAATGAATTACAAGATTAATTTTTTATCAATTAATTATCAATTAAATATTTTAAAACATTGAGTTTAGATAATGAATTTTGATTTAGTTTTCTAATTCATACAACGTATCAATACATAGCATCAGGTCAAAGTCAGGTTTTCTTTAATGCAGAACTCAAACAAATTTTTCACCCCATCAAAATTGCCGTAATTTCATCAAGACATAAATGTTATATCGTTTCCACTTGTTTAAATCGACACACCTAGAGTCAGAATAGACAATGCGTGGGATAACACAGGATAAAGAACACGAGAACCAGGACTGAAATATAGGGTCAGGATTCACACAAAATAAATTATTATAGGATTAAACATTCTTTTTGAAGAATTTATCGATGTGTAAACTCCGGACATTTTACTCACACAAAATAAATTATACAGGTAGAGTTATACAGTGTCTGTTGTCAGGATTCACACAAAATAAATTACAGGTATAATATATAAAGGAGAGAGGAGAAAATCTTTGGCTGGACCGGGTATCGAACCCGAGACCCCTGCATTACTAGTCAGGTGCTCTAAACACTGAGCTATCCAGGCCGATATCCATGGTCCGTATAGCTTTAACTACTACATTCCTCCATCCTTTAATTTGTCTTCATCCTCGAAGACACACAACCCAGATTCTTTTCGCCCCTGGCAGGAAAACCTGCAGTGCAGGGGTGGTCAATGATACCAACTGTTCTTCTATCTCCTATATGTTACAGTTGGTGCCACTGACCACCCCTGGACTTGCAAGTGAAACTACTGTCAGGGGTGAAAAGAGCCTGGGTTGTGTGAGTTTTGAGAACTCTGCTACACGTACCTGCTAGTTTATGGACTAGGAATCTTTCGCCCTGGTTAAATATCTGTATATAGGACAGATCTTTGTCGGTTGCGTGGTCGAGCGATTGGTACATGGAGTTGTAGTGCTCGATTCTCCTCATGAAATCCTTCACTGCCTCATCCTTGTTCATCCCGATGTAGTCCGGACTGCAAATCTTTACTTCCTGTAAAACCGGAAATATTCCTAAAATTCGACCAATGATGCTCTTCTTGAAGAGGCACTAGGTGCAAGTCCTGTTTGCTGAGTATTAACAAATAGACTAAAAAGCAGTTCCAAGTGACTAAAAAAAACAAAACAGCATTGATATATCAAAATTCATACTTTCTGCAATCTTTTGTTGCCGTGTTAAATAAAGTCTATTTTCTTTTTGGTTTATATTGAAAAAATGGTCCAAACGGTATTGGGTAGAAGAAAATACTTCATTGCAGAGAATGGACTAGGTAATGATAACATTGTGATTCCCCATAAAATTCAAAATTTCAAAGTTTTAAAAAACTTTATCTTTTATTTCACAAAAGTATAATTTCACATATTTAGTTATTTGTAGTTCACAATGTCAATTCAAAGTGATGCAAATTTCCAATCGTTCCCAAATTCAAAATAAAATGCTGATTTTCGGGAAAGTTTTTTTTACAGTAAATATAGAGTGCAGCTTTGGACAAGCAAATTCTTTTTATCACATATGTGTACTAAAAATATAAATTTATGGTATGAATGCGAAGTTTGTCCAAGTCTATGGGAATGGGACCAATGCTAATTCAGTTAGGAAAAATAGTCAAACACAGTTGGCATTAGAAACATATCTACAACTTCAATACGTGGTAGTCTCTTTTCATTTCATGATTACATACATTTACCTACGCAAAATCAAATACATATTCAAGTGCATTAGCAATTATTTTCCAGTGAAAATAGATGGTAAACACTTTAGCGATTATTTTCCAGTGGAAGGTAGACATATCAGCGATTATTTTCCAGTGGAAGATAGACACATCAGCGATTATTTTCCAGTGGAAGGTAGATACATCAGCGATTATTTTCCAGTGGAAGATAGACACATCAGCGATTATTTTCCAGTGGAAGGTAGATACATCAGCGATTATTTTCCAGTGGAAGGTAGATACATCAGCGATTATTTTCCAGTGGAAGATAGACACATCAGCAATTATTTTCCAGTGGAAGATAGACACATCAGCGATTATTTTCCAATGGAAGGTAGACACATCAGCGATTATTTTCCAGTGGAAGGTAGACACATCAGCGATTATTTTCCAGTGGAAGGTAGACACATCAGCGATTATTTTCCAGTGGAAGGTAGACACATCAGCGATTATTTTCCAGTGGAAGGTAGACACATCAGCGATTATTTTCCAGTGGAAGGTAGATACATCAGCAATTATTTTCCAGTGGAAGGTAAACACTTACCAGTACATTGGCCTCCACAATGGTGGGATCATCACAGATGGACTCCACAAAGAACAGCTTGAATTTGTACTGGACCTGAATGATGTCGAAAAGCAACTTCCTCCGTTCTCGCGTCGTGTTGGTGGCATCCAGCACCTGTTTATAGAGAGTATTTAAAATTAGTGAATACAAATTTAATACAAATGTCACCCAGTACTGGTTTATAGACAGTATTTAAAATTAGTGAATACAAAGGTCACCCAGCACCGGTTAAAAGATAGTATCTAAATCTAGTGAATACAAAGGTCCCCCAGCACTGGTTTATAGACAGTATCTAAATCTAGTGAATACAAAGGTCCCCCAGCACTGGTTTATAGACAGTATCTAGGTTAGTGCAAGGTTGAAGTCTAGCACAATTCCATTTCAGTTAAAAATAAACAATGCATCAAGTCAATGTAAAGATCTCTATATCAAAATACAGGTTCACTGGAAACTCACCCCGACTAATGATACACTAACAAACAACATGCTGACTAATGATACACTAACAAACAACATGTTCACTGATGACATGCTGACTGACAACACGCTGACTAATGACACTAACGTCTCGCTGACTGATGACACACTTACTGACGCAGCGTTTTGTTTCCTTATATAACTGGTACTGATAAACGGTACCATTTCCAATGCCAAAAACCGTTGATTTTTCCCAATTTTGAGACTAAAATTTCCCAATTCACTTGCCAAAAAACAGACCGCTGACATCGTATATTGACTTAGTCTGAAACGTTATAGGAGTTAACTAAAATGTTCACTTCCGGTATTAAATCAAAAGTACAGATCATGGCAGTGCGCATGTTTTGTAGAGCTACGACGATTCTAAAACGAGTCTACAACGATTCCTTGTCTCAAATCAGCAAATATTACCGTAAAAAAGTTTGTAAAGAAGTGAATACTTCTTGTTTTGTTCTTTTTTTCTTTTCTTATAATTGAAATCATTTGCCGATACATTGGTAGAAAATTCCCAATTTGTTTGATTTAGACGCTATTATTCCCAAATGAATGGGTACTGGTACTAGAGCCAGTGGGTAGGAAAAAAACACTGCTGTGACGTCTCGCTGATTAGCGACACGCTCACTGACGACTTGCTAACTAACACATATCCACCACGTTTATCGCGACTAGCTGCATATTTCAAATTAAATGTATCTTACAGGTGATTTTAGTGAAAAGCAATTGTACTCACTGCCACTTCACCTCCATTCTGAAGAAAATTACAGGCATCATCAATCGCCATCAACGCACACTTCCTGTAATGACCGAATAGTTTCCATTAGATTTGTAAGCAAATCAAATTACAGTAAGTAATATCATTTACTTTTATCGCTTTATGAACCATAACAGATAATGATGATTTATAAATGCATTAGGATTTCATATAATATATGTAATGCGAATTATAAATATTTATTAGATGGCAGGTTAATGAACTGCAATATCAAATACATGTAATTATGGATATATAGCGCAATAGAAATGAAATCTGCAAGAAGATATATTAATATCTAAAACAATGAAATCTGCAAGAAGTCATTTACCTGAAACAATGACATCCCCTAAAAGATATTCTAAATTACAGAGAATGCTCATAATGTCGAAATCACTCAATTGAACCGATACAATGTCAGTGTGCTGCAGCATCTATTCTAGTTAATATCAAGCTTTGCTACATCTACCCACCACACATATTCCCAGGGACACGCAGTACACACACGCGTACACACAACACTCACATATCCTAAAAGTGGAATTTTAACCAGGAATCTAATTTTGACCTGGTATTAGGAAGCATTTGGAAATCCCTTTGATTGAAGCTGCTCACATTTCTTACTGCTATGTGTTTGCATCGAAAAGTTTACAATAAGCAGCTACATGTATATTGTACTACAGCCGTGTTCTTATTCAGACATCCACATTTATCTCCCCTTTTTATCCTTTCATACAATTCTATATTCGAAGTTGCTGGTGTACATCTCATTAATGGACAGGTAAGAACTGCCACATATCACATTGATTAAGGTGTCATCAATCAGATGTACATGTATAAGATTAACAAAATAAAGATTTACAGTTAACTTAATGATCAGCATGCACAGGAATAGTGATCACTAAGAAAACAGTAAGTACAGTTTGGTTTGGAGCTCTGAGGACTTAAATAACACTTATGGTTTAATTTGGAATTCTGAAGACTTAGATAACACTTAGATTTTGATCTGAAGCTCTGAAGGCTTTGATAACACTTAAATTTTGATCTGGACCTCTGAAGGCTTAGATAACATTTAAATTTTGATCTGGAGCTCTGAAGGCTTAGATAACACTTAAATTTTGATCTGTAGCTCTTAAGACTTGAATTACATTTATGTTTTCATCTGGGGTTCTGAAGTCTTACAATACACATGGATTACACTTATGTTATAATCTGAGTCTCTGAAGACTTAGATAACACTTAAATTATGATTTGGAGCTCAGTAGACTTATTAATAAATAAAACTTGTTTTAATTTGGAGCTCTGAAGATTTAGTTAGATTACACTTATGTTATAATCTGAAGCTCTGAAGACTTAGATAACACTTAAATTATGATTTGGAGCTCTGTAGACTTATTAATGAATAAAACTTATGTTTTAATTTGGAGCTCTGAAGACTTAAATAAAACTTATGTTTTAATTTGGAGCTCTGAAGACTTAAATAAAACTTATGTTTTAATTTGGAGCTCTGAAGACTTACTTAGATTACACTTATATTTTTAATATGGAGTTGTTAAGACTAAGACTTAGTTAGATTACACTTATGTTTTAATCTTTATCGATGACCTGTTATCGTTGACCTAGCTATCGATGACCTGAGATTGATGACCTGAGCCACAGAGAGGTGTACGGAGAAGGCTGCTCTCTTAAAGCAATCAATCTAGCTGTCATTTTGGTGTTGAAAGTTTTTGCTGCAAAATTGTGATTTACTAATTCAATGACAGAAAGCAGAATAAGGTCTATAAACTTTTGCTATTATTATTTGCGTTGGAATTAAATCCTATCCAGAGGCTCTCAATGAAGCAAGATACATTTTAGTCTTCCCGTACAGAAATAGATTTCAATGTAATGGTATATATTTACATGCAATATAGAACCGAAATCTTTATTTAGATAAAATCTTGAACATAGTTTTAATTTTATCAATGACTATGGTTAAAGTTAAATACAAAACTATTATAATAGCATATTAAGATAAAGTTTTCAGATTTTAAGAGAGCTAATATTACTTTAATCAATTCAAACAATTCTTATAACATAAATTCACACATGTAAAATGGACAGTGCAAGCATAAGTGAGATATGTAAGTACAAAATAAGTTAGTACTCCGAAAAAAATAATAATAAAAAATCCCCGACACTCTTCTTCACTTACTGTCTGATCGCCTGGGCTTCCGAGTTATCTTGTCGGAAAAAATCATGACTTCGATACTTATCCGTGGCTGCCCGGCGATATTCCCCAACGTTAAAGGCTGAAAATGTTATAAAACACTCGTCAAACATTTCAGTGACTGTGATCAACTTACTGTCGAAGGGCCTCTGCTTCCACGTTATCAGCACGGAAAAAGTTGTGGCTGCAATAAATATCTGTGCAGGCTTCTCGCCGGTACTCCCCAACATTGAACGCTGAAATAGAGTGGACTGATGGGAAGAGGCAATTAACGTTTTATCCAGGAATAAAGTGAGAAATTTAATATTTGAAAATTCTGACAAATTATCAAATTGACATTATCATGAATATATAGGATTCTTATATAACAGTAATCAAATTTTTCAAAACTACCATGAATAGTAAGTTCTTCTTCAGGTTTATCATACCTAAAATAAAATCAGTCTATAAATATATTTTTGGGTTATTACCGAAACAATTTTTAATGCAGGTCTTCAAAGGCCCCTTCATACAATCAGGGTAATTTTTTTTTCCTCCTAGCTGTTACAGAAGGGTTACATATATGACTTCTAAATGTTGTACTTGTCCTTCTGGCAACTAAACATGTAACAATCTGGGGTTGTTTGATACAATCTGTGTAGTATTTTGTCTACCAAATCTCAAAAGATTGGTAGTATAGCGATATTAGAATTTAGTAATTCAATATATATAGTTTACCATTACTGGCGTATTGTACATCTCATTCTGGTGCATCTAGTCCTTTCTATAAATATGATATACATGTCGTAAATCTAAAAACGTTTCTATATATAGTCCCGTCACCCCTATCAAATTCACATTTAACACATGTTGACAGAATACTGGTTTATAGATCGGTATTGACATTTCATATGCATTGCAGTTAATGGTTCATGCTCCTTGGGTTTATTGATAGAGACTGAGATGCAAAATATAACATTTAGAATACACATTCAACATCCAGATAATAAAAAAATTATATAACTACCTACAGTCTGAAAATTTAGGGTTGGGTTAGAGCCTGAGGGGAAGCCATGCCATTTTTAATTATCTTTAATTATTTGGTGGACACCTTTCAGCATGTTCAGTTTTTTCTCTTGTACTTGCTTCACATTTATCAGGTAAAGAACGAGAAACAGCTACTGTATGATTTCCAGGTCAAAGGACAAGGTCATATCAAAGTCATAATTGTAAAAAGTTTCCCTTCAGTCAGATATCAATTTGATGTGTAATGTTATAAGTATCATTTCAGTTTTCAGTATCATGCTACACTAGTACAGCATAAATGGTTGGTGGCAATAAGAAATGTGTATTGATTTCAAAGTCATTCGACCATACAGTCAAGGTCATGCATCTTCAGTTTCTAATGAAACAATGTTGGGAACACAATTAAAAGAATATCATCTGATCTTTTGTACTTGTAACAGATACAACGTTATAAACACGAGGAAAAGACAACTGCAACGATTCATTTCTTGGTCAAAGATCAAGGTCACATTTATCAAATGCTGTCTTAATTAGTACACAAAGTACTCTATGAGGAAACTGAATGCTAGCTGCTGTGTAGAAAGGTGGTACTCTGCTCTGAGGTGCCCTAGCTGTGACTGAAAAAATAATAATACAGGACTGGTACACAATTTTATCATATTTATAAATTCCACTCCTTCCCAATCCCGTGTGATTCCTGCCCTCTCACACGTCTGTGTGCTGCTGGAGATCATACCTTTAGTTCGGATCCCGATCCAGTTAAGGTAGCGCGTCAGCTTCTTTGACATGTATGTTTTGCCGCGGGCGGGTAACCCCACCATGGAAATCACTGTCGGTTTCTGAATCACGTTGGGACATGATGCTGAAAAGAAAAATCATTTTAAATCAAGTATGGTGTTCCTGTGGATGACATGAGCTTCAAGTGCATGGCTTCAGAAAGGATGAAAAAGGAAGCAAAATTTCGCTCCTTAAAGGGAATGATTCACGATTTTCCACAAAATTTTGTTTTTCACTTTTAATGATCAAAATCATTAATTTTTTAAGCACATTACTCTAATGTGTTTAAAAGATTTGACATAAAAATTAAGGTTATACATTATCACAGAAGGTCATTTTAGAGAGTTTGTTATTTGTTTTGTAAACAAAGATTGCGGTATGTTATATATATTGTTTACGAAATATTCAAAAGAAATGGATATATCAACCTAAGTTTATTATATCTTTCACATTTCTAGCATTCTTTGGGTAATATGTGTCATCTAAAAGTTAAAATTTGTGAGTGCAAAATGAAAATGCTTTATAATACAAAATTAACATTTCACCAATTTGTTTGTATACATGAAAAGACTCAAGTCTTTGATTAAGACTAAAATGTTGCTTTTATTCTTGCGTTCGACAGAAGGTCAAAATTTTGGCTGTCAACATTAAATCAGTTACCTTTTTAATGTTAAATTAACATAAAAAAAAAATTGTGAACCATGCAGTCCCTTTATAAGCTATGTGGTCTCTTTTATCACTGTGCTTTTGAGAAGTTCCTACATTAAATTATTATTATTATACTAATTAAAACATGGTGCTATATCTCACAATGAATTAACTGAGAAGTGGGATAATCTATCAAAATCTTTGGGACATCAATAATGATGTCATATCAACAGTTGGATTTTCCCACTTTTATTTGCTGAAGTAGGGAAAGACACATACATGTAGTTTAGCTCGGAAAAAAAAAAGAGAACAAATATACTACTTAATTTAACAAAATATTCTTCTATCTGTAAATAATAACCTTGATATTAATTCTTTTTTATCTGTCATACAAACACACTGAACTTTCCCCTGGCAGTTTGATGGGTTTATGGATTATATCTGACAGCTGATAGTGTGAAAACATTTATACATGTATGTCATATACACCGCTACCATCTTTATGCTTGTTTGTCTGTTGGTTTAAGTACATCTTCTGATCTCATTCAACAATTTTTCACTTGCAAGGTCAGGATTTAAAACGTTGAACAAGCTAGGTCAGAGATTGCTGTTGACGAAAGTTCCTCACATTGGAGTGTGTTTGGGAGCCACATTGTTATTATTTCTTAGATTCATGAAGGTCAATATATATAAACATGTAGATGCAGGTTTAAATTTAAAATTTTTAAATTTACACACTGAAGAAGTATTTAATAAATATTCTCCTGGTCATTTCCAAAGTCTAAATTATGATTTTCTCCTGGTCATTTTCAAAGTCTAAATTACAATTCTCTATACTGGTCATTTTCAAAGTCTAAATTACAACCTGTTTTTGCACACTGTAGCTTTAAAATCAGAGTTTATAGTTCAGTTCTATTTCGCCAATATACAAGGAAATTATAGAGGGAATACTGAATTAACAACTTTATCATCAAATAACCACTTTAAGCTTTTGACTAATTTGTCATGCGATTGCATACACTTTATAGGCATGCAATCAATCTTAATTTTTGGAGATAGCAAAACAAAATCCAAAATGACTACCAAATGGAAGGTGAACTTACAAATGTACTTGGTAGAATACATATGAATATTAAACTGTAACTGAGCTGTAGACGAAAACGTCAAATACAAATTAAATTCTTTCACCAATGACTGAGTATATCAATGTAAAGGTTTTATTCCCACAGTAGGATCTTTATTTTCATTTTGCATGCCTGAAAAAGCAGATCAGAGATTTCTAAAGAATTCAGGACCTTAAGCTGATATACATTTTCCTCCCTCAAACATTAAAACATGATTTTTAAAAGATAGAGTCTGAGATTATTTTTTTTTTATAGAATTCCATACAAACTTTTTATGGGATTTTGAAAATAAAACTTTTTTGATGTGTTTTCATTGTAAGTCTGTTATAATAAAATAATGATAATTATAATGATCTTTATCAACTGTGGAAAATTCTGTCAGATGGTCCGTGACAAACTCGATAAGGTATACTAATTAATGTACTATCTTTAAAGCAATGACCTGAGAGGGGAGGGGGGACCCGGGCAGACCTCGGGTCCCAGATTTTCAGTAACAAACTCGATATGGTATATACTAATGTAATATTTTTAGATATATGTATAATTCCAAGACGGTGGACTGGATAGAGGTATTTGTACAATCTTTATAGAGCTATATATTAATTCCCAGGCTGTCTCTCACAAACTAGATAGAGGTATATGGACTTGTACAATCTTTATAGAGCTGTAATTCAACACATTTCCAGATTTTCTTATGTTGATCACACATGCTTTTAAACCCAATACATATAAACATACACTGACATACATACTATAGTGAAAGAATAACAACTACATGATTATCCCTATATATATACTAATTAGGACAATGAAAATAGCTAGATTATCCATTCCTTGGCAGACACTGTGTCATACCGGACTACAGGTGCCCCGAGGTCTGCCCTGTCCCCCTCTCAAGTCAGTGACAGTGTGTCATCCCTCCCAGGTCAGTGACTCGAGGTCTGCACCCTCCTAGGTCAGTGACCCGGGGTCTGCCCCTCTCCCAGGTCAATGACAGTGTGTCATAATGGACTGTAGGTGGCCCGGGGTCTGCCCCTCTCCCAGGTCAATGACAGTGTGTCATAATGGACTGTAGGTGACCCAGGGTCTGCCCCTCTCCCAGGTCAGTGACCCTCTACTTTAAAGAGACACACCGTTATTGTCAGAGCAACCTTTCTACAATTACTCCATCTATCATAAATAAATAATAAATCAAATATTACAACTGATACATGTTCCAAGCATTAAATCATAGTTCTTTTGGAACATTAAAATAAAACTCAGACTTGAAGATTACTAATACCTGTTCCAGATCGATGCCAAGCCATGATAATGAATATAATTGATATGAACGCCCAGTTTCACAGTCTCAAGCTCCGTAATGTTATAGACTTCCTCGAAATCAACAGAGCTTTCTCTAGGCGTGCAGCATTCAACACCTGAGAGAATGTTTATAACCCCAAACACGTCTGCCACCCCCTCACCTGTATGTAAACAAAAACTCTAGCATGTAAGCTAGGATATTTAAATCATTCACTGTAGCAGATATATTTATCCCTTTACTAAGTGGCAAACTGTTGTGGGATTTTCTAACCGGTCTCTTGCTTTTAAATGACAGGAACAGTATAGAGTTGAGAGCTCAGCGAGATTTAGAGAGAAGGTGGAAGTCAGACACTCGGTACTGTCTCCTTGTCTAACTACTCGTAAGTCAGGAATCAACAAGTCAATCACATCCCCTTCTTCAGGTGAGGTCATCTCAGGAAGGCCACATCATGCAGAGCACAACAAACCAGGACCAGACGGTATCAGTCATCCTCAAGGTCACGGTTTTATCCTGGTTATCTGGTATCAATAACAAGTTGTCAACAGGGCCTTCATCCACATTCCACCTCTTAGAAACTCCGCATTACCCCCATCCACACACCTCTTACAAATCTTGCATGACCTTCATCCACAATCTACCTCCTAGAAAACCTTGGTCACAGCAACAGATTTATAAAATATCAATCCAGATGACAATTGTATGGGCAGACGATCAATGACAACAGCTAGCTTATTCCAAAATCCCTCCACTTCATCCGTAAAATGACAGAGGGGAACAAGTTACACATCTGATAATATAAAGAGGCTCAGGAAGCATTAATATTGATAGTGTATTAAAGCCAAGAGCAGCCCGAAACAGATTGTAAACATTCCAATGATGTGCACATCAGCTGACGGAAACTCATCAGAATTCTGTAAGCAGAGCTGCAAAACAAATTTATATATAATTGTCCTGTGTGTGCCTGATGCATGTATTGGTACAGTGTATCCGCACATGCATTTACGTAAACAGAGAATTTAATTATATGTTCGGGAGGTTGGACCTGTTAATTGTGCAGCGTTAATATGTAGGAAATCACACTTTTGCAGTGAATAAAATTAATGCATGGATTTCATTTTCCAATTAGGGCCCTATAATTACCAGCTATTATCAGGCATCACAAATCCATCACTAGATCTCTCTCTCTCTCTCTCTCTCTCTCTCTTTCAGCTCTCTCTCTCTCTCAGCAATTATATATATACACCATTATAAACACCAATTTTAATTAAAATAATGGCATGTCTGGAGCCTGCAGAGGGGCTCTGATAAGATCTGGTGTACACAATATGCGATGTTCACACTAGCAAAGCAATGTATCAGGTTAACACCAACTATCATATTAAATAATAGCATGGTGTCATGTTATCTGGAGGGCTATTAAAATTACAACTAAGCATGATATAATAGATCTATAAACAAATTGCAGTCATTGGAATGACTAATATCAATTTGCATACAAGTTTTCAATTGCCACATCTTATTTTGTTGATTGTATGATCTAACTTTTCATGGTCTGAATATTGTCTGGTATTCAGAGCTTGGGGTGCGAGGTGACCCCTGCAATCAAAACATCCATATAGGGAGACATAATGACTTAGCTGCAGGCAATAGGAATCCACTATATACCAGAATTAAGTTCTACATATCTGTAGAACTCTGTAAACATTGTATAAATATATGCACCTAAAATATAAGTAGCTGTGCTATATGGTGGTAAACAGATTAAAACTCAATAATTATAAATAAAAAAACAGGAATGGATCTATATATTTAAAGTAACATATTTAGTTGTCATTTTCGTGGCAAAAATTTTTGCTGTAAAATTTTGATATGCTATTTCACTGACGGGGGAAAAAAAAAAAAGTATATATATACACTTTTCTTATTGATATTTGTATTAGAAAATCCATATTTAGAAGCTCTAAATGAAGCAAAATTACATCATTGTTTTCCCGTACAAAAACTGATTTCTATAAACAGAGTATTATTGAAATATGGAATTATTTTAATTATTGGAATTTATTAGATTGTAGGAAAAAGTCATTAGTCACAACTAACTACTACTAATATCATTAAACTGTAGGTAAATTTACATTAGTTACAACTAACCTACCTAACTAACCAAACTTTTGTTTACTAATATTGGGTTGGCTGAAATTGAAGTAAATCTGACAGTTATTTGAAATGTGACAATTCTATATGCCTGTGTTAAAAGTTGTAATGCACACAAGTTTTCATTTATTTGCATCTTGTAATCTATTGATGTTGCATTTGTTTGTGTCTGTGTTATTTTATTTTTATTTCTCAATCTATGTTGGACTTGCATTATTAATTCACGCATGCGCAGATAGGGGTTATTTTTTGTGTTTACATCGGGGAAGAGGACTGGTTTGGATTTCATCGCGTTTTCGTCGCAGATACATGGGTTTTCTGCATATATCATGCTTTTATTGCATATATCATGCTTTTATCGTCGTTTCCTGTGATGTTGATCGTACGGACACAGGTTGTAGTGCAAAAATGAAATTGAAACATGTCAACATCCATGGAAGCGGCACGACCTTTGATCGGCATTTCAGTGCACTTTGCCGTTGTAACTGAGATGTCTTACTCATAGGGGCGGGATTCCCATGCCATATGGATAGAGTAATGAAAAATTGTTGATAACAAGGATTTTTATTTACTTTGAAGCATTTTATTAAATGCCACGCATGCGCAGATAGAAGTTATTTCTGCCGCGGCAGTACTAACCCCTAGGAGGTTATTTCTGCCACGGCAGTACTAACCCCTAGGAGGTTATTTCTGCCGCAGCAGTACTAACCCCTCGGAGGTTAGTACTGCCACGGCAGAAATAACCCCTATCTGCGCATGCGTGAATTAATAATGCAAGTCCAACATAGATTGAGAAATAAAAATGAAATAACACAGACACAAACAAATGCAACATCAATAGATTACAAGATGCAAATAAATGAAAACTTGTGTGCATTACAACTTTTAACACAGGCATATAGAACTGTCACATTTCAAATAACTGTCAGATTTACTTCAATTTTTATAGGGATAGGCATGCACTGTGCAAATTTCAGCCAACCCAATATTAGTAAACAAAAGTTTGGTTAGTTAGGTAGGTTAGTTGTAACTAATGTAAATTTACCTACAGTTTAATGATATTAGTAGTAGTTAGTTGTGACTAATGACTTTATCCTACAATCTCATAAATTCCAATAATTAAAATAATTCCATATTTCAATAATACTCTGTTTATATAATAATGTACTACATATTCAATAGAACCACAATTTTAAACTTATAGTTTTATTTTCATCAAAAGATTAAGCAGTTAATTATAACAATTAAACAGATTATAACAATTAAACAGATAATTATAACAATTAAACTGATAATCATAACAATTAAAGAAGTCCCTGATAAAGTATTAACATGTGATTGGTTACCCAAAAACAAAAGTAAAATCGAGCGGTTTCATCGAAATCTACAAGATCTTTTTTCAACGGCCTCGCCCAAAAATTTGCACGCTCGATCAAGCGAAGTGACATATGTTACTGGAACAATAGTATAGCCATCATCGGACTGTTAGTTTAAAGATGACAACTATTACTTCCAACTCCAGAATGCTAGAGGTTCACAGTGAGATACTTCTGACTTGTGTCGGTACGGAGACAGAATGCTAGAGGTTCACAGTGAGATACTTTTGACTTGTGTCGGTACAGAGACAGAATGCTAGAGGTTCACAGTGAGATACTTTTGACTTGATGTCGGTACGGAGACAGAATGCTAGAGGTTCACAGTGAGATACTTTTGACTTGATGTCGGTACGGAGACAGAATGCTAGAGGTTCACAGTGAGATACTTTTGACTTGATGTCGGTACGGAGACAGAATGCTAGAGGTTCACAGTGAGATACTTTTGACTTGATGTCGGTATATACGGGACAGAATGCTAGAGGTTCACAGTGAGATACTTTTGACTTGTTGTCGGTACGGAGACAGAATGCTAGAGGTTCACAGTGAGATACTTTTGACTTGATGTCGGTATATACGGGACAGAATGCTAGAGGTTCACAGTGAGATACTTTTGACTTGATGTCGGTACGGAGACAGAATGCTAGAGGTTCACAGTGAGATACTTTTGACTTGTTGTCGGTATGGAGACAGAATGCTAGAGGTTCACAGTGAGATACTTTTGACTTGTTGTCGGTATGGAGACAGAATGCTAGAGGTTCACAGTGAGATACTTTTGACTTGATGTCGGTACGGAGACAGAATGCTAGAGGTTCACAGTGAGATACTTTTGACTTGTTGTCGGTATGGAGACAGAATGCTAGAGGTTCACAGTGAGATACTTTTGACTTGATGTCAGTACGGAGACAGAATGCTAGAGGTTCACAGTGAGATACTTTTGACTTGTTGTCGGTATGGAGACAGAATGCTAGAGGTTCACAGTGAGATACTTTTGACTTGTTGTCGGTATGGAGACAGAATGCTAGAGGTTCACAGCGAGATACTTTTGACTTGTTGTCAGTACGGAGGCAGAATGCTAGAGATTCACAGTGAGATACTTTTGACTTGGTGTCGGTATTCTTAGGACGTACACTGTGGTTCTAACTGGTAGGGGTATTGGTATATATATATATATATGCTACTCATACAGAGCATAGAATGTAAAGCAACCATCAATATACACTGTACAGCTCACATATAACTGCATTTGTAATGCACTCCAGCCAAAGGCCTAGATCTTTCATATAGGTAACTGCAGACTCCATATGTCCAAACAATCAACTGTCAATTAAACTCCATCCTTATAATATGTTTAAGGATTCACACTCCCCTCTTCTGACCCTCACACTTTTAACCAGGTTGTGAATGTTCATTTCAAAACTTTTGAATTCAAGTCCTCCAAATCTGATTTTATAAGACTAATTAAACTATTTTTTTTCTAAGCAGTGTCCCCAAGAATTAGCAACATGGGTGCAAGAGTTGTCCCCCTTTGTATGATAAAAAGATTTAATAAATAAATAAATTAAAATAACTGTACACATACTCATTAAGAACAGATAAACCGGGGGCTATCAATCAGTAATGGACATTATAAAGTCTACCCATGGTCACTTCTTGAGAGACAATTCACTTTCTGCTCATCCATCACAGAATTAAACAACCCTGGAGTTTTGTTAAAATGAAAATTAACCCTCATCATCCATACTCTCTTCAGGAAGCTAGGCAACTTTTAAATATAATTGAATTTAATTACCTGGAGGAACAGGTGTAATAAATGATGGCATGCTGACTCCCTGACACAGTCACAGCCCGACCCTCAGTGAGGTAGCCCGACCCTCAGTGAGGTACCCTGACCCTCAGTGATGGTACCCCCGAAGGAAACGTCTCGAATTGTGAGATACAAATCACACACAAGTCCAAACTGAAAACCTGGTTCAATATATCCCTCTAATGAATTAATCCACTGCTCTCATTCACAAATTAAAAGTTAGAAGTGACGGGGTAAAAAAGGCATAATAAAAATCCTGTGCTGATGACGGATGTACAGGCTATCGAGGCACTCACGATCACAACACCTACTGTTTGTAAACAAACTGGATAAACTTTTACATCAGATAAATAAAATAAACAGATATTCTTTTTGGTGGGAGATTTAATTTACACTGTGCTGGATGACATTCAATGTACCTTGACAATTTTGAAATCCTGTAAAGTTCCACTGTAAGTCAAATATCATCCACTTGTCACATGTTAGCCATCAACTTGTACACGAGCCAGTATGAATACACAGTCTGTGTAGTGTTAAAAAACCCTGACGTGTGTATTATGAGTGTAGTATATATATAAATGTATGTATAAATATATGTCTTTATGTTTACAATTATCCACACAGTTACAATTAGTTCAATACAATCTATAGCCTTCACTGATAGGGGCACTGGCTCTCTGCCATATTTACTCAGATTAAGAAGGTTTCTGGGCCAAGTGCAACAATTAATTATAGATACTATTTATAGTGCATTCATTAATAAATACGTCCTCATTGTACAACATCCAAACTTGAATGTTCTTGCTTTTAATATTGTGTAGCAGCTAGCCCACATAGCTCAGAAAAAAAAATATCAAGATCAAAATTTTAGATTACACTTTAGACATTTGTGTTCAAAATTAAAAGGGAAAAAAATCAATAAATTCATTTTTCAACTTTTAAAATTATCTCCAATTTTCTGAGGAATCTCAAATGAATAAAATTATTACAATCATATAACATATTTCATAATCAATGGTAATCAAATTATCTGCATTATTTTGGACTGTGTTTGTATTCATTTGGGGCTGTCCTCACGGTAACAATTTATATTTCGATGTACTGAATGCGAGTACAATGAGTGTGAGACTCAGATTCATGACATGGGATGAACTAACACGGGAAACTGATTCATGTGATGAACTAACACGGGAAACTGATTCATGTGATGAACTAACACGGGAAACTGATTCATGTCATGAACTAACACGGGAAACTGATTCATGTGATGAACTAACACGGGAAACTGATTCATTTGATGAATTAACACAGGAAACTGATTCATGTGATGAATTAACAAGCAAAACTGATTCATGGGATGAACTAACCAGTGGGGAGTGGAGAGTAGAGCAATTTACAATCTTGACCAGTACAAATACTTCTGACTCAGAGGTTTAGATATATACCAGTATAACTAAAAGTTTAAGAGCTATTTCTATCTAATGAAACACAGAAACCAGTACAAACCAATACGCCGGTTTCGAGATACACCCGAGTTATTTCCCTTTGGAGAACTCTCGTACATAGTGAGGCGCGAACCAATTTGTTTACACGTGAGAGTGGGACTAATATTCATCACTGCGTAAGTGAATGTACTCAGTAAGTTTCTCATACGCTGTTTGATCACCCGAATTCGACTGATACACAAACTAAGTAAGTTATAAGTATTTAGGGAGTAATTAAATACATAGAATTCTTATTATATCACGTTATTTCGTTGGTCATAAGTACCATATCTAAGATATTACTTGCAAATACGACATTGTTTTTATGTTTCCACTTTAGTAAAACATTTCTTTCGATAGTATTTTGTATTTTCCACATTTACTTATCAAAAGATAAGCCGCTTTTTATACATTTCATCGTCTTCCTCGTTGACTGTAGGTCCACTCTGTCCCACTTAGGCATTCAAAGTTCCTCTAATTGCACCTCCTACACAGAAGAGTTCGTATCTCGAAACTGGCGTATTAACACATGTGTATGTAGATTTCAAAACACATTGGTCTAAATTGGTTACATTAACATATTTAAGTATTAAATTAGTGCTTTTTAAAAAACTTGATTTTCTGGGGTTACAATACTGGGTCCCAATGGTAAATAACATCTATTACTCCAGTCAGCAGCAGTCTTCATGAAAACTCACTAACCCGACGCTCGAGCTACTAGATTTCACGCCGGGCTAGTAAAATTCGAGTACGCACTGGCCTGACAGGCTAGTAAAAAATACCATTGATTTTTCTACATTTTTTACAAGGGTCCTGTGGCTTTCGAATTGGGAAAAATTGTCGACATTTCAATCAAACTGGGAAAAATCAATTTTATAGTAAATAAGTTTTAAAATCATATCAAACATTATAATTATCTTTATTTTACACATCTAATTTTCTTTAGCCTTCTAAATTTTTCAACTATTCTATCCAAATTATAATTTCCATAACTCTTTCTTAAGTTGTATATATATAATTCACAGCGAATGTTTATATTTTTCGAATACATTTTTCTTTCATAATGTTATTAGTGAGAAAAATGCAAGCTAAATTGGGGAAAATTTGACAATTTTTAGAAGGGGAAAGGGCCGAATTTCGGACCCAAAATGGGCCTTAAAAATCACTGAATACCGCTTATGTATGGTACAAATTGTCTTTAAAAATCATAGGAGATCTATCGAAGTCTTTAAAACGCTTCAGTCAGCATGGTCAGTGATTCATTTCAATACTTCAACGAGAGTCTCGATGACATGATAACGGTGACTAAGTAAATATAAACACTTACACCAAGAACACTTTTGAAAAATTAAAATTGGGTGCAAATTAATAGAGAATTTAGCGAAGGAAAATCTGATACTGTGCAGAATAATAAACAGAAAAGATACGAGACAGAAAAGAGGAAGAGATCGCCAAATGGAGGGAAAACCGGGAATGGCTACATTATGATGAGATGCAGGACCTGATTCAGAAATAGAAATGGAAATAGAACGCAATTAAAAAGAAGTGAAATTTCATGGTTGTTATTTATTTTTTGTCTTGGGCTACTAAATTTTTTTCTAAATTGACAAAATAGCTATAAGCATGATATGAATTTCCCAATTATTATTCAGATGATGGAAAATAATATTCTAATAAGATTATCTCCATGCACCTTCATCATAGGTTTGTGAAATATCTTAATAATAATAAACAAATCTGTGCATGATAGAAATCTTTTGGGGGAATTTTATTGACTGCATGGGCATTATAAAAAACAAAAATTTAAGACAATAAACTATTTGATACATTGAAAAAGTTTATATTTCCTATAAATAATCAATTACAATATTCCCGTGGGGATCCGGGTTAGAATAGGTCCCCAGTACCCCTTGCTTATCGCAAGAGGCGACTAAATGGGCGGTCCTTCAGATGAGACTGCAAAAATCGAGGTCCCGTGTCACAGCAGGTGTGGCATATGATAAAGATCCCTCCCTGCTCAATGGCCATAAGCGCCGAGCATAGGCCTAAATTTTGCAGCCCTTCACCGGCAGTGGACTGACGTCTCCATATGAGTGAAATATTCTCGAGAGGGACGTTAAACAATATTCAATCAATCAATTACAATATCTGTGATGTTAAAAATGTGTTGTCAAGGGCAATAACTCCTCTGCTGGTATTTTCTCTATTGTATGTCTATCATCATGATCATACCATGACTTCCCCCAAATCCACAATTATTTTAATTTCTTAATTAATATGTATTTACAAAGGAGCATGAGACAATAAGATTAGACAAGACAAACTTGTCAATTGACTATATGGATTATTTATACAACATATATTAAACTGCTAATTGACTACTCTATATACAATTGTATTTCGGACATGCTGTACAACTGACTAAAGTCTGAGATTGCAAATTCAAGTACTCGCCAGTGCAGGTAAATTTAGCAGTGTGGGTGATCAAGAGTTGCAAATTTGTCTCACCCACTTTGGTGAGCAGATTTTTTTCTGGAATTATTCATTACAAGTCATATTCAGTTATTCTATTTCATATGCATGCACTTCTACAGTAAAACGCTTCTCTGACAATGAAAACCAATAAAAAGATCAGCGTTGCCGTCAGGTATTCACATCAGGTTGATAATGGTTTTTTGTTTTCGACGTTATGTCGAAATTAAAGGACTCTTCTTTAATGTGCATATACCTGCCACAACACAGGACCTCCATTTTTAAGGTCTTATCTGAAAGACCCGTGATTCCTACTTCTAAATGCTGAGCGTTTGGTGAAGTAGCAATCACTTATACAGGTCTACATATAGATGTTTACGTTAATTAGATTCGATGAAGCCATGTCACGAGCAGAGTTCGAACTCACGACAACCCATGTACCCAGTTACGAAGTGAATGCTCTACCACTGAGCTATACCACGACCGGTATTATTCAATTTTTAAATTATCGTTTCGTCTTTGTGTTGCCTGGATTCTGAAAATGAGTCAGAGTGTGGGGTTCCTGAATGTTGCAATATTTCAGTAGATCTACACGATTGTTCACTAAGAGTTGATGAAGATTAGTTATAATCCCGATATAATTTTACTAGCACATTTACCTATAGGGTCTGCAGGTTTTAACTGATCAACGCCTGCGCTTTGATTTTCTATCAGTCTACCACAAAAATCGATATACACAGCTGATACATGCACTGCTTAAGTTATGATGCAATGCAGCTGAGGAAATTCGAATCACAAATAGAATATGTGAACTATGTGTGCACATGCTTCAATAATATGTAGAAAAGGCATTGATATAAAGAACTTGTCATTTTAAACTTACAAATCTTACCTTTATTTAACATTGGAACACTCTCTTTCAGAGCCATGCTACCCTGTTGATGTGCACAGGAAATGATGACGTAGAATACAATTCCGGTTTGATTTTGGAGACTAGAGGAAATTCGCTCAGCAAGTAATAATAAATTATATTTCGTATCTAGCTGTTCCTGAATGAAGTGAAGTCGGTGAGAAAACTGTATATAATTCAACTGTTGAGGTGTAGGCTGTAAATTCTTAGAACGTATCGCTATAACATATTCCCAACTGGGTTCATTCAATCACGATTTGAATTTTTAATGCTCTCTCGTGAATGCATTGCGCGGATAAGATATTGACCAGTATAAAAATCAATATCAAGGGTAGACAATTTTATTAATAAATCAAGAAAAAGTTATATACAGACAAAAATATCACAGCAAGCTTTGCAATATTTGTGCACATATACATTTTTCGTGATTGATTAAATTGACAACTCATTTGAATTTGCCAAATGAATATAGATCTACACCTACACTTGCTGAGAAACATGGATAGAATGTTGGTTGTTTTTTTTTAAGGTTTTTTTTTTTTTTTTTTTTTTTATATTAATAAGGTTTTGATTTATGACATGAAATGTCCTCCAAGATGAATAGCCAGTGTTTGCATTGTAGACATTTATTCAATATTAATACCTCACTCTGGCAAAATATATTGTTGGTTTACATATTATATTAGTAAACATCTATCTTTATATTGTTAAGGAAAGAAAGCTACCGATTTTGATGATCGATTATTTTTTTTTATGTAATCGATTATTGAATGTATATATTATATATCTTATAGAATGCATTCTTGAACTAGCTCGTTTTCACTCCTACAAAGTCTAACAGCCAGCTACTATCGAAACACGCATATCTATAGTTCCCAGTTTTGTTTACCCAAAGTAATGCCATATATATCATTTCGTTTCATTGGTTAATGCAATGCGAGTTGACCAATGAAATGTCATAATTCTTCATTCGGAATATCTTGGGTGTGTAGTACATTCTGGAGCTTAGATTTCATACTTATTATCAGGGGTGGGGGGTGGAAATAAAAACATTTTCATATAATATAAAATCTTTATGCTTCCTTTGGGATGCACATTAATTGAAATCATGCGTCCTGAGCAAAGTCAATGTGTAATTTATGTGCGGGACGCACTCCAAAATGAATCACTGTTATCATTTGTAAATGGGGGAAAACATGCAATATTTTGTAGTGTTATGCTTTTTGAAATAAAAATGTGTCCGATTATAATTGGTAAAATCGCATCGGAAGCAGCAACCGATTCCATCCGATGATCGATTATAAAATTCAGCCGATGTCCCATCACTAATGTCGGATTGCCCGAGTCAAAATAATTCACAACTAAGCCGAAATGTCCTCCAAGATAGCCAGTGTTTGCATTGTCGCATTATAGACAGTTATTGCCTCACTGTGGCAAAATATTGTTGGTTTACACTCAATAACATCTATATAGTAATATTATAGTTTCCGTAAACATAATGGTAAATATGATATTAAGAACAATATATCACGTAGAGATAGGTACAACGTGTATAATGTTCAGGAGATTTGGCTAGCTTGTGATATTTTGCTTCATGTCAAATATTGCCCTTATTAAGAGAAAATAATTCACAGCTAAGCTGAATTTTGCAGACTCCGAGGTTTATTTATATGTACAGATATGCAGTGGATGTTACAGTATTGTGGACTTTGATTCAGTAGAGTATGTTAGATTTACCTTTGTATTTCAGACCATAAGCATGGCATCTAGACCTCTGCAGCTCAGATGTAAAACCAAAACTGGCCAACATTTACTCTCGGGATTGAATCTAAATTCTCAAATCAGTGAACTTAAGGACAAGATTGTTCAGGTCACCAAATTCTCCAGAGGATCAATCATAATAAGACAGGGCTACCCCCCGAAAATCATTGACATCAGCGACGAGAACAGCCCATTATCATCGCTCCCGTTCCGATCAGGAGACACACTGATTGTGGAGGAAAATCGTAAACTTCAGGGGGAACTTCAACAGCAGGGAATGGACAATGTCTTACAGAAGCAGTCCATGAACTCTAAAGGAGTCCTAATGAGGAAAGTCGTGCCGGCTGACAACTCGTGTTTATTTACCAGTATTAACGCTTTAATGAACAATGGTGTCGTAGATCTTTCCTGCTCTAAAGCCATGAGAGATCTCATTGCTGGAGTTGTAATGAGTGACCCTGTTAATTTCTCAGAAGCATTCCTCGGAAAGACTAACAATGCCTACTGTAACTGGATCAGGAATGCGGACTCTTGGGGAGGGGCTATTGAGGTTTCTATCCTGTCTCAGTACTTTGATGTAGAGATTGCTGTTGTGGACACTCAGAGTAGTCGCATTGATAGGTTTGGAGAGGACAAACTTTATAAGGAACGGATATTTGTAATATATGATGGCATACATTATGACCCTTTAATCTTGGAACCTTTAGATCCAAACCTTCATGTGCAGACAATATTTCCCACTTCTGATGCATCAGTCCTGGGCCAGGCAATGGAGATCGCATCAGAAGCAAAGTCGGCTCGTCAATTTACGGACGTCTCCAACTTCTCCATCAAATGCCTGGTGTGTCAGAAGCTTCTCACAGGTCAAAGCGAAGCTCAAGGTCATGCCAAGGTCACTGGACATATCAACTTTGGGGAAGTTTGATGTGGAATTAGGCTAGTCTTAGGCAATAAGTAGCTTAACATATGATTCCAGGACTGGCTTAATAGGAGCCTTGTTTCCTTGGGGTAGGGGAGGGGGGGGGGGGGGGCTCTCTTAATACTGATGGGTATGTTAAATTGACAGTTAAACACTCCTTGTGGATATACATGGTTCATCCAAGTTGATAATATGTGCCAGTGCTTTATGTACATGTACAAAGCAATTTGTAAGCCATGTAAGATTTGTTTCAAATGAAAACTGTCTTTTAGTATGATTATTATAATTTATAGATCTATGTATTATATATGCCAATGGCTATATTTCCTTCCAAAATTTTTGGTTGTGCTTTTGATTCCAACTTCAATGTACAAGATATTTTTGTTTGTGTTTTTTAAATTTTACTGAAATTGCAGGCAATTATTGGGTTGGAATTTACTATTAAGGAGTAATAGCAAATTTGAACCCAAGCAAATATGATTGCCTTTGACCAAAATAACTTATTTAAGATTCAGTCTCAGAATTTTTTGGCCAAAAATTTATATTCCTGTGTTGTACTTTTCGCAGTTTTTATTCTATAGACTATGGTGTGTAGGTTTGGACATACTTTATGTTTATGTCGTAGATTTTTTCCCAGTACAATAAAGTTATAAATATGAAAATATGTTCATCTAAAATTGCACTATGTTAGATAATCATTTACAAAAGTGGTACTGTGTTTGAATTAGATTTAAGAAATTGCTTGTTTTTAATTGCAAATGATTGAAAACAAATTCTATGGAATGGTAAATTCTATTAGACATACACTACCTTATCAAATGAAATGAAAGTTTGTTTTTTTTTTTACTTTTTTTAAAAAAAGTTGATGGGGGACAAAAAGGGTGGGAGTGGGGGGTTATGAAGCATAGAAATCTACTACTCCTTTCCAAACAAAGATGCAATATATTTATAAAACCTTACATTTGTTTCAAAGAAACTGAAATATTGAATGAATGTATATAGCAATATGTAGATGCACAAGGTCTAGAAGCATAATTATCATTTACACTTTATTTGATCTCTATCGAGTTATCGTTCCTTACACGTGAGTATAAGGAAGGATAACTCTGGGTAGAATATTATTATATTATGACATGTGATGCTGTATGTGGTACAGTAACCAAAGTAACTTATAAGTTTATGCTATATAGTCTCTAGTCAGCCACAAGTCTTAGTTTAGTTTCATGAATTAAAGAATACTTGCATGATATGATTTGCTGATGAATAAATATTTTGTATTTTGTGATTGTGTGGTACTGTGTAAAGCATTATAATTATAAATGCAGCATTGATAACACAGTCAGAAAGCAATTGTGTTCCAAGTTGACAAAATTTGTTTTTAGCTCACCTGAGCCAAAGGCTCAAGTGACTTTCCTGATCATAATTTGTCCATTTTCTGGCGCCGTAGTCGTTGTTGTAAACTTTTCACATTTTCATCTTCTCCAGAACCACTGGGTCAATTTCAACCAAATTTGCCACAAAACATCCTTGGGTGAAGGACTTCCAAGTTTGTTAAAATGAAGGGCCATGTCCCCTTAAAAGGAGAGATAATCACAATCAAAGTACATGTACTGAGAAGCGCTAAGCTGACTTCATGAATTGTCTGTAATATTAATGAGCAGGAACAACAGTAAAAAAAAAAAAACAGTTCATGCGTTATTCTTTATTTTTGCACAACTAAATAATACATTTCCTGTAAGGAAATAACAAATATGGATTGGAAACAATGTCCTGAAACTTTTCAACATATTCAAATATAAACTTTATATGATTTTGTTCAAAACAATAGTCACCAGAATAATTTTGGTCCCAGCTGGAACTAAAACCCTGTCCTTGGATCATGAAATTTACAATTTTGGTAAAGGATACCTGCTCTTTTTTTAAAATACCTATAATCAAAATTTAGTATCAATAGCATTACCACCGCTGTGGTGGTCTGGATGTAGAGTGTCTGCCCTGTATGCGGACGGTCGGGGTTCGAATCCCAGCCGCGACAGACCTATGTCGTTAAAACAGGTAGTGGCAATTCCATCTCCAAACCCTCAGCATCGGGTGTGAATGTCAAGGGTCCTCGGAGATGGCCTTAAAAACGTATGTCCCGTGTCACAGTAGGTGTGGCACACTAATGAACTCTCACTGCTCAATGGCCATATGCGTCGAACAAAGGCCTAAATGTTGCAGCCCTTCACCGGTCTTGGTTACATCTCCATATGAATTAAAAATTATCGAGAGGGATGTTAAACAAGATACAATCAATCAGTAGCATTAAAGCCTATGCTATTCAAATATTTTACATATAAACACCTTATACCCAGTTTGGCCCCTACCTATCTTCCCAAGTCAAGGGTTTCTGATCTGCTACGCTCCGGCCCCACCCTGGATCATGAAATGCTCTACATGACTATGCATTTTTTTTCCCTTACAGATGTGATATTGTAGAGAATATTTTTGGAAATGTCAAGTTTTGGTAGAAAATGTGAAAACTTGTGTTCCAGTTGTGTGAAATATTTTTAGAATACAACTAAAATGAAACAAATCAGTAGTTTAATACATACATGTATGTCAAATAATAATAGAAAGGAACAAACAACTGGACAGAAAAGAGAAATACACATAACTACATACACTAACTAACAAGTGCCACAGATATTCATGTCAAAACACACCAATAATGCAGGTCTACGAAACACTTTACATCCATTTCATCACCTCACCAGAAACATGCATCTGTATGACTTGTACTACAGAATCCAGTACATGATTATCTGTATATAGCAATCAAACCATGAAAGTGGAGTTATTTTTTGTAATCAATAATGAAGTTGATTTCAATTCAAAATCAGGTTGGAGAGAATGTGAATCCAAATAAGTCCGATAAATACATGTATAACTGAAAACAAAATTTAGGAAATTATTCAAAAAAGATGTTCATCATACATGTGCAATATTAATAATTTTTGAAACTGAATGCTGCATTATCAACAAGAGTGGAAAAAGCTCATTTTTAACATGAAAGTTATTTGTATGTAAAACTTTGATCCCCTATTGTGGCCCCATCCTATCCCCGGGGGGGGGGGGGGGGCATGATTTGAACAAACTTGAATCTGCACTATGTCAGAAAGTTTTCATGTAAATCTCAGCTTTTCTGGCTTTTTCTGGGGGGGGGGGGGGGGGGGGGGCATGATTTGAACAAACTTGAATCTGCACTATGTCAGAAAGTTTTCATGTAAATCTCAGCTTTTCTGGCTTTTTCGGGGGGGGGGGGGGGGGGGGGGGGGGGCATGATTTGAACAAACTTGAATCTGCACTATGTCAGAAAGTTTTCATGTAAATCTCAGCTTTTCTGGCTTAGTGGTTCTTGAGAAGAAGATTTTTAAAGTTTTTCCCTATATATTTGTGTGCAAAACTTTGAGGTCCCATCCTATCCCCGGGGGGCCATGATTTGAAGAAACTTGAATCTGCACTATGTCAGAAAGTTTTCATGTAAATCTCAGCTTTTCTGGCTTTTTCTGGGGGGGGGGGGGGGGGGGCATGATTTGAACAAACTTGAATCTGCACTATGTCAGAAAGTTTTCATGTAAATCTCAGCTTTTCTGGCTTAGTGGTTCTTGAGAAGAAGATTTTTAAAGTTTTTCCCTATATATTTGTGTGCAAAACTTTGAGGTCCCATCCTATCCCCGGGGGCCATGATTTGAACAAACTTGAATCTGCACTATGTCAGAAAGTTTTCATGTAAAAATCAGCTTTTCTGAGTCCGTGGTTCTTGAGAAGAAGATTTTTAAAGATTTTTCCTATATATTTGTATGTAAAACTTTGATCCCCTATTATGGCCCCATCCAACCCCCGGGGCCCATGATTTGAACAAACTTGAATCTGCATTATGTCAGGAAGCTTTCATGTAAATCTCAGCTTTTCTGGCTAAGTGGTTCTTGAGAAGAAGATTTTTAAAGTTTTTCCCTATATATTTGTATATAAAACCTTGACCCCCCTTGTGGCCCCATCCTACCACCGGGAGCCATGATTTGAAGAAACTTGAATCTTCAATATGTCAGAAAGTTTTCAGGTAAATTTCAGCTCTTCTGGCCCAGTGGTTCTTGAGAAGAAGATTTTTAAATGACCCCACCCTATTTTTGCATTTTTGTGATTATCTCCCCTTTGAAAGGGACATGGCCCTTCATTTGAACAAACTTGAAAGCCCTTCACCCAAGGATGCTTTTGGCCATGTTTGGTTGAAATTGGTCCAGTGGTTCTGGAGAAGAAGTCGAAAATGTGAAAAGTTTAACAGGCAGACAGACGACGCACAAAAGCTCACTTGAGCTTTGAGCTCAGGTGAGCTAAAAACTCCAAGAGTTTGTACACAGGTACATTAAACACTGTACTCATCAACATGTGTGTATTACACTCCTTGTGTAAAAGCTCATATTCATATTGCAAAGGAAACTCACCTGTTTGTCTGAATGAGACATTTTATAAAACAGTTCTTTATATGAAAATGCAAATAACCTTAACAAACAAGAGGCCCATGGGATACATCGCTCACAAGAGTGCCTCTCTATTCTGAAAAAATCACTGGCACATATTTGAAGATTTTCCCTATATATTCGCATGTAAAACTTTCATCCTTTTTAGTTTCACAAAGTTGAATCTGCACTATGTCATGAAGCTTTCATGTAAATGTAAACTTTTCTGGCCAGTGATTTTTTCAGAATAAGATTTTTAATGATTTCCCCTATATATATGTATGTAAAATTTTGATCCCCAACTGTGGCCCCATCTTACCCCCGGGGACCATGGTTTTTACAAACTTCAATCTGCACTATGTCAGTAAGCTTTTGTGCAAATGTAAACTTCTTTATCCCAATGGTTCTTGAGGAGAATTTTAAAAAAATGTTTCTATTTATTAGTTATCATGTAAAACTTTGATCCCCTATTATGACCCCATCCTAACCCCAGGGGTCATGAATTTAACAAACTTGAATCTACATTATGTCAGGAAGCTTTCGCCAGCTTTTCTGGCTCAGTAGTTTTGGAGAAGAAGATTTGTAAAGATTTTCCCTATATATTTGTATGTAAAACTTTGATCCCCTATTGTTGCCTCATCTTACCCCTGGGGGCCATGATTTTAACAAATTTGAATCTTCACTATGTCAGGAAGCTTTCAGGTAAATTTCCACTTTCCTGGAAGTTTTGAGAATATTTTTAAAGATTGTCCCTATATATTTGTATGTAAAACTTTTATCCCCTATTCTCAGCTCACCTTTTAGCTCAGATTCGCAGCTTGTGCAGGAGTAAAAGAAGTGACTCGCAATAAATATATATTTACAACATGTAAATGTATAAGCTCAATGAGAATCCCAAGCTAGACACTTAACTAAATGTATTTTTATATGAAAAGATCGTTCAACGAAAATAAAATGTGGGGACAGGGAATGACAGAAAAAAGCCATGCCCCCCTTCCCCTCCCTCATCCTTTATACGTTTGGAAAATACATGTAGCATAAACCTGTCATTGTCAATTGTTTGTTTGAAGTACAAACAAATTGAAAACACGATTACTTTTCGTTGTATGTAGCGTGCTATGGACCGCAAACCATTTTACATTCATGCTTGACACTATGGCAATGTTTATCTAACACTTGTTCTGACTTATATGTATTTCAGTAAACAGCCCTCCTAAAATTCCAGGCGGTGTTTTGAAGACTTGAAACCGGGGCATTGTCTTCCGTAAACGCAGACCTACCTTTTGTCTTTTCCCTTCCCCAAGACCATTATTTTCAGTCTCATTTTTGAAACTAAATAACGAAATCAAATTTGATTGCGTTGACGATGATTCTGAAGAATATCTTGGTCGTTTAGAAATACTATTTCAAATAGTAAGGTAAGCCTAAATTACACCATTGTATCCTTTAAATTCCTGCATGACCTACTGTGCTTACACATATATCGGGGGATGTGTAATCAGTTACGCAATATCGTCCCTCTGAGACACCGATCTCTGTCCTTCGCTGTCAAAACATAATCGTGCATAAGTTCTTTCTCGTTCACGATCGACGCGGATCAGATAATTATTTTTTTTACTGTGTTGCACACATTTTTACTGTGTCGGACAAAATTTTTACCGAGTCAGAACAGCAATCAAAACACAAATGGAAAACCTTCATGACTCGTGTATAGCTTACTGACGTACCTTCTAATTATAGATTGCACCAGGCAAAAGTATTGATTTTCTTGACCTCTAAGCGCTATGCGAAGGTAACAATGCAAAGGCACCCTAGCCAAAAAGGTTTCATGTACAGATTCTTATTCATTTTTAGATTTTGAATTACTTAATAATCACTTTAATTATTACAAACGCAGATTCAAACGGGAATTTTAACTGAAGAATGACCTGCTTCTGTGTTGCACTTTCCCCCAGAATAAGGACAAAAATGTCACCTTTTTATACATACTTTATCCACTGTCCAACGAATTGTATTTCCGAGGGGGGATGCCTCTGCGGATATGAATGTTATCCCCGTACTAGATCGGTTGCAAAATTGCGACTACTTTAAACACGACTTGTTTACTACAGCGATGCATAAATTTGCCTATAGGTGGCGATAAACCGGAAACGTGATGACGAAAGCAAAACCCAACTGGCGACAATAAACCGCAGCTACGCTTAGCGCTTTAAAAATGCAATTTAGGGTAGAGTCATTTAAAAATCTTCTTAAGAACCACTGGGTCAGAGGAGCTGCTAGCTGATATTTACATGAAAGCTTTCTGACATAGTGCAGATTCAAGTTTGTTCAAATCACGGCCCCTGGGGGTAGGATGTGGCCACAATAGGGGATCAAAGTTTGACATTGAAATATATAGGGAAAGTCTTTAAAAATCTTCTTCTCAAGAACCAATGACCCAGAAGAGCTAAGATTTACATGAAAGCTTCCTGACACAGTGCAGATTCACGTCTGTTCAAATCATAGCCTCCGGGGGTAGGTTGGGGTCACAATAGGGGATCATAGTTTTACATACAAATATATAGGGAAAATCTTTTAAAATCTTCTTCTCAAGAGCCATGGAGCCAAAGAAGTTGACATTTACATGAAAGCTCTCTTTCATAGTGCAGATTCAAGTCTGTAAAAATCATGGCATCCAGAGGTACGTTGGGGCCACAATATGGACTAGGGTTTTACATGCAGATGTATATGGAAAGTCTTCAGATGTGGGCCAAGGTGACTCGGGTGAGTTTTTAGCCGAGTTGCTATTGGTTTGGTGATGCGGGCGGGCGTCAACAATTGGTTTCCGGATGTTAACCCGAAAAGTTTACAATGTAATCGAATGAAACTTTGATATATTGTTGGGTACCAGGTAAGGGAGACCCTTATTAATATTGGAGAAAAATGGTCAAAGGTCAAGGTCACAGTGACCGAATATAGAATGCAAATTTCAGGAAAATTTGGTTTCCGGATGATACATGTAACTCAGAAAGTTTAAATCCGAATCAAATGAAACTGCTATATTGTTGGGTACCAGGTAAGGAAGACTCCTATTGATTTTGGAGAAAATAGGTCAAAGGTCAAGGTCACAGTGACCGAATATAGAATGAAAATTTCAGAAATATTTGGTTTCCGGATGATAACTCAGAAAGTTTAAATCCGAATCAAATGATACTTAAAAGATATTGTTATGTACCAGGTAAGGAAGGCCCCTTTTGATTTTGGAGAAAATAGGTCAAAGGTCAAGGTCACTGACCGAAAATAGAATGAAAATTCCAAAAAAAATTGGTTTCCGGAGGATAACTCGAAAATTATTAATTTGAGTCAAATGAAACTTGGATATATTGTTGGATACCAGCAAAGAAAGGCCCCTATTGATTTTGGAGAAGAAAGGTCAAGGTCACAGTGACCTAAAATGGATTGAAAACTTCAGACAAATATGGTTTCTGGACAGTAACTCGAGAAGTTTAAAACTGAAATAAGTTCTTCACAATTATAAATATGCCACATCATTCCTGACTTCACAATATATCCCATGCAACTCGGCTCATGCACCCCTGGGTGCATATATTGATTTTTTATTCATTTATTATTTGGGGAGGGGGGGGGGGGTAGAAATAGAAACAAAAACTAGATGTGTCTGTTAGAACCACACAACACCCCCCCCCCCTCACACACACACACACATACACACACACACACACACACACACACAGGAACACACACACAATGTGATTTCTTTCGTTTGAGGAATGAATTAACCAGAAATCAATTTCTAATTGGTAATTATAATGAATGGATTATTCCGGATATTTCAGGTTTTCAATTCGAATACCTGTATAAGTATGTTTAATCATGCGGTTCAATAGAACTGGTTTTGATTTATTGATTGATGTTTTCCGCCACACTAAACAATCTTTCAGTTATCTGGTGGCGCCCAGTTTTTATTGGTAGAAGAGAGAACCCAGATACAATGTACCTGGGAAGAGACCACCAACCTTCCGAAAGTAAACTGGGAAACTTTCTCACTTACTGGCGCGAGTGGGATTCGAACCCTCGCCGGTTTTAATCGAGTAACGATGGAAAATCAGTTAAGAACGACACGTAGAGCTGACAACAAGTTTAAATTTTATACTAATACTAACTTGTATCTACATGTTATGTAATTATAGTGCGTTGTATTGTTACAACATTAAAGCAGCTGCGTGTCGTCTCTAGTCCATTTAGTGTGTTATGTTGTTTTTATTACTGATCTTATATCAGAAATGAATGGGTTTTGAAGGAGAACGCATATAAGCACACAGAGAAGTGGTGTCTATGCAATAGCAGATTAGAGTTTGATCTGAACTTATGAAATTATGTATGTTTATGCAGATAATGAATTGAACTAGAAAAGTAAATTCCTATCACGGGACTGCACGTGACCGGGTATGATTCATGTTTTATTTGCTTGGTATTAACATGATTTAGGGCTAGTACGACATTTTATCAATCTGATTAAAATCAGATCCTCGATCCGCTCCTCTCTTTTTTTTTCGTGTAGCGACATGAAAAGAAAAAAGAGGAGCGGATCGAAGATCTGATTTTAATCAGATTGGACATTTTATCTTCCATATTGCGAAGTATAGGACTTGAGACCGTACAGTTCTCACCAGTTTGGTTAGAAATTGCTGTTGCACTCTACATTAATTTTTCACAAGAAAAAAAAGAAGAAGAAAAAGCAAAAATAAAGCTAAGAAATCAAAAATAGAGTTAAAACCACAAGATACAGGGAAGAAAATGTTTATTTACTTCAAGTTGTAGATATGAAAAAAGGAACAACTACTTTCATTTTCGACGATTTTCAAAAATAGGCAGAGAACACGTGTGCGTGCGTGCGTGTTTCATCATTTTGACCTTGTACATGATAATTTGTTTAAAGGTATTGTCAATATCGAGCACAAACATCACGGGCTCTTGTTTCTGTAAATAAAGTTGTGATGTCTGTATACTAATTACATGAATAGCATGCTATCGTTAGATCTATCTGTCGTCGGGTACCCACGGGTGCTTCTCAACGATTCTCTCCATGGAATAAATGTACCCATTACTCGTTCTATTATACGTGTGCACGGCCATTTTTTTTTTTTTTAACTTAAAACGATTTTTAGAAAAGGCTTTTTATACCATGATAGGGATTTTAGGATGTCCAAAATCGACATCAAGCGTTGCATGTATGTGTCGTATAGAATCGATTTTGGAGATATTGGACTATCCGAGTCAGAGAGAGAGAGAGAGAGAGAGAGAGAGAGAGAGAGAGAGAGAGAGGGGGGGGTATGTGTATAGCATATATTCCGCTCCTCAACAAGATGAGCGGGTCAAAGGATCGAAAATTAATTACATAACAAGAGTATAGAAACGGTCAAATCTTTCATTAAATTTTCCATACGACCATACCAATCGATGATTTTTTTATTTGAAGCGGACATCGGTGTGTTTATTATAATTATTTAAATTTTCAATCCCTCCTACCATATTGATGTATTATTTTTAGAAATACCTGCTCATTTTTTTAAAATGTTTGAAAATGAAAGTAGATGTAGAATTCTTGGAATTCAAAAACATATATATTTAAATACTTGTAATGTTGCTGTCGGGTGTATTTATAAATTATGTATCAGCTTTATATAGACAAATGAATGCATTTTAGCAACGAGGAACACGTCACTTCAAGTTATATTGGGAGAGTTTCTCTGCATTACAGATAGGATTACGTAGTGTCTCTACATTAAGATTGAGAGAGTTTCTCTGCATTACAGACAGGATTACGTGGTGTCTCTACATTACGATTGGGAGAGTTTCTCTGCATTACAGACAGGATTACGTAGTGTCTCTACATTACGATTGGGAGAGTTTCTCTACATTACAGATAGGATTACGTAGTGTCTTTACATTACGATTGGGAGAGTTTCTCTACATTACAGACAGGATTACGTAGTGTCTCTACATTAAGATTGGGAGAGTTTTCTACATTAAGATTTGGAGAGTTTCTCTACATTAAGATTTGGAGAGTTTCTCTACATTACAGGTAAGTATTATGTAGTCTCTACATCGATATTTTTTTTAGGGAGATCTCTACATTAAGATCGGGAGGGTTTCTCTACATTAAGATTGGGAGAGTTTTCCTACATTACAAGTAAGTATGTAAGTATTATTTAGTTTCTACATTGAGATTGGGGGGGGGGTGTCTCTACATTAAGACTGGGAGAGTTTCTTTACATTGAGATTGGGAGAGTTTCTCTACATTGAGATTGGGAGAGTTTCTCTACATTGAGATTGGGAGGGTTTCTCTACATTGAGATTGGGAGGGTTTCTCTACATTGAGATTGGGAGAGTTTCTCTACATTGAGATTGGGAGAGTTTCTCTACATTGAGATTGGGAGGGTTTCTCTACATTGAGATTGGGAGGGTTTCTCTACATTGAGATTGGGAGGGTTTCTCTACATTGCAGGTAAGTATTATGTGGTTTCTACATGTACATTGGGGGGAGGGGGTCTGTACATTGAGATTAGGAGAGTTTATCTACATTAAGATTGGGAGTTTCCCTACATTAAGATTGGGAGAGTTTATCTACATTAAGATTGGGAGAGTTTCTCTACATTAAGATTGGGAGTTTCCCTACATTAAGATTGGGAGAGTTTATCTACATTAAGATTGGGAGAATTTATCTACATTAAGATTAGGAGGGTTTTTCTACATTACAGATAGGAAGTACATAGTCTCACTCTACATGGACGACTTTGATTAGGACCAGAAACGACACATAATTGAGAACTAGGATGATGTGTTTAAAATCATAAGAAGTTGTTATTTCAATGAAAATATAACTCATTTATACATGGCTGTTTACTGTAACTTCAAGTCGAGACTTTCGTTGGAAACATACATTTTTATATGACTCCGTGAGAAACTTGAAGATTTCGGTGTACAGTAGACGCGCCCTGTATTGTTCTAGCCGTTGTAGATTAGTTAGAATTGTGGTAGTTTTGTCTTTAATTGTTTTTATTGTTTAAATTACATTGCTTTTACTTTCGTTTCTATGACCTCTCGTCCTGAAGAAGGGACAGTTTGTTTAGAAAATTTGATGATTACATATTGTTCTTGCGTAGAGAGATTGGAGGTAGATAGACGTGTCCACAGGCACCTGTGTTGTTGCAATGCGTCACACACACACACACACACACACACACACACATATATATATATGGGGAGGGGGGGTATAATATATCCCGCTCCTCAACAAAGTGAGCGGTTAAAAGGATCGAAAATTGATTAGGCAACAAGAGTATCGAGAAGGTCAAATCTTTCATTCAATTTTTCATACCGTGATACGTCCATTCAAAGTGATGATTTTTCGTTTCAAGCGGGCATTGTTTTTGGTTCAATTTTTAATTCTTCATACGATACGATGCATTTAGAAATGCCTGCTCATTTTTGAAAATGAAAGTAAATATAGAATTCTTTGAATTCAGCTACGTATATATTTAAATACTCGTAATGTGGCTGTCGGGTGTATTTATAAATTATGAATTAGCTTTATAAAGATAAAGGATGCATTTTATCAACGAAGAACACGTCACCTCCATTTAAATTGGGAGAGTTTTTCTGCATTACAGACAGGATTACGTAGTGTCTCCACATTAAGATTGGGAGAGTTACAGATTGGGAGAATTTCTCTACATTATGATTGGGAGAATTTATCTACATTAAGATTGAGAGAGTTTTCCACATTGAGATTGGGAGAGTTACAGATTGGGAGAATTTCTCTACATTATGGTTGGGAGAATTTATCTACATTAAGATTGAGAGAGTTTTCCACATTGAGATTGGGAGAGTTACAGATTGGGAGAATTTCTCTACATTATGATTGGGAGAATTTATCTACATTAAGATTGAGAGAGTTTTCTACATTAAGATTGGGAGAATTTATCTACATTAAGATTGGAAGAATTTCTACATTATGATTGGGAGAATTTATCTACGTTAAGATTGAGAGAGTTTTCTACATTAAGATTGGGAGAATTTCCCTAAATTAAGATTGAGAGAGTGTTCTACATTAAGATTGGGAGAATTTATCTACATTAAGATTAGGAGGGTTTTTCTACATTACAGATAGGAAGTACATAGTCTCACTCTACATGGACGACTTTGATTAGGACCAGAAACGACACATAATTGAGAACTAGGATGATGTGTTTAAAATCATAAAAAGTTGTTATTTCCAATAAATGTGTAACTGATTTATGACTCTTTACCGTAACTTTACTGTTTACCGTAACTTTACTGTATACTGTAACTTTACTGTTTACTGTAACTTTACTGTTTACCATAACTTTACTGTTTACTGTAACTTTACTGTTTACTGTAACTTTACTGTTTACTGTAACTTTACTGTTTACTGTAACTTTACTGTATACTGTAACTTTACTGTTTACTGTAACTTTACTGTTTACCGTAACTTTACTGTTTACTGTAACTTTAAGTCTTGACTCTCATTGAAAACAGACTTGTCGTATAACTGCGTGAGAAACCTGAAGATTTCATCATGTAGACGCCCTGTACTGGTCTAGCCGCTGTAGCTTTGTTATTAATACATGTAGTACAGTAGTAGTTTGTCTTTATCTTAATTACATTGATTTGACTTTCGTTTCTATGATATCTCGTCCTGAAGAAGGGACAGTTTGTTTTAAAAAAAAATGATGATTCCATATTGTTTGTGGAGAGAGAGAGAGAGAGAGAGAGAGAGAGAGAGAGAGAGAGAGAGAGAGAAGGGGGGGGGCAGTAAGTTCTAACAACACTCAATACATGTACTTATATGTGTCGGATCCACAACGCAGACAATAAGAAATGGCAATCAATCTCATAACCCCTATGAAAAATATTTTAAAAAATCAGAGTAAGGCAAGCACGGACCCTTGCACGCACAAGAAGTGGGATCAGGTGCCTAGGGAGAGTAAGCATCCCCTGATAACCGGTTACACTTGCTGTTACCCCCTCTAGCTTGATCAGGGAAAAGGAGTACAATCCGTAGTCAAAAATAGTATGTAAAGAAAGGTCTAACAATAGGTATAAAACAAGTCAGACAGCATTTCACCCAATGACAGGTTGTATTGGTAAACTGGATCGTTGTGATGACCATATGATTTGCGAAATGCTGACTTTAAACGAGACTGTGTAAACCCTTTAAATATTAAAGTCTTTGTCAGTAGCCTTCCTCTATTCAAAAACTTATCATACCCAGAAAACATACCCTTGTGTATTGAATCAGTTGAGAGACATGAACACCATATGCCGGTGACAATGGAATATTGCTACATAGATATGAGAAGCTGAAGTCATTCTGTTTGTCATAAAGTTGAGTTGTTACTTTGCAGTTTAACATTCACGTTTAATAAATGTCCAAGTATGAAGCGGATGTGAAGACTCCGTTGTGTCTTCTATTTCGAGTTACCTGGGTTATATCAAATCAACGTATAAATGAAAATAAGCATTGTTAATAGATAACTAGATGTTGAGTTTTAGGCCACGATAAAAGATTTTTTTATTTACGGAAGATTGCACATGTATGATTACATTAAGTTACAATCTATATGGTTAAATACATTGACCTAAGATAAAGACATTGACCTACATGTACATTGATAAATACATTGACCTGCATGGATAAATACATTGACCTACATGGATAAATACATTGAACCACATAGATAAATACGTTGACCCACATGGATAAATACGTTGACCCACATGGATAAATACGTTGACCTACATGGAAAAATACGTTGACCTACATGGATAAAAGCGTTGACCTACATGGAAAAAATACGTTGACCTACATGGATAACGACATTGACCTACATGGATAAATACATTGACCTACATTGATAAATACATTGACCTACATTGATAAATACATTAACCTACATTGATAAAGATATTGACCTACATTGATAAATACATTAACCTACATGGATAAATACGTTGACCCACATGGATAAATACGTTGACCTACATGGAAAAATACGTTGACCTATATGGATAAAAGCGTTGACCTACATGGATAACGACATTGACCTACATGGATAAATACATTGATGTACTTATCTTTATTATAGTAACAAACCCCAGGGAGTAAACATTAAGTCAGGTGGATGAAGATGAAGCGTTTTAGAGAGATTGGGAGACATAATGAAGTTCATTTGAAAAGGTCATGGACCGAGAGTCATTCAAGACATAAGGAAAACCGTCACACTAACAAGCCGTACAGCAGACATCAAGACAAGAGACGCCGTCGTTCTAGATCGCCAGCTCGGCACCAAACGTCTCGAGAAGGTCGTCGCCGGATTAAGGAGATATACCCTTCACACTGTGATGAACAGCGCAGAACAGGGAATGAAGGTCATAGACCAAGGTCAGATACTTGGAAAGTAACCCCTTTTAAAAATAGCAGGGAAGAAAACGATGACTTGGCCGCTAAGATTCTTACTGTCTTGCTTGATAATGGAGGTAAATTAAAGCAGAAAGAACTAGAGGTCTGCCTAAGTGCCAAGCCGTTGACTATAAGATTCATACCCAGGGAATCTTTTTCCACGTTTCTTAAAGTTTATGGAAACCTTTTTGACGTCAGTGACGTCTCTAACAGTGAATCAGAAGAGGGGGAGATAACTGATGCAGAAGTCGCCGCTAAGTCGGACATTCAGATCTGCCTTAAACACACTAGTTCATCCCAACGGTGTAGCGGGGATTGTGACCATCTGCATTTTTGCAAATTTAAGCTTATTAGCGATTGCAGTTTTGAGAATTGCAAATTTGGTCATGATCTGAAAACTGATCACAATCGTCGGGTTTTGCAGCTGCATTCCATGCAGTTCCTGAGCCTTGCACAAGTTCAGTTTCTGATCTCCAATTTGGAGCATAGAAAGGGCGTCACAATTCCCTCCATTTGTACATACTATAACAAAATAAAAGGTTGCATTGACCCCAAGAAATGTCCTCACTTGCACGTTTGTGCATATATAGCAGGGAAATGCGCATTTCAACCAAACTGCAAACGTTCTCATGATATAGATGATGACCAACCAAAACAGGTTCTGATGAAGTATGGGATATATGTGACGTCACAGAACAAGGATAGTCTGTTAAGATTACTGAGGCGTGGTCCTCTTTATTCTCAGACGTTTTCAAAGGGTCAAGATCAAGATCATTGTGAAATGTCCAGTGCAAAGACCATAACAAGGTGCGGCGACAAAGGTGGTGATGTCACAAAGAGCAAGAAAGAAACACCTATCCGTTACTGGAATGTGTTGGTAAGATTTCCGTCTATCTTGATAGCAAAAAAAAAAAAAAAAAAAAAAAGGATGAAAGTATAATTATTTATTGTAATGATAGCTTTTTTGGGGTTGTTTTCTGCACCAGCATAACTCTGCAATGGGCGTGTAGTATATCTTAGTAGCTATACATTTGTCTTGATTGAAATATTTTATCGCTGTTTGATAATGTATTTGAAAAGTATACTAGTATGTATATTACGTCGGTTATGAGAAATGAAATTTTAACGGCAATTTATTCTAGGATGACACAGATTCGCCCTGATTGATGAAATGGAAATCCGAAATTTGTTCTGACATTTAGAGAAGCGAGGATTCATGTTCTGTATACTTAGCGATGAAGTGGAAATCTGAAGAGAGGCTGCAGTGGACGATCTTGTCAGCATTTTGTGATGTTTGCCCCTAGAAACTATAATAAATCCTTCTTAAACAAAAGTGTTTTTGTAATCAATGCAATGAGATCAGCGGAGAGAGTTATTTCAGCAATGTGTATCTACACTATTGATGAAAAGATGAAGATAACGAACAGTGTTCAATCTCAGAACTCATGTAAGCAATACAAAATAGAGAGTTGGGCAAACACGGACCCCTAGACATACCAGAGGTGGGATCAGGTGCCTAGGAGGAGTATTCATCCCCTGTCAACCTGTCACATCCACTGTGAACCCCATATCTCGATCAGGTAAACGGAGTAACCCGTAGTCAAAATCAATGTGTAAGGAACGGTCTAACAACTGGTTTGGAACTTGTTAGACAACATTTGACCCAATGACAAGTTGTATTGGCAAACTAAACCGTTATAACGACCATAAGATTTGCGAAATTTTGTAATTAAAGGAGAATTTCCTGTAACATCAACTTGTTTGTCAGTAGCCTTTCTCGATTTAAGAATTGATCCCACGAAGAACAAGCTCTTGTCTATCGAATCAGTTAACAAACATAATATGCAGGTGATGATGGAATATTGTAAGTTTACGATAGAGACGCCGAAGTCATCATAAAGTTGAGTTGTTAGTATGCCATTAACATCTGATATAATTAAAATTGTGAAATACCTTGAAGTTTTAATTCAACGTCATCCGCACGACATTTTTAGCTAATTATTTTGACGCTGACTATCGTCCAATCACATAGTAGGCGGAGCCAAGATCTGAGCGCTGTCTTGTGTGCATAAAGTAGTTTTGTAGGGGTATCGTGATCGGGTTAAATTTCTGATGAATCCATGGAAGACAAAATAAAACAGCTGTTTATCATCATGACTAGGATTAATACATTTAGCAGTTCAATTCTTACTATATCAAATATGCCTTTACGTCTTTATCATTAGAAGCGCGTACCAAAGTTGAAAAAATATGCATGGTAGCTATATTTTGGTACATCTTTGCGATTCTTGGGAGCCTGTGAAGTACATGTAGTTGGGGTGGGTGTCGCGATCGGGTAAGTTTTGACGAAGCAATGGAAGACAAAACAAAAAAAAGCTGTTTATAAACACACACATCCCACCCCAACCCCCCGAGTAGCTCAAAGTTACGTGGGAATGACGTTGAATTCAAACTTCAGGGTATTTCACATTCAAATGCAATCAATTTACATTTGCTATTTATTTATTCATGATTTCGCTATTTATAAATGATATTTTTTTATGGTTTCGTATTTTTTATATTTCTTATTTAGTATTATTATACAGAATACAAAAGTTCAAACAGGAACAGAAGTTAGAAAATGTCGTCTGAAATGAAGGTCACACTGGTCACATGTTGCTGGTTTCCCTGAGTTATTAGGGATACTTTAACGATGAATATCTCATGGTTTCATGGACGAGCATGTTGAGAAAGAATTCGCACTAGCGTCTCGTTTTATAGTTTATTCTCCGATTTGATTGATAACATTTTAGGAGTAATTGCTTATTCTACACCTGTCTTGCTAAAGGGTCACTCAGTATGGGCGGATCCAGCGCCAGGCGCACGCTCCTTAAGAAAACGACCCATTTTTGTAAAAGAAGTGTGTCCTAAAACACTAAACAATACATTCTATTAGAAAAAACTCGATATTCTTAAGGAGTCTTAGTCTCTTGGGGCCCCCACCAGGGCTTCGCCATGGGCCTAAAAACAGACCCCGGACATCCAGTCGTTTATTATGACCTGGATCCCATTTTTTGATGTTAAAAGAGACGAATTCTAAATCTACTGAATCAGGTCTCTGGTAGCTGCTTTAAAAATGAAAACTTTTACAAGCGGACAAAAAACAAGACTGACTGTTAACCTGATCAGTGATGACCTTTATCTACCTTTATCAGCAATGAAACAGGAACAATCAAACATAGGAAATTCTAATTCATGCAATCGATGCTGCGCTTAGTCTTAGAATTATCACGGTGAATTTGGGAGACATAACAGTATTACTTGAAAGGGACCTTTTGGGTTCTTGTAGCAAACTTTGAATTTCTTTACTTTTTTAGAGAAAACCTGTAATACGTTTAGGTGGCGAAACATTTATGGAATATGCATGTATTTTTTTTTTGTCAAGAAAACCGGAAGCATGGTTTCCAGACTGCCGGGAAGGCAGAATGTGGATACTGCCTCTATCACAGATCCTTTTATCAATCTCTAAGAACTGATTGCACTTTGTCTATTCCTTTAAATTTCAATTCAACATGATCAGTTGTGTAGAAACGATATCGGAATATACAGATATCAGGTTCTGAGTTTGTGTACAATGAATTTACTTAGAACTTGAAATTTAGGGCGATGAACTTTTAGATAACGATATTTCATTCTCGAGCACTTCAGAGAGTTTTGAACACAGGGATACAACAATGCATTGAGATCACAATCCATATTTTCAGAAGGATGAGACACAAACAAACCATTTTCATAACCAGTGATGTCGAAATAACTTGATACCGTATCCCGGTATATAACAACATATAATAATGATATTTTAAAAGTTGTAAAATTGGACTTTTGTCGAAAACGGCGAACCCTTTAAGTTGAAATGATGGTGAAGATGGGGAATCTCTGAATTTGCAAACCGAGTCGATGCGAGAAGTATGTTGTCTACCTGGACTCCAAGGTGTTTTTCATTGCTAACATTTTCTTAGAGATAACCACAAACGTGAAGATCTAAGACTGGAAATTTGATTTTGACCTTCTTTAATGTGTACCCAGAAGTCGTTGATAGGATTAAAATCGATTTGATTTTGAACAAGCGAAGTTTGAATACGATGACTATCTGAAAGTGAAGATAACGAACAGTGATCAATTTCAACTCCCACTAGTAATACATAATAAAGAGTTGGGCAAACACAAACCCCTGGACATACCAGAGGTGGGATCAGGTGAAAATGAAAATATCCCTTTATAGATGATAAATGAGAATTACTTGTATGTATTGTTCCATCATCAGGAAAAAGATCTAGTCCACAATATTCGATATATAATGGAATACAATTAATGTATAATAATAAAAAAATAAGGACCCGGGACAGAACCTTTTGGTACTCCTTCTGTAGTGCTTAAAGTACCAGAGGAAATAGAACCCATCAACACAGACTGAATTCTATCCTGCATATGTGATTTAAACTGGTCCGTTGTCGATTGACCCTACCATGGTCCCATCTAGATTATACAGGCAAATGTGCCTCACGTGAATTTCACGTGAAATTCACATGAATTTCACGTGAAAATTTCTATGTGAAATTCACGTTAAAAGAGCATCAAATGTGAATTCACACGAAAAAAAATCACGTGAAATTCACATGAATTTCACATAAAATTCACGTGAATTTCACGTGAAATTTTTACCATGAATTTCACATAAAATTCACGTGAATTTCACATAAACTTTATAACGTTAAATCATACATGAATATTTTGATACTCTGAATCTCGGGTTCAGATGAACACAAAAAGGAGTACAAATCTGCTTTCAATCTGCTGATAATTTAATTGATTGAATTTGTTTTTACATGGTTGTCTTCATTGTCTTTTTTTCTTTCTTTTAATCTCTGAAAAAGAAATATTTATGCATTAGAAGGACTGTTAAATATACAAAAGGAGTCATATTAAGCCTTATGTACACATACTGTACTATGAATGAAATTGCACGTAGATGTAGCAGAAACGAAGAAAAAAAAAAGTTGCAAAATTATCAATAATTTGTGTTTGAAAGAAACATAACCTTTTATATATCATCATACAGAATAGAATAGAATTATTATAATACAAGATACAGAAGGAAGTCATGGAATGTTTTCAAATTGTCATGTTCTAATCCAGAGGCGATTTGAAAATGACTTTGCATTCCTCATTATCTAGATTAAATCTATATAAATGCATTGCTTAAAATGATAGCTGCAGAACTGTAGCTCTCTGAAAAAATATTTTGACATATCTCTGTTATGTCAAAATATTTTTTCAGAGAGCTACAGTTTACACATCACCCCCCCCCCCCCCCCCCCCCCCTTCAACGTGCCTGATCTCGATCCTCTATGAAGGTAATATAGAACGTTACTTAGCACCCCTAATCAATATATAGATCAATTAAATTATAAACATTATGTTCTGAATTACGATTACCATGTTCTCTGATGAATAAGGAAAGATTAACAAACCGTGTAGCGTTGTGCGATTCTGCGACACGTCCCCGGAAGTGACTTCCGTATTTTCGCTGTCGTGCCTATTCGTTGACGTACCCCGTCTAAAGTAATTCTCATCAGTCTGAAATAAGCGGCTGCATTAGGAACTTTAGATCACATAAATGTAATAAGCCTAATGGCTTGAATTTACACTAAACATTTATAATTACAATGCTCAATCTCATCTTACCTGTAGAGTTTCTATGTACTTTCACATTCGCTGTCTTGCATACGTCAGACGCGTCAGACGGCTTACGCGAGTGTGACGTCACAGTCTTGTAAATATTACCGGAATCTGACTGTAGTGTAAAGCTTTATAGATATTTTTAAAAGTTATCTAAATATACATGAACAGTAATGTTAAGGATTGTTTATGTTTTTCGCTTTCTTCCGAGTGCTAGAAATCTGTGTTTTCCTTTTGATTGACGATCTACAAATTCGGGATAGTGAATACGGCTATACGGCTGATAGAAAATTTTCATTTCTACATGCGTGTATCAGCAATTTCCAGTAGGTCTAACTTTATGCATACACCAGCTTCCAAGGTATCACACCGGTAATTATTCTCGATGTATCTAATAAGGAAGGAGGGGGGGGGGGGGGGGGGGGGGGAGGGAATTAAAATTGATGCCAAACTACCGACAGCGGAAAACAATATCATGGCATTTTTCCCCACCTGCACAATACTACCCTCAAATCACATGTATGTAAACAGCCCAAGTGCACCCCGACAAGTAGCCTGTTACTAACATAATAAAGCAGCGAGATAAAAAATTTAACTCATCTTCAGTAGTTTTACAAAACTGACCAAAACAACAATCTTTTGGAATGCATGGTTTTGAATATTCACCAGTTTCAATTTCTAAAGGGTGGGCAAATATTCTTAGCTATTTAAAACGTACTACTCTCACAAATGGAAATTTCAAATGGTCTTATTAGTTTTAATTCATAGTTCTTTCTGACTTTACTATAAAATAGTAATTTTCCATGTTTAGAAAATTTCGTGGTTTTGAAGTTGCATATTCTAACTCTATCAATATAGTGATTCTTCAAGTAGTTGGAAAATATGCTTTCATTAATATCTATGATGATGGGAGATTTAATTTATATTTTAATTCTTAAGAGAAAAAATAATGGGAAATGAGAGAAATCAGGTGTCGAAAGTACATGTAATCATACTGCGTACAGAACTACAATGCAAGTTAATAATTTCGCAAATAAACGAGGAGAGGAAGGCGTGAGCAGGATCTACTTTATTGGTCGTTTGCCTACATTTTATGAATGTACTCTAACTTTTGAATTGCCTAATCTCCATATCGTTTTATATTTTACCTTAATTTTATTTATTTTTTCGCTTGAATATATTAAGAAGTGTGAATATTTCACTTTAATCGCTTTTCTTGTGAAATTTTTAACGTGAATAGCTTTTCACGTGAAATTCGTGTGAAATTGTTCGTGTGAATTTCACATGAAGAAATTTCACATGAAATTCGTGTGAATCTTTTCACGTGAAATTCACGTGAATCAACGTTCACATTATTTCCTTGCGAAAATCAAATCACATTAAAATTTTCGCAAGGAACTAATGTGAAAAGTGATATAATGCTTTTTACGTGAAATTCATGTGAAAAATTTAACGTGAATTTCACGTGAAATTCATGTGAATATTTTAACGTGAATTTCACGTGAAAAGGGATTCACGTGAAATTCATGTGGACATATTAACGTGAATTTCACGTGAATCACTTTTCACGTGAAATTCACATGAAATTTACGTGAATTTCACGTGAAAAGTTCATGTGAATTTCACGTGAACAGCATTTCACGTGAAATTCACGTGAGGCACATTTGCCTGTGTACAGCAGTCATGATGTGAAAAAAAGTAAATCTGCACACGAGTGTATTTGTATAGTAGTTTAAACTGTACTTGAGAATATATTTCAAATGTTCCTTTGTGTATTTCAATATGAACCCTTATTGAGGGCAATCCTTGACACTAGGGCCGTACTAGTGTAAAATATTTATACTTTGTGTGGGTTCATGTATATTTAGTGATTTGATTTGTAGCGTTTGAAAGATTTGAAAAAAAATCCGTATATTTCAATAAAAACTTGTTTCAACCCCATCGTTGATCCAGAGGTCTACATCTTACAGAATGCATCTTTTAAAGTTTCCAGAACTACGTCCTTGTGGTTCTTAAGTTGTTTTGAAAGATTACAACGTTTGCTTACATCGCAGTGGGCAAATTAAGATAATCAATTTTATACATCATAGAAAGATCACAAAATTAAGAGAAGGGCACACTGACCCCTGGATGTACAGAGGTGGAATCAGGTGCCTGTTCATCGGCCACATCCGCCGTGAGCCCTATATTTTGTTAAGGTTAACTGAGTAATTCGTATCTAGAATCAGTATGTAAAGAACAGCCGAACAATTGGTACATGTATGAAACACGTCAAATAGCATTCAACCCCAGTTTGTGTATTTGCAAATCATATTATTATAACGACCAAACATTTGTGAAATGATTACTTTAAACAAGACTTACTTCAACATTGATCAACTGATTTGTTAGTAGCCTTGTCAATATTAAGAACTGCATTAATAAGATTTCTTCCGCAAAACCTCTATCGTTGCCAGGTGCGATGGTTGGATTTGAACGTATTTTATTGTATGAAAGGTGAATATAACGAACAGTGATCAATCTCATAACTCCTATATAATATGTACAAAAGGACCAGAAGCAAGTTCGTACAACGTACGAGTTCTTCTCTTTATAACTTAATAGCACACACTTGTCATTGAAAAAATAATACACAGAAAATACAATTATGGTAAGTGTTCTATAGATAAACAGTACAATGTGATAATCACCTATATCTTTTAGTCTCATGAATATACGTCTGAACATAAGAAGAAAAAATACAATCATTTAATTCGGTAAATAAGACTTTAATTATCGCCCCACAGTAGAAGTTGTGTATAAATGATAACCAAATCATTTAACCTAAGCAATCTATCCATTAATATTATCTAGCAATTGATTATTTCTTAGAAATAAAGAAAACGTGATATACGTCTTCACACATGCCACAGGAAGATAGTGGAGAATCAGCATCTATCTATAAAGATCATACCTCAAAACAGGTGTGTCTCAGTTTGGTACATGTGTGAATTATGTTCAGCAAAACGAGAATCACATGAACAATATACAGGGGTTGGGATTGTTGATATTATTACAGCTAATATTTTTATGAAATTGTTTAATTGAAGATGCCTGTTTTGATTCAATACTAAGATAATTCCACTTAGATACAGTGTCTGGTACAAATGTTGTTGTTTTTTGTGTAAACTTCAAATATGCATTTTGGTATTGTATAGTTATCTCCACAACGGAGATATTACATGTGGACATATTGTTTATTTTACTATGTATTGTTTGTTTTGGATACTGCGGAACCTCGTTATTATGAATCTTGTACATGCTAACTAATCTAAGATTTGCTCGTCTAGAAGATATATGTTTTTAATAACAGAATATCTAGAGGAAAGCCACTATTAAATTATTCCTTCTGCGCATTATTTGACTTTTTCTAACATATCACTGTAGATGATCTACATCCATCCCAAACAATAGAGGAACATTCTAAAGTTGGTCTAATAAAATAGCGTGCATTTTTTGAAAAAGTGTTTCTTCCAAAGGTAAATTTTATTTTTTTTTTAAAGAAGTACTAGTTTTTTGTAAGCCGTACTAGTTATTTTATTCATATACTGGGACCAACCCACATTGCATGAAACAAGCAATCCTAAACTTAAACCTATTCTTTATAAGGATACTTCCATAAATATATTAGCAAAGTGAGATGGGGTCATCGAGAAGATTTCAAACCAATTATCCAACTGAATGTATTCCAGTTCGAACATATGTGAATCTTTGTTCTATAAAGAATTCACCTATATGCATGTAATGCAAATCTTTTAAACTGGTACATGTATATATAAGATACTATTAGAGAAAATCTTTGGTCTTAGTGGAGGTTGTTGGGAATTGAGTTTTATACTCAATTGGCATATTGTTGATACTATCATTGGTATGGGGCCATATTGAAACATAACCTAACGCAACATAAGAATATATCACTTACACACTGTTGAAACACAAAATCTTGATGGCAAATCCTTGATTAAATCAAAGTACTTAAAGTACTCGTGGGAGTTGAACATTGTGGAAATTCAGTTAGAACAGATAGTACTGGAAGGGTAGGGGGATAAATGACTGAATATTATCATGATTTTAAATACAAATCAATTGTTGTTGTTTTTCAAAGCGTTACAACAGCAAACATGGATAATGGAAGGCCCATGGGCCACAACGCTCCTCGAGTAACTGAAGTCGTGTTGTTGTTTTCTAGAATTTCACCCCTTTATATTCTCATGAAAAATGTGACCACATATTATGGCCCAAACATTCAAATCAATATGGTTTTCAATGCCTTGCAGTTATGAAGAAGTTTTTCCCCATTATATATACATTCAAGTTTAATCCTAGTTGTAGCTAATTCTAAGGATTCATTACTTGAAAAGGTAGTCCAATATGCTAAACTGTCACCTGAGTATACTACAGTCCTGTAGAGGATCAATGGAATGGTAAATAATTGTATAATAACTCAAAATAAATGAAATGCAAAAAAATTAAAAAATGTCCGGCATCGGAAATGCACAAGCCGAGTTGCGCAGGGAATGGGCATGGAGGGAACCGGCAGAAAAGTTTGCAAGAATTATCAAGCAGGGAGCAAAATATTGCGTACATAAATTTCAGCCGACTTAAATCCTTTGTGACCTTGACCTTTAACCCCTTGACCAAAATCAATAGGCTTCTTTGTCTCATCAAGGGCGATAATCCATCTAAGTTTAATTGAGATCCTATAATTTATTAAAAAATCATAGTGCAGAAAACAAAATTTTCTTCAAATTTCAGTCTATTTATAGCCACTGTGACTTTGACCTTTGACCTTGTGACCCCAGAATCGATAGGCTTCTTGTCTTACTTAATCGATCTAAGTTTGATTGGGATCCTATAATTTGTTCAAGAGCTATGGTGTGGAAAACAAAATTTTCTCCAAATTTTAGTCTATTTATAGCCCTTGACCTTTGACCTAGTGACCCCAGAATCGATAGGCTTCCTGGTCTTACTGAGGGTGACAATCCATCTAAGTTTGATTGAGATCGTATGATTCGTTCAAGAGCTATGGTGCGGAAAACAAAATTGTCTCCAAATTTCAGTCTATTTATAGCCACTGTGACCTTGACCTTTGACCTAGTGACCCCAGAATCGATAAGCTTCTTTATCTTACTGAGGGTGACAATCCATCTAAGTTTGAATGAGATCCTATAATTTGCTCAAGAGCTATGGTGCGGAAATGAAATGTTGATGCGTGCCCACCTGCCAGCCCAAAGGCACTTCATCAGATCATAAGCCGAGTTCGACTTCATCGCAACTCCGCTAAAAATGAAACACTAGTCAAATAATGTTATTTATTGCCAAGGTATTTGGGATATTATACTCTGGCTCAAACAGGGGGTGAATGAACCTGACAGAATGGGAAGAATATAGCGGAATCAGACTCGTGATGTTGGAAATCTATAGTGATTAATAAACTATACATGTACAAGATCCATAACTATTTTTTTTCTTCAGTTTGTGAGGGAGAATCCTCATGTCTCTTTCATCTGTAGACAAATAAACAATGTGTTTTGACCAGAGCAATTTCCAATCCTTTTTGCAGCATAAATTCAACACTGTGGCAACTGGGTTAAACTTTGATAGTGAAGTCATACATGGCAGCACCTTATCCCATACACTTAAAATTTCTGTTTGACACACACTCATGACATCCACTCAAACATTACAGAATGCAGCAAAATCTCATTGTAATAGGGGATTCAAAATGGATAACTGGTACAAAATATGGTACATACTATTCAAAAAGGATAATGAATTTGACATATTGATGTCTTGGAAAAGGAAATTCTGACATCGGGGCTCTAAGCGTTTTCAAACATTGTCATTTGATAAAAGTGTTCTACATTTTTAAAAATAGAGATTAATATGTCTTTACATACATAGGTGAGAAAGTTTCCATTATTCCTAGCCGAGACATACCATGTATGCACAAAAAATTCATAAACAAATATCACACTACTCACGTAGAATATGTGGACCTTACCGTCATCAAGCGCAGCGAAACACGTCATTTTGAGGTTTTCGTCGACGAAAGCTCGGTAACAGTAATGAATAAGGTACACTCATTTTGTATCTATTTTGTGACTTTCTTTATTAAAAGACACAGTTCTCTAATGTGTAACGTGCAATTACTACGTAATTCAATAACTTGAAGCATGAAGCAGTTTCACTTTGCAACCGGATATAAGAAATTTTATTTCGTATTCCGATCCCAATCGAAAGTTGTTGACTGGGAATGACGTGTTTTCATTCAATATACATGTAACATCAAGCAATTTTTATATCACATTAAAAAAAACCCAAATATATACACATACGCAATGTTGTAGAGTTATTTCTTGTAAATATTCTGAGGTTTCGCACCATATTCGATATTTCGCGCCACGGTGTCAATAGGTCTTGTGTGCAGTTGTCGTTCGTTTCCCTATCAATGTTTATAGGTGACGCTGCGCTACAAACGACAATTTTCAACCTTATCTTTTATTTTTCTATGTATATCAGTATCAATTTGATCGAAATCCTGTATTCAAATTGATTTGAATACAATATCATTGCATTTACTTACATGTCAATTATCAAAATTAGATTGATTCAAAAAAGTTACATGGATTATTTAATGGCGGATGTTTATAAAAGTTTATGTTGATTTACCTAGGAGTAAATCAGCTGACACAGAACCCCCGCTGACGACCACTATACAAATCAATACAAATTACTGCGCAGAAAAGTGCGTGATGACCCAGGGAGATTGAACATAGTTCAACTCCCAAAAATTAGGTCTCATCCTCATCAGTGATGATAACAACTTCGATTCTGTTGTCCTATTTGCTATTCCCCTCCTTTTTCCAGATATTGGGGAATGTGCTCAGACGTTATAAAAAACTCTTACAGAGTACAAAATGCTGTATGCCTTAAATTGGTATACTATAAAAACAACACTTTTTCTCTTGCTGTAGAATACTGTTAATGATAGAATGGGTGGTCGGTTGATGGGGTTGATCTTGAGCTTCCATTGATATGATGATTCAAAATGCTCTGTTGATGCAGGACATTCTCTGCTGTTGTTAGGTGATCTGACTTGTGCTGCTGTAACAAATATACCCAATTAATTTATAAAGAAACAACAAAAACATTTTTGGCATTTGGAAGTTTAACAAAATGCTGCGATAGACCATGGTTTTTTAAAAAAAAAAAGTGATCTGACCTATTTCAATAATGTTCCTATGCATACATTACACCAACATATTCATTTCATAGTATTTCAATAAATAGAAATTTCTTAGTTTAATACTTTTTATTTTTTAGGATCCGCCCCGGAAACAGGCCTTTAAAGTAGTGTATGCACACATGTATAGCGCAGTGCCGTAAATGAATCAGCTTTCGTATGTTATGATCTATATTTCATTTAAAATATCTTGTTTGAAAAATCATTCTGAACGCATTTCTTCCATAATTATCATGACGATTATGAAATCTGAATTCTAAACCATTTATTACAAAATATATGGACTAGGGCTGGGACGATTCAGGGTTAGCTCGATTCGGTTCGGTTTCGATTCAGAACAGCACGGTTCGGTTATTTTCGATTCGGTTCATGTCAAGTCCAATTTATCTACTGACAGCACACAAATCAACAATTTTAATGACTGAGTAGTATATTTGATTTTATTTTATTCAAGTTATATAACTTTATGTCGTCATTTGTAAAATCATATATATCTATTTATAATGACATTTTATAACTTTGATAGAAAAAAGAAAACATTGCAAGTCTATTAAAATTTGTTACATTAATGTGCTGCATAAGTTTTGGATTATTAAACAAATCTATAGTGAATCTAAAATGTATATGATATTGGTTTCATTGATATGTAAAAATTCAACTATTCTATCAATTGAGAGTCTTTTAAAATCTTTTCTTTATTGATTTACTTCTCTCATATTACCTGTCAAATATGTGTCATTACCTACGGTGTTGATTTCATTCCACCACTGACAGAAATGCTAAATGACATGTAAAGATAAACTGCAATGATCTTACGGACCATATTCTGTTGGTATATGAGTGGTGAAAATGCTAACTTGTAACACAGTAATGATTTAAATCTCTGATGCATAAAAAACCACATGTTCTGCACATCACTTGGACGCCATATTTGTTGTTTTGGTGTATGTAAAATCTAAACCGAACCGAACCGAAATCCGGAATTTGTCATCGGTGCATCGAATCGAATGGTATGAATCGCGGTGCACCGAAATTTTCGGTGCACCGCACAGCCCTAATATGGACATTAATTTTTTTAATGATATTTAAAAACTTAGTCTACAAATATTGTAGAAATACAATTACTACGGATTAGTGAAACTTTAGAACTTCATTTCGTGTTTTGTAAGAATGAAATGAAAATCCTGAATGAATGGTGAAGATAAATTTTTTTTACCATTCTCATAACTCTTATAAGAAATACTAAATAGAGAGTTGGGGAAACACGGACCCCTGAACACACCAGAAGTGGGATCAGATGCCTAGGAGAAGTAAGCATCCCCTATCGACCGACCACTCCTGCCGTGTATATCTTGATCTGGCGTTCTTACAGCCATATGATACTATGTATGTACATTCATGACTGTGAAGGAAAACTTTAAAACAATGAGACCAGACCTACTATTATGGTGTAAAAGTTACTGTCGAAGATTATGCCAGACGATGGGCTAAATATGAAAAAGAAGAACTTGATACATTGTCAGAATTGGTTAAAAGCATATGAGGAATATTAAAATCCCGCATTAGACATATGAAAACAAAAGTACGTACCATCTATCCTTCTGTGTTTTGTAAACCAGAAGTGATAAAAGAATTAGATAGGTTACATGAGGAATATGTTTTGGTTCCAGCTGACAAAGCTAGTAACCACATTGTCTATGTTTGTAAGGCTCATTATTACAACTGTATTTTCAACGAACTTGACATTAATTCCACTTTTGGTAATCGTACTTATACACCAACTGCCCTTTCAAAAGATGAAATTCTTCAAAACCATGTTTCAGTTTTCAACACATTTAATATCCCAGTCAATGGGTCGAATGCATATGAGTTACCGTACCTATACTGGATTCCTAAACTACATAAGAACCGTTACAAACAATGATACATTGCTGGACACAGTAAGTGCTTTAACAAGCCCCTATCTTTGCTCCTCACGAAAATATTAACAGCTGTGAAATAGAAACTTCAAACTTACTTTGCGACTACATATGCCAGAAGTGGTGTTAATCAAATGTGGATTCTAAAAATTCTAAAGAACTTTTAGTAAACTTGAAATCGCAGAATTTTTCCCAAATCAATAACATTAAAACCTATGACTTTTCAACACTATGTAAAACTTATACGGTACCAATTTTGATGTTTGATGCACCAGATGCGCATTTCGACAAATAATGTCTCTTCAGTGATGCTCAACCGAAATGTTTGAAATCCGAAATAACTATGACGTTTTAGAGCTAAATATAGCCAAAAATAGCGTGTCAAAAAAGTGGAGCCAAATTCGTCCAAGGATAAGAGCTATGCATGAGGGAGATAATCCTTAATTTTGAAATGAATTTCTAAATTTAATAACAGCAATTAAATATACATCCTATACACGACCATTCCTCATGATAAATTAAAGACTAGACTTTTTGACATCATATACAGTTGCTTTTTCAACAAAAATGGAAAACGGAAATATTCATATCTAGTGATCAGTCATTCAAAATCTTACTTTGTTAAACACCACTCTGATTGCACGCACAAGTACTCTGAAGTTGAAATAAAAAATGTTAGAGTTCCCCATTGACAATATCTTCGTGGACTTTGATGATAAGGTCTTCCAACAGTCTGTTGGAATTCCCATGGGCACGAATTGTCCTTTATTGTTAGCTGACCTGTTTCTATATTAATATGAAGCAGAATTTATTCAAAAACTTCTACGTAAGAAGAAAAAATCTCTTGCTGTGGCCTTCATTTTGACATTTCGATATATCAATGACGTTTTGTCAGTTAAGAATAACAACTTTCATTCATATGTCGATTTGATATATCCCTGTGAGCTCGAAATAAAGGACACCACAGAGTCGTCCACTTCTGCTTCATACTTAGATATTTTATTGAAAGTAGACATTAACGTTAAACTGACAACTCAACTGTATGACAAACGGGATGATTTCAGCTTCTCCATCGTCAACTTCCCATATTTATGTAGCAATATTCCATTATCACCTGCATATGGTGTTTATATATCTCAACTGAATCGATATGCAAGAGCTTGTTCTGCATATAATCAGTTTTTAAATCGAGGTAAGCTACTGACAAACAAGTTGATGGTACAGGGTTTCAACAGTCTCGATTGAAGTCAGCATTTCGCAAATTCTATGGTCGTTATAACGATCTAGTTCGTCAATACAACCTATCATTGGGTCAAATGCTGTCTGACGTGTTTCATATCGATTGTTAAGCCGTTCTTGGTACACTGATTTTGACTGCGGATAACTCCATTTACCTGAACAGGATATAGGGCTCACGACGAGTGTGACCGGTCGCCAGGGGATGCTTACTCCTCCTAGACACATGCTCCCATCTCTGGTGTGTCCAGAGGTCTTTGTTTGCCCAACTATCTATTTTGTATTGCTTGTAGGAGTTATGAGATTGATCACTGTTTGTTATCTTCACCTTTCATGTATGAATTGATCCTAGATATGAAAATAGTTTACATGCACAAAACGTCCCTAGAGTGGTCAACTTATTTCCACTTGTTAACTGATTGAGCCGATATTGACCTCCTTCTGCTCTCGGAAACTCATCTCGTGTCGTTTTAAATGTGGGTAGTTGTGGTTATTTCGTCTGCTTTAATCATTTCTACAACTGACTACATTCCCTGATTTTCGTCAACAGTGGTTAAATTAACATGAAAAACTCAGATTTATCTATCTGTCAAAGTGGTGTGTTGTTTTGTTTTGACTCATAACCGGAAACACTCCGTACGAATGTTCTTGCATAACCGATGCGTTATCATTTATGACATGGGTAGCCGTGACACCTGCTGTGACACGAGCCTTCGGTTTTTGCGGTCTCCTCCGAAGGACTACCCCATTTAAGGTATTCAATGTATAATGACAATATTTCATATCTAATAAATGGATGGTGGAATATTTGTAATTATGGTATCATTTTGAAGGGTTCATCAAATAAAAATAATCCACCATAAGAATTTTCAAAAAAAATTTACTGCCTGATTTATTTAACCTAGAATTTAACATTGAAGTATATGGGGAACGCATGTTTTATTACAATATTTTTAAAATCAACTATTTTTTCATAATTATCTCTTGGTAAAAAGTTACATACACTTTCTTTTTATGAAAATATAAAATAAAATTAATCATTGACCACACACATTTTTAGAAAATTAGATTTTTCTTATTTTTACAATGGGCAGACAACTCTTCCAAAAAGTCTTAAGTGCAAAAAGGTCAGATTCTAATCATTTACCAGTCATGTGAATTTCATCTGCTTCACTTTCACCATTCTTTAACAATAAACTTTTATGTTAATCTAAATCCTTTAAAATTGTTCATTATCCTTTCATTATGCATGGAATACCTTAATCGCCTTTTACGAAAGGCAAAGGGTGCTGAGGATCTATTCTAACCTGTATCCCCACGCGATCATTTTTAAAGATAGATTGATTGGTTGCATCTTGCTTACATGTAATGTTTCGCTCGAGAATTTTTCACTCATATGGAGACGTCACCAAAACCGGTGAAAGACTTCAAATTTAGGCCTATGATCGGCGCTTATGGCCATTGAGGGTTCTTTAGCGTGCCACACCTACTGTGACACAGGACATCCGTTTTTAAGGTAATATTCGAGGACCCGTGACATTCACACCTGATGCCGAGCGTTTGGTGATGGAACTATCACTACCTATTTTAACGACTTAGGTTTGTTGCTGCCGGAATTCAAAGACCGGCCTTCCGCATGCGGGGCGAACGCTTTAACTTCTCGGCCACCGCGGCGGTATTTAAAAAGGATAAGTAAATATATGTGACTTAAAGAGATTCGCACATGAGATTCGGAGTAATGTCAATGTTTTGGGAAGTGTGTTTGTGAATTTTACATTGAAGGAGAATGAGGAAATTAAAAAGAAAAACTGTGGTTGTAACGTTTGTTATTAACCCACAGTGTTTTAAACATGACCTTCTAGCACTTAAAATTCATTCAATTAAACTTGATTTGTCTGTTGGTGTCAACACAACATAAGCAACACAAATTGATCATTACACAAAATTGATAGATAACCATGTCTTCTAACACTGCAAACAAGTTTAATACTAATAATGAAAATAAATAACGACCTTTTTGCACTTGATATACCGGGGAAAATCATGATACCAAATTTGAGATTTATGTTATGATGTTATTTATGCATCAATTTTGATGCGGTTTTTTACTTTCAACTCAGTAAAGAAAATTCTTTTTAAACACTAACGGCACTCTACTGACGTCCATCTATTACGCGTTCGAAAAGAACCTCTTTGCTTAACTAAAGTATAATTTTTCTCAATCACTGATTAGATATTATATATCTATTTATTTGAAAGTCCCCATCTTGGATTGAAATCAAGAAGTAAATCAATTATAAAAATTGTATGTTTTCTTAACTTAATTGACTTGTACCAGAAACAGGTCGGCTCTATTCGGGTCACTATCCCCAACACTAACCATTTTCCCTAACTTACTTTCAGTGCTATGGACAACTACTCTGGAAAACAGGTAAACAACCAAAACAGCTTCAACTCTATTCGGGCCACTGAACTGATTTTCTTCTTACTTTTCCTAATGCTAAAACCTTTATTCATCCTTAATTCTTATTAGGCTTCCTCTCGGTTTGATTAGTTCACAAGAAAGACACAGAATTTACTGCACACCGGGTTTATATACACACAGACTGTTCTAATTATAAGGGGAGTCAGGTCATCCCATATTATCATGACAAATGTACTGGTAATCATTGAAACATTAGATTGAATATAACAACACAATTACTACACACTTCTCTGGATACACTGATATCAACATCTTACAAAATTTGTTATTATTATTTTTCAAATAATTGCAATACATAGTTCAAACACATAATTAAAATCTTTAATTACTAACTGAACACTATCTATGTTAAATGATTCAAACGTTTTCCATCACTTTGATTAAATCAATACAAAATGGTTTTCTCCTCTGTAATTCCCTCGATGTCAATTTAACCGTCTCTGGATTTCTTAGTTGTTTTCTTGGATATTTCCCTAGCAAAGTCTGTCTGTGTCCATACATCAGACTTAAGTTTCTTGTTGATGGATCAACATTGTGTCTGAGTCATCGGGAACATTTTTGACCTTCCATCCATTGTCTGGCTAATAAGAAAATGGTGATCTAGAGGATGGACGCGTTTTCCTGGCAGAGATGGTGTTTGTTTTCTGTAAACTCGACCTGCCAGCAAGTCATTTATTTTCTTTCGGCGTTTCATCTTTTTTTGTGTTGATCTTCCGCAGAGTAAGACATCTCATGATTTTCCTCAAGCAATTCACCTGGATCTTGACTTGTCCAGTCATCATCAAATGAACCAGATTCATGTTATTATCTGCATCTCTGATTAAATTATCCACTATGTCCTTCTGACCATTAACATAACTTTTCTCTCCAAGAGGTCATGGATCTTCTAACAATTCCATATGAGCTCTTTGCATATGGCGCTTGACATCGCATTCCTTCTGTGATGTAAATGCATAGAAGGTGCAGGGATGATCATGTTTGGCACACTCCACCATATGTTTGGAGAACGCAACATCTCCATGACATAGCACTTAGCACATTGGACATGTTCTAGAGTCAATACACGTTGTCAGTTTTGTCTTCACCATAGTTTGATCTAAAACAAACAAAAATTATATACAATGACTGAAATTGTAAGTAATAGTCTGTCTCATAATCTTTTAACCAAAACAGGTGGTCGTCTACATCGAAATTGCCTTGTGGGCAAATCAGCCAATTTGCCTAACACCTGACTTTCATCTTTATCAATATCGGTTTTTGTGTCATTGTCTGGAAGGTTTTCATGTGTGGCATCCATTGATAAGCTTTCAGCAACATTTTCACTTTCCCCTATCAAAATATGACTATGTTTGATTCTTATTATGTTAACACGAATTACTGGATTTGAACCATATGGACCACAGTCAACCATGTATGGAATCTCGGGATACCAAAGTAAGGTCCACGCCAATAGCTAGTGAATTTAGGGGGCTGATCTGATTTTCCTCTATGAAATAAACATATACTTTATCATCTTTATTGAACTTTGCCCAGTTCAACGTTCTGTCACGGTAATGTTTCTGTCTTACCATTTCTTGGTTTGTATTGATGCGAACAATATTTTGGACATTCTCTAATCTGTCTTGGACTTCCCTGACCCATTTATCCTATGGTATTGGTTTTATTGATGAGGACACTTGATATAAGATGTCCAGAGGAGTACACACGTCCCTCTCTAACATTAAAGCATTGGGTGAAAAACCAATGGTTTCATGTATAGTAGAACGGTGTGCCATCATGACATATTGCAAATGTTCGTCCCAATCATTATGGTTGTCATTTACAGACTTACTAAGTGTTGTTGTTAATGTACGATTAAATCATTCCACCATACCATCAGACTGTGAATGATAAGGTGTTGTATGTGTTTTTGTTAGGCCCAACAAAGAACACATTTCCATGAACAACTTGCTCTTGAATTGTCTTCCTTGATCGGCGTGTAAGACTGCTGGTACCCCAAATCGAGAAATCGCCTCTTCAACCAGGATTTTCGCAACCGTACGAGATTCCATGCTCGGCATGGCAAAACTCTCGGCCCATTTCGAAAATAATCAGCAACCACTAAGATGTATTTATTGCCATTTTTTGTTAGTGGAAGCTCACCCAAAATGTCCGTTACTATTCTTCTATGGGGTATGCTGTATGTACTATTGTCATAGGCGCGCACTCCAGGTAAAAACTCTCACCCGAAACTGAAACATTATTTGGAAAGACAACTTGTTCTATCCAACTGCGTAGTTTTTGGAGGTCGGTGTCAGCTTTTTGTGAAGTCTGCAAGTACTGGTCGATACCTATGTATCCAACAGTGTGAGAAACAGTCTCTTCTTCCCAGATATCGTCATAACCACATTGTTTACAAGGTAGCCTACTGATCACATCTGCATTGACATGTAGTCGTCCTGGATTCGGAAGTTGTATGTGGACAATACATCAATCCAGCGCGTAAATTGTCCTTCAAGATTTTTGAATTGCATAAGCCAACGTAGGGAACTGTGATAGGTTCTAACAAGAAACTCTTTGCCATACAAATAGTGCTTAAAATATTTGACAAAAGATGTCACCGCCAATATCTCTTTTCTTGTTACGCAGTAACATCTCCGATTTCATCAAGCAACGACTGACTTAAGCGCACACTCTTTCCTTGCCATCAATGATCTGTGATAAGACAGCTCCAATAGCATTATTACTTGTGTCTGTATCTAAAATGAAACTGTTAGTAAAGCCAGGGTGTGCCAATACTGGATCAGAAGTGATAGTTGCCTTAAGCTTCTCACAGGCATCTTGACACTCCTCTGTCCATTTAAAGTTCTTGTCTTTGGCTGTTAGATCATGCAACGGCTTTGCAATGGCTGCAAAAGTTTTAACAAATTTTCTACAAAGACCTACAACGATCTCATTTGTTGGCCAATCCTGCACTACCTTTCTCTTTGCTGGGCTTGTTGATATACCGTCAGTTGACACTATGGGGCCCATGAATTCGACTTGCCGGGCAAATGAAGTACACTTTTTAGATTTTAAGTTTAAGCTAGCAGCTTCCAACCGATTAAAAACACGAAACAAGTTTCCTATCATTTCCTCGAAAGATTTGCCATAGACTATGATGTCGTCTAAATAAATGAGGCATATCTCAAACTTCAAGCCTCTCAACACTGTCTCCATTAAACGCTCAAATATGGCTGGTACATTGCAAAGCCCGAATGGCATTACTGAAAATTCATAAAGTCCACATCTTGTAGTAAAGGCCGTTTTCTGCTTGCCCTCAGGATCTACATTAACTTGCCAATATCCTGAACATAAGTCTAATGCGGAAAACCATTTAGCACCTCTCAATTGGTCCAAAGAATAATCAATTCGTGGTATTGGATACGCGTCATTCTGTGTTACATTGTTCAATTTGCGATAGTCGATACAAAATCTTGTGCTACCATCTTTCGTCTTTACTAAAACAATGTTGGATGGCCATGGACTACTAGACGGCTCTATCACATTTCGCTGCAGCATATCGTCAACATGAACATCTACCTCCTTCTGCATGTGAACCGTGTAGGGACTTGTTTTATTGGAGGATTGTCACCCCTGTTGATGTTGTACTTTATGACATCTGTCCTACCCAGATCTCTGTCAGATTTCGCAAATGATGTCTGGTATTGTAGAAGTAACTTAAGGATAGCTTGCTTGTTCCTACATGGCATACCCTTATTTGATCTTTCAAAAACAAATCATGTAGTTGGTCTGGCAGTTCTGAAATTTCCCTTTTCTTCTGTGTGCTTTTGTAGACAGATGCTGCCATGACATTTTGAATTGGGTTTAGCTGAGCAATGCATGTTCATTAATTAACTGTTTAAAGTCATGTTGAACATTCATTAAACGCACATGAAGTTTGTTTTTCATACCACTTGTCACTAGTGCTCTTGCCACTAATGATCTATCAGAGTTTTCAAATGCTGTTGCACCTGAATCCACCAGAAAGTCTAATTGTTTGTCGTTTATATTTATTTCTAGAAACATGCCTGATTCACCAGATTTATTGATAATATCTGATGCTCCACAACTAAATTTTTATACATCTCCTCTGTCTGAAGTTTTACATTTTGTCTCTGATGTAGAGTATACCTTTGCCTTGCTTACTTGTGTAGGTCTGTGGTTAGCTTGTAAAGCAAGATAACGTTTGCATTTACTCTTCATATGACTTGGTCTGCCACAGTAATAACACTTATATATATTAATATCGCTTGATGGTTCAGATTGACTTTTCCTGCTAAACCTTGATTGCATGGACGCATGTTTACTGGGCCCTTCCTTATGTGACTTCGCATATTTCTGAGGTGACAATATGGTGTCAGTTATTTCTATCAATAATTTGTCCGTTTTACTTACATTAGAATATTTTTCTACTGTTCTGACATACCCTTGGTTTTCCTGCATTTTCTTTTCTGCACTTTGAAATGCCTGTAATCTACGGTATGGCGTATTGCATCATTTAGGTCCACAGGACGTGCCGGTTTTATTTTAAGTCTCATGTCGGAATCTGTAATAGCATCTATGTATTGTTCTTTAGCAAATATCTCTTTAAGGTCCACTGTTGCTGCTGGGTAAGCCAAATTTGTAGGTCTCCTGATGTCCTGGCCTAACTCTGGTATTGACTTTACAGCCTTTTGTTTTCTTTCGCGTAATTGAGCCCTGTACAATTCTGTCGGGTTTGTTGGTTCGAAGCTCTGGTCAAGTGCTGTACATAACGCGGGTATGTTAAAGGGACTGATTCACGATTTCCCCCCAAATTTTATTTTTCACTTTTAATGATCAAAATTTACTGTCTAATATGTTTTAAAAAATTCACATAAAAATTAAGGTTATACATCATCACAGAAGCCCATTTTAGAGAGTTTATTATTTGTTTTGTAAACAAAGATTGCGGTATGTTATTGTTTATGAATTTTAAATAAAAATGGATATCGATCTTAGTTTATTATAACTTTCGCATTTCAAGCATTCTTCGGGTAATATGTGTTATATAAAAGTTAAAATGTGTAACTATGCAAAATTATGATGCTTTATATTTTACTTGTTTGTTTGTTTACATAAAAAGACTCGAGTCTTTGTTTACATAACACATATTTAAGGCTAAAATATAGCTTTTATCCTTGCATTCAGAAGGTCAAAATGTTGGTTGTCAACATTAAATGAGTTATACTTTTAATATCTAGCACAAAAAAAAAATAAAAAAATATTTTCTTCAAAAATCGTGAACCAGTCCCTTTAAAGCAGGCCATGCTCCATTTATGCACGTAAACTGCATAATGTTTCAAATCATATATTACATATATCCCAAGTTATATATTTCAAATACTCCACATTTTGTCGATATTTGCATGGCACACATTAACAAATTCCTTGCATGTGTCAAAGTCACTCATCAGTTTACTTTCATATTGATCAGATAGAAATTACACGACAGCAGTATAACATTTCGAATTTCTTTGGATCTTAGTAGCTGCATTGTTTATTTTATGCATAAATAAAACTTACATAAAAATAAGATCGGAACTTAATATATACTTGGTGACATACTTATCTCAATTATGACGTCACATTGTTTTGCGGATTTTATCCCAGTAAAGATTTTCATAACCTGCATTAACGTGCCCGCGAAAGTAGCGTAATCACGTTGATCAGATGCAGGAATATTACCTAATACACTTTGTGCATTATCCCTTGAAGATACTGCCAACTGCAAGGTGAAGTTAACGAACAGTGATCAATCTCATAACTCCTACAAGCAATACAAAATAGATAGTTGGGCAAACACGGACCCCTGGACACACCAGAGGTGGGATCAGGTGCCTGGGAGGAGTAAGCATCCCCTGTTGACCGGTCACACCCGCCGTGAGCCCTATATCCCGATCAGGTAAACGGAGTTATCCGCAGTCAAAACTAGTGTGCCAAGAACGGCATAACAATCGGTATGAAACACGTCAGACAGCATTTGACCCAATGCGAGGTTGTATTGACGAACTAGATCGTATATTATATTATTCCCATCTATGCCAGTATTGTTGTCTGCCACTGTTCTTGAAGGTTGACCTAACATTGATGTATTTCTCATGTGTGAGACACACCGATCAGTACTTGTTGATGTAGTATTGCTTGCTATTCCCTCAATATTGCTTCTCTGACTTACCATACCCCTTAGGTCTGTCATTTGACTTGCCAATTTTCCATGGTCTGCCAAATGACTAGCCCTTCCACTTTGGTTTGTCATGTGGTCTGCTATCTGGCACGTCAAACTTTGATCTACCATCTGGCCAGTCATTGTATGATCGACTCTCTGCCTCGTTATACTATGGTTTGCCAATTGTCCTGTCATAGTACGGTCTACTAGTTGTCCTGTCATAGTATGGTCTACCAGTTGTCTGTACATTCTAGGATGACCATACGTATGACCTGCCATAGTAAAATTACTGGCATGCCGTATAACAATTGGTGTTGCATGTTTATGCCTAGCGATTTCCATATCTGACCTCATGATTTCCCTCTCAAGCAATGCTATCTCATTTTCAATATTGCTTCCCATTGCTTGCAAAATTGAATAACCATATATGAAAGGCAAAGAAGTACACCAAATGATGTAACGACACTCTATTGCTGTCATTCTATTATGAGTTCAAAAATCATCTTTGCTTAACTAAACTATATTTTATCTCAATCAATGATTATATATATCTATCTATCTATTTACTTGAATGCCCCTACCTTGGGTTGAATTCAAGAAGTAAATCAATAATAAATGAAATACTTTACTTCTACATGAGAAGAAAACATCTCTTGCTATGACCTTCAATTCGATATTTAGATCTATCGACGATATATTATCTATAAACAATAATAAATTTCATTCATATGTCGATTCCATATATCCGAATGAACTTGAAATAAAAGGCACCACAGAGTCGTCCGCTTCTGCTTCATACTTAGATATTTTATTGAAAGTAGATATCAACGGCAAGCTAACAACTCAGCTTCATGACAAACGGGATGATTTCAGCTTCTCCATCGGCAATTTCCCATATTCCATATTCCATTATCCCTGTATATGGTGTTTATAGTTCTCAACTGATTCGATACGCAATATCCTGTTCTACTTATGGTCATGTTTAAAATCGAAGCAGGGTACTGACAAAAATGTTGATAATGCAGGGGTTCCAATAGTCTTGTTTTAAATCAGAATTTCTAAAATTATATGGTCGTTATACAATCTATCATTGGGTGAAATGCTTGTCTGACGTGTTTCATACCGATTGTTAGGTCGTTCTTGGCAGCACACTGATTTTGACTACAGAAAACTCCGTTTACCTGATCAAGATATAGTGATCATGGCGGGTGTGACCGATCGACAGGAGATGCTTACTTCTTTTCTTACCCACTTGATCCCACCTTTGGTTTATCCAGGGGTCCGTGATTGCCTATCTTGTATTGTTTATAGGAGTAATGAGATTGATCACTGTTCGTTATCTTCACCTTTCATCAAGTTCTTTTCCATTTTTATTCCATCGTCTCGCATAATCTTCGAGAGAATTCATAATAGAGATGAAGCTCTGTCATCAATTGAAAGACCGAGGTTTCTCTGTATTTAGGACCTTTTAGAATAAATGATTTGACGTATATAATATGTTATAATAGTAAAATATAATCCAGACAAGGTATTAACTTACTATTGCCTATATGTACATACCTGTAGACATAAGTAATTGCGCTTTGATTGCTATAGAAACAAAACATACATTTATGCATAAGTTTATGACTTTTGAGGATACTTAACATTTTAAAAAAATAAATTCTTAATCCCAGAAGCATCTGGTGCAAACATACATAAAATCAACATTCACTAGTACTTTCAGGACCTTGATTAATATATTCTACTCAAAATTTGATAAGGATCACTAGGTTATATGTGTGTAATTTACTACTAACATAACAAAAGACATAAATTTGACTCAGAAACGTGTTTACTCGGGTTGTGAATGAAAATTCATGAACGGCATGAACTTTTATCAATACGGAAAGCTTGGAATCTGATAACAACACCAAAAGGCATTTCATTACAAAAAGTTAACAGCAAACCAGAGAAAAAATTACACAGTTTTTGGGGATAGTCCATCATTACACTTAGTCGATGAAGTGTCAATATCGGGTATGGCCTCCCCTTGCATCAATAAGGGTTGACAACGTCGATCCATGCTGTCAATAAGCACCCGGATGTTTCCAATGGGAAGGTTGTTCCACTCTTTCACGAGGGCGTTTCCGAGCTCTGCCAAAGTCGTGGGTTGTGCTCTACGGCGTGAAAGGGCAATCTGCAGCATGTTCCATACATGCTCAATCGGGTTCAAATCCGGCGAGCGCGCCGGCCAGTCCATACGGACAATTGTCTCCTGCTGAATGTACTGCTCCACCACCCTGGCGCGATGAGGACGGGTGTTATCATCCATCAGGATGAACTCAGGGCCAACAGCGCCAGCGTAGGGTCTGACGTAAACATCGAGGATCTCATCCCGGTACCGCACCCCCGTCATTGTTCCTCTCTCCAGGACATGAAGATATGTTCTTCCATCCCTGCTGATTCCATCTCAGACCATGATGGAACCACCACCATAACGGTCATGTTCACTGATGTTGGCATCATGGAAACGTTCACGTTGTCGTCGCCACACTCGGTGCCTCCTGTTTGTAAAGTCCAAACAATACCTGGACTCATCGGTGAACAGAACTTGAACCCAATCGTTCTGTGTCCAAGTGACATGATCTTCAGCCCAGTCCAATCGCCCCACCGGTGTCAAACAGTCAGAGGGACTCGAACACATGCCCTTCTCGAGTTGAGACCTGCATTGTGAAGCCGATTCCGTATCGTCTGAGTGGACACATTCACCCCCGAGGCGTTCAGGAGGTCGTTACGTAGACTGATTGCTGTCCAAAAGGGATGAGGTCGTGCCTGAAGAGCCACAAAATGGTCTTGGCGTTGGGTTGTCGACTTCTGACGACCACCCCATGTCGGTGTGCTGCTGTACCAAAAGTTTGCTGTCGGTTCCAGGCCCTGTTTACAACGCTCTGGCTGACGTTTAGTGCATTTGCAACGTCACGTTGTGAATAGCCTGCGTCAAACATTCCAATACATCTGCCCAGTTGTTCTGTCGTCAGGCGACGCCTTACATGTTGAGGGGGCATTGTGTTGATAAACGTAGTGTAAACACTCAAGTGAGTTTGAAATTTTAGAAAGAATCAGACACCGATGCCTGAGTGAAAATTGTGCAATGGTAGCAGAAGCATAACCTGTGATGAGAAACGCATTTCCCATGGCATGGAATTCACCTGCAAGTTTGTTGAAGACGTTTTTGATTTCACTTGGACACAATAATGCCAGTTATGCAGTTATTAATTTTTTAAACAGAAAAATATCTATGATCCTTATCAAATTTTGAGTAGTATATATATATATATGGTATGCACGAAGGTGACCTTGAAATTGCCCCTAATCTGAATGACTGATGCGTTTAAAATTTCATTTATGTACATAAATAATCCCATTCTACGGAAACAGTGGCAAAGTTCAGTTGTATCTGCTATAAAAAGCAATATCATTTTTTTTCTGAAATATATCTTAGATATATTTATGCCTTTGAAAAGAGCTGGGATCAACTTCTGTCTTGTATATTAACGACATGATATCTATAGGAATGCGGATAACCCGTTTATATTCGCTGATGACTGTAGACATATAGCATGTTTAGTTTGAGTATGCATTTGGTCCTATAACTTTCTATGTATATTTTTTAAATTTCTTTCTGAGTATGTGAATAAAAATTCAGCTGGTTACCCGAATGCATCTGAACTTTTATTCAAAAGTAGGGCCTCTTGATTTTTTTCGAAAAATAAAGTGTTACGTGATATTCAATTGACGTCGCGGGGAATTCCCATGAGAGGAATTTACGGTAACTCAGTCAAAGTCAATATATGGGTAGTGTCGTTTTGGTGTTGAACCGTAACAAGTGTAATGATACTTGTGAATTTGAGGTGTAATTTCACCCATTAGTTATAGTGCAGTTTACCATGGAAAACCCTAGTTGGGTAGCTCTGGCAGATTTATTTCCAGTTTCCTTCACTATGGGTAAAAATACCCACGTGGTGTAAATTTAGATAACAATAACGTTAGTAGAGGTGCTTAAGTTACCTATGTGTTTATACAGATAAATTATCCACCAAGAAGTATAAACACCAAACGAAACGTACTTCCCAGCCTGGTAAATATCGGGGTGGCGGCCATGGATTTCTTGTTCACACACCGTTGGAAATTGCAAGTATAAAAGGTAAATCTTGCTTGCTTAACGTCTCGCTCGAGAATTTTTCACTCATATGGAGAAAAAAAAAGGTAAATCACTATACAACAATTTATTAGAGCTTAGTGAATAATGCACATAAATTTTCTCCTGACATGATAATATGACCAGAAGTATTGGTGAAAATACACAGCCTTACACGTCTGTAAAAAAATTGTGTTACATCTATCTGTGTATGAACGTTCTCTCAGCTGCATCTCCAATTCACATATTGCTCCCTGTGTACATACAAACTTTTAACAAATATTAAATAGTAAACCTTACAGTTAATATCTGTATGAACAACAGGAGTTAAGAGCTTGTGTGCGAGAAAACCATGCAAAATGTGATGGAAGCAAGTTGTCGGATCAACAACATATTTTGAGTGTAATAAAGTACATCAATATCAAATACTTTGGCATATTATTTCGGGGATGTAGTCATTGGATAGGGATTTGCAGCCATGTTACTAAAAATAGCACTTCTGTTCTGACAAAAATATAAAATTTTGTATAGTTTACCATTTCTATTTAAAAATTCTAACAGGTTATTGAAAATGGATTTTTAAAAATTGACACAGTTTGTAAAACAACTGGATATGCATATTCATATTGTTTAGTGGGACTCTAACGCTTTGATTTATTCAAAATTTCTTTCATCTTATAGAGTCTTTGGACTCTCGATTATAGTAAATATATTAATACTTTAAGTTGGGCATTTTTTCCTGCTTGTAGAGCTTTTATTCTGGTAGCCATCTAAACCTGTTTTCCATGCATGGTCCTTGTTATCTTATTAAATCTTATATAATTTTATGATTTCACATCAGATGACCAGAAGTATGTATCAATCATTTTTTGTTGCTATGGTCCTGGTTGTCATGGTGACAAATTGCAAAATTTGAAAAAATAACGTTTTAAAAAAAAATAATATGCATCGTATGAATAGTTGTAATTTAACAAAATTGATATTTGTGTACTTTTAAAATGCAATTTTTAAAAACAAATTTCATGCCAATTTATATTATGCTATATATAATAAATTCTTTATTTAGACACGATAGCACGATTAGTACAAATGACTAGTTTACATTGTGGTCCTACAGAGACTTAAATATACCACAAGCAATTGGATCATATTTCTTCATAGATTTGCTTTCCCCGTGGATACAATAAGGATATATATATTTTTTTAAAATCTGACTGTTTATTGAAAACATTCTGAAATAATCAAACTCAATCGCAAATACTAAGCCAGCCAGCAATGAAACTTTTGAAAAGTTGTATGAGAGTCACAATATTGATATTCTAAAACAAATAAAATTGTTGCCATAGTAACATTTAGACCAATTTAAAGACTGACGTGCTTTAAGTTCAAAGCTAAAACTTAATTGTGTGAAGACAGAACTTAATAAATATCCACAGTATAATACCCCAAATCTTTATATTTTCCTCGGGACAGTTAGCACGTCATATGAAGTTGTCAGGTACAATATATTAGATAAAAAGTACTTTGTGATTAGGAATTTTTAGATGTCATCAAACTTTAACAAATGAAGTACCCAGAAAAAAATGAGCAGCAACCCTTAAACAATTAAATAACATGCTTAATATGTACATATAAACAAGAGTTGGCAGATGACTGTACCTAACCGTTTGTTCAAAATGTTAAAAGTTTTTGAAAATTAGGTCAAAGTCCAAGGTCGACGTTGACAGTTCTGGTAACAAAAGAAATAGCATCTATGTTTGAAACATCAAAGATATATCACTCTTGGTTCAAAAGATATAACCAAGATAAAGTTTTTAAACAGTACGTCAAAGTTCAAGGCAAAGGTCGTTAGGTCAAACCAAAATAAATGTCTCTTCATGAGGCATTTATATATGTAAAATATCAAAGCCTTATCCCTATTGGTTCAAAAGACATAGTCCAGGTTGAAGTTAAAAAAAAATAGGTCAAGGTCACAGGTAGAAAGTCTTGGAACCACATCAAAGCTCTCTTCATGGGGAATCAATAAGGGATATATCAAAACCCTACCCCCCCTTGGTTTAGAAGATATAACCCAGGTTAAAAGGTTTCCTTAAAGTGACGCCGACGCCAACACTGGGGTCATTACAATACATGTAGCTTTCCGGATAATCGTCCCGGTGAGCTAAAAGGAATGTGCATGTTCTTTTCTTGTCTTTCTTTTGTTTTTTATTCTTACATGTAGCGTATTATTTTACATTCTAAATCCATGCGAAAGGCATCGAAGCAGCCATATTCAATACCGGAAATTAATGATTATAAACATTATATTGAGAGTGGAGGGGTGGTAATGGTAAAATGCTCTTAGATAGTGAATGATCTTGTTAAAATCATAAAATAATCAATAATGTTGAATATATCTAAATACAGAAATATTCTTTGCATTCGCACTCCACTCCCAACACCATTACACGTACAAATGAAATATAGCTTAAATGCCAACTGACAGTAATCACATAAATTGCACCGAAGATGAAAGTAAGATAATAATAACGTCCGAATTCGCACAAAAGTAGAGAAGTTCGCTTGTATTAATTGGAAATATAATTTGTAATGAAATGTATTGTTTATACCTGACCCGGCTGGTATAGTATGTCCTGTCTAAACACATTCAGTGTAGCTAGGTGGAGAGGCCCTGTAGTTGGCACTCATCACAAGGGCGGAGGGTGTGGTGGGTGGCAAATTTTTATAGAACCCCCCAACCTCCCTAAAAATTACTTTTAACACAAACCGAAGGTCAAAATCCTTGATAATAAAAATAATGGGGGGTTGGGGGTTTCCAAGGATTTCATTCATCAGTTCAAGCTTCCATTTCAATTGTTTATTGATTGCCATAAAAAAGTAGAGGGGGGGGGGGGGGCTGATTTAGCTAAAGAGACCTGATCGAAATAATATTCGGTTTCCCTGTCAGATAAATGATTTTTTCCAAATTTTTTCCCGATCAATTTCTCATGATGAACAAAGTATAGTGACGATCCAAACTCTACCTACATCAATGACTTTAAGAAAACTACATTGGCACATACATATACGTAATACCATCAGTTTACAATATCTATATATTTGTTGTTGGTAAAATATAGAGAAAGGTGTAAATTTTTGCATGTTGAATCGTAACCTATGATTAAACATTAAGTATGTCTTACTGTTACATTGATCACTGAAGAAGAAAGAAACCGAGCAAACTGTTACAGTATACATTCTTAATTGAGAACACGTTGTGGATTTCTATTTCACACTTTTGTTATTTTGTCCTGTCCTCATTACTTAGTGCATATTTGTAAACTAATAACAAAATGTTTTGTCATCAATCATGTCGATGGTAAATACATTTTGCAAATTCGGGGAGGGGGGGGGGGGCTGCACTAGATCCTCACATGCTCCATCTGGACTGACTATAGATGCATATTTTCTTTGATTTCCTCCATATAACATCTAAGCATTCTCGGTTAATGCATGTATTATCAATGAAAGAACGCTTTCAATTCTTCAATGACAAAATGCCTGACCACTGGTACTAGTTTGCAGTATAACAGGACGAAGTACCGAATACTTTTTAAACCCTGCCAATATTTAGAAATTTCTGGTTTACATTCACAGATACAGTTATGTCTTTCACTGATATCACATAAACATGATGTACAAATTCTCAAATCCCATTTCAAGTTGGAATCATAACATTCCATAATATTGCTATCATTTTGTACCTTCTACGTATGAAGAGTGCATCAAAGGGGCGGTAATTACAGCAACAGGTCTATTTCATTAAAAGACCCCCTTTTTCATATAAAATATTGGGATTTATATTTATTAGAAAATGTTAAATCTATAAATAAAATTAAATTTCCAAACAATTTATGCATCTAATACCACAAATTTTAAATCTTTAATCTTTTAAAAGATAGTTTTAAATGCTTAAAAATATTCATTTTTGTCAGTTTTTAAAGTTTAATTGCAAATGAATGTCCAAAAGTCCAAAGTACAATTTTTTATATTTTACAGACAAGAATTTGATATTAAAGTATTATACACTTTTAAAGAAATTTAAGCGTTACTTTTGCAGCAACACCTATTTCAAAATTGACCATATAACACAAAATGAAAAAAGTTTGGCACAATGCCAAATTACAGGCTCCATGTAATCTCTATATGGACACTTATGATGTCAAACATGATATCTCCATAAGTGCTTTACATGGAAATATCATAAAAAATCCATTCTTTTCATACGTCTTCAGAATTGATTTGCATTTTTGAAAAAATAAAACCCTAATATTTAAGGATTTTTCTTGTGTTCAAAAACTAATCCACGTGTAAATACAGAATGCGCTGTTACTAAAAATAGAAATGACCTATCAATAAATTTACCTCAAATTATCATTATTCCAACCATATACTCAAATGATATAAATGATTAGAAATGATATTGGTGACCACCATTTCCTTCATTTTTATATATTTGCATGGTTTTCTCGTAGACAAGCTCTTAAAACAAGGTCACCCTAAAACTTTCCTTTAACACAATTTATTGAGGACCAGTCAAATACGTTGGGTACATTGACTCTTTGAAGCAAGTTTGTATTTAAAGTCACTAATGTTTTTTAATGTTAAAATGTAGGCTGTTTCAATGTACGTCATTTCATTAAATCACCGACCTTTCAACTCTTATATTTTACCTCCAGCAATTTTGTAGTATCATCACTGGTTTACGATTCGATCACGTGAAAACCAAATATATCCATACACCGTCAGTGGTAGTCATTGATAGACCAGTTATTTCCCTTTCCATGTTTACTTTGATTACAAAGTGGCGGACTGCTCGGTAACACAACTAACAAACCCAGTCGAAGAAATAAATTTAGAACTTTTAAAACTGAATACAGGCAATGTCTAGAACGCAAATACGTAAACTACGCAGTTTCTAACGTCATCTGTGTGTGAAAGCCATCGTTGTGTCAGTTCACAGTGCATCCTAAATGTCACATGCAATTTTATTTCTCATACATTTATTATATCTAAAGAAGCTTGTCAGTAAACTATATGCACTATATGATTTAAATTAGCCCTGATATGGTACATGTATTTACGTGGTCAGTAAATTCCAATGGGGCGAGACCATCTATAAACCAAATTAGGTCAACCACAAACCATGGAACTAATTCACAATTCAAAATAAACATAAGAAATAAATATTCTTGTTTGTATCATACTGTCATTACCATTATCTATGTACAGGAACTCCAACAAGAAAGAACATTTACTCTTAAGAATTTCGCACCTGAGATTTGGAGCAATGTCAAAATTTTAGGAAGAGTATTTTTTATTTTTACATTGCAGGAGAATTAGGAAATTAAAAAGAAAAACGGGCTGCAATGCTTGTTATTGAGCTGCAGTGTTCTAAACATGGTCATTTTGCGCTTTAAATTGACTAAATATTTATTCGTTTAAACTTGATTTGTCTGTTGGTGTCATCACAACATAAGCAACACAAATCAATTATTACTTGAAATAGATACATGATCATGTCTTCTAACAATACAGATAAAAAAGTTTAATACTAATAATGGAAATACATAATGACCTTTTCACACTTGATATAGGAAAAATCATGATATTAAATTTGAGAGTTTAGAAGGAAAAATTAGGAGTAATGTCAATTTCTAAAATTTCAAACAATTTTGAAGGTCTTGTCTTCAAATTTAAAATGCAACTAAAAACTTGAGATCCATGGGCCACATCGCTCACTTAAGTTACCTTGGTCCATATTTAAAGATTTTCCCTGTATATTCGCATGTGAAAGATGAAGATAACGAACAGGGGTCAATCTCATAACCCTTATAAGCAATGCAAGATAGATAGTTAGGCAAACGCAGACCCCTTGACACATCAGAGGTGGGATCAGGTGCCTAGGACGAGTAAGCATCCCCTGGCGACCGGTCACACTCGCAGTAAGCCCTATATTCTGATCAGATAAACGGAGTTATCAGTAGTCAAAATCAGTGTGCCAAGAACGGTCTAACAATCGGTATGAAACATGTCAGACAGCATTTGACCCAATGATAGGTTGTATTGGCAAACTAGATCGTTATAACGACCATAGAATTTGCGAAACGCTGACTTTAATCGAGACTGTTGAAACCTCTGTACCATCAACTTGTTTGTCAGTAGCTTGCTTCGATTTAAAAACGGACCATACAGAGAACAAGCTCTTGCATATTCGCATGTAAAACTTTGATCCCTATTGTTGCCCTATCCTACCCCCACGGACCATGGTCTTTACAGATTTGGTTCTGCACAATGTCCGGAAGCTTTCATGTAAATGTAAACTTTTTTGGCCCAATGACTCTTCAGAAGAAGATTTTAAAAATATTTTCTTTGTATTTTTGTATGTAAAACTTTGATTCCCTAGTGTTGGCCATCTTACCCACGGGGGCCATGATTTCTACAACCTTGAATCTGCACTTTGGCAGAATGCTTTCATGTAAATTTCCACTTTCCTGGGCTAGTGGTTTTTGAGAAGATTTTTAAGGATTTTTCCTATACATTTAGATGTAAAAGTTTAATCCCCTATCGGGGCTCATCCTACTCCCGGGGGTCATACTTTTAACAAACTTGCATCTGCACTATGTCAGAAAGCTTTCATGTAAATGTTTGCTCTTCTCGCCCAGTGGTTCTTAAGAATATTTTTAAATGGCCCCACCCTATTTTTGCATTTTTGTGATTATCTCCCCTTTGAAGGGAGCTTGACCCTTCATTTGAACAAACCTGTACGTTCTTTAGTTAAGGATACTTTGTGCCAAGTTGGGTTGAAATTGTCCCAGTGGTTCTGGAGAAGTCGAAAATATGAAAGGTTTACAGGTAGACGGACCGACGACTGACAACAGGCGATCAGAAAAGCTCACTTGCGCTTTTGGCTCGTGTGAGCTGAAATGGGGTTAGAAGCAAGGCGAAGACAACGAACAGCGACCAATCCCATAACTCCTACAATCAATACAAAATAGATAGTTGGGCAAACACGGACCCCTGGACACACCAGAGGTGGGATCAGGTGTCTAGGAGGAGTAAGCATCCCCTGTTGACCGGTCACACCCGCCGTGAGCCCCATATCCTGATCAGGTAAACGGAGTTATCTGCAGTCAAAATTAGTGTGCCAAGAACGGCTTAACAATCGGTATGAAACACGTCAGACAGCATTTGACCCAAATTATTAGCGAAAGTACTGTATTTGTAAACAAAATTTCGAGTAAATTAATTTACACTTTTTAATGGACATATCGGCAATTTGAGTTAAAATATTTAAAATTCTATTTTTCCATTTTTAATGTTTAGAATGCTTAATTAAGGTACATCTTATGGTTAACAAACATTTTAATATATGTTGTCATGAAACACGGGGGATACAGAGCTCACAACTCTTTTTGATATAAACAAGGCTCCTGTCATGTTTTTGTTAACATAGGTTAAATATACTAGTAACAGTTTCGTTTAAAGCAAATTTATTTTCAATTTACAAGTTAATTCTGAACTCAATTAAATAGTTTCTGGTGTTTGACACATTTCATTTTGTTTTATACATGCTATTTCTATGAAGCCATCAATATGTAAATACAAGCATGTCACGAACCTTGTTTGAATAACAAAGACATTTGAGTGCTGTATCTCGCTTCTGATTTAACAAATGATATACAAATTTGCGTTGAGCATTCGAAAAGGTTTTCCGAATGGTCAACCAAAATTTGCGTATCATTAAGTTAAGCATTCTAAACAATAAAAATAAAAAAAACAAGATTTGAAATTGTTCAGCTCAAATTGTGTCCATGCCCCTTTAAAAATCGGTGTTATGTTTTGAAAAAGATATTAACCAAATCAATAAATTACATTTTGACTAATTCCAAGTCTCAACTACTTGTATCATAAATTATAAAACTGAAATACACGTAATACTATAGAAGTATAACAATAGAAGATATATTGGATGAAACAGAAACTGTAAAATTTTTGATAAATCAATTCTTCCGTCACAAAACATAGTCCCCACCAAACCCTTTCAAAATTTGATTTGATACAAACTTTTCTAATTGAATAGAGTTCAGTAATAGATGTGTAATAGGTTTGCACCACCGAGATAAGTTTTGAACCAGTAAATACCTAGTTTTAGCATCCTGTGCAGCTGTGGTCAAAAGCTCTGGAGCTAACTTCCTTAAATCTGACACACGCCAACCTACTGTACAAATCATCTACTCCGTTTTTGAATTACAAGTTACTCTACATGATGATCTTGATGAATTGTATCAAATTAGATGCTAAAATTTTAATTATTCTAAACCCTTTTAAGGCAACATTCATACATTATAATATATAAAATTTCATTTATTATTTATTTCCAGCTTTTATTGGATTATGGCCACGTTGATCTCCCAGGCAAAGGAGGTCATCACCTGTGACCTTTGTGTCAAGCCAACCCAGCAGTTCTGTAACAACTGTCAACTCAGTTTGTGTGTTGACTGTGTTAGTAAACACGTGGACAAGCTCAAGTACCAACCACATCGTATCGTTCATTTCAAAGACAGAAAGGTGGCTTTTCCTGAGTGTGAATTTCACTCCAACCAGAGATGTGAGGTCCACTGCCAACAATGTGATGTTCCAGTTTGTCTGAAATGCATGCTTGATCTCCATAATGGACACAGAGTCAAGGATATGCCAGAAATTTTCAATGACAAGAAAAAGAAATTGGAAAAGGAAACCAAAGAAATTGAATCCACCATTATTCCACAGTACAAGAAGAAAAACGAAGAAACAAAAAGCCAAATATCCATTATAATGGCCGAATTTGATGAACTGGAAAAAGAGAAAGAAAAGCACAGAAGATTCTGGCACAAAGAAGTAGACACAATTTTCAATAATCTCGGTTCTTTGATGAAGTCCATCAAAACGAATATCCTGTCTGCTTTAAACTCTCACCAATCCAAGATGAAAAATAAAATTCCAGACATGACCCAAACAGTTCAACAAAACAAAAAAATACTGAAGTCAAACAATGTGTGTGCAGTCACTGACTACAAATCCCAACTCGAGGAATACAGGAACATGCTTACTGATATTGATGTCAAAGTGCCATCACTCAAAACCAACATAGTCCAAGGAAGAGAACTCAGCCTGGAATTAGAAGAATACAAGGCTAGCCTGACACAGACAACACTGCCCAGTCTGACAGAGGAAGTCTCCTATTTATCTTTACAAAAGCTGTTAGAGCAAGCCAAATCAATTGCAACCATTCCTACTGGAGTTAATCCTCTATTCCATGTTGCCTGTGCGGGAGTGGATGACGCCTGGGTTAGTGGTAAAGATAATACAATAAGGCGCATTGACATAAACGGGTATGTACGGGACACTGTCCCCACTACATGTCAAACCTGGCCTGGGGATATCACAGTGACCAGAGAGGGAGAACTGGCATACAGTGATGCTAACAATAGAACTGTGAACATTGTCAAACAAGGGGAAAAAGAGACACTGATAACCACACCACAGGGCTGGCATCCAAAGAAAATATGCTTTACTAAGTCAGGGGACATCCTGATCAGTATGGCTACTTCTTATTGTAGCCGAAATAAAATTGTCCGTTATCAGGGACACACAGTGAAACAGGAAATAGATAGAGATGAAGATGGAGAACCAATCTATAAAGGAGGGGAAAACCCACTGTGTCTGGTGGAGAACAACAATGGAGACGTCTGTGCCTCTGATCTTAATGCTGACACCGTGGTCGTGGTGGACAAGTCAGGAAGAGTCCGATTCCGATACGACGGTACACCAGCCATGAGGAAGAAGTCATTTGATCCTGGACATATAGTGACAGACTCCATGAGTCAGATCATTGTGGCAGATTGCAACAATGCCAGTCTACACATCCTGGATCAGAACGGAAAGTTCCTTAGATATGTGGACAATTGTGGACTAGAAAATCCTGCCGGACTGAGTGTGGACAGTGAAGGGAGATTGTGGGTAGTGTTATTCCATTCAGGAGAAGTGAAAGTGATTCAGTACATGAAATAAACACATAACATCACATACATACATCAGATAATGACAGAGTTCACACAGTGCTCTTGATTCACACATGTTTTAGTGATATTTACACAACGGTGTTTTCTTACGCATTTGTTCAAAGTTTTGTCAAAGTCAAACATTCCTAGAAAACATTAATGTGAATCTGCTTTTTCTCATCTCAAGATATTTACTGTCATTTTCCTTTTGATTTGGATACATAAACAGGTTGTACAATTCTACAGAACAGCAGTCTAACGAAATACACACATGCACGCAGGCACATCCACCAATCGAACCAGTACATGATTGTTGGTTTTAGTTGCCCTCAGTCAGAGAATGCATTTTCAGTGATCCCCTGTTTGATGGGGACTGAGGTAAAGCATGGACTTGGATGGATTGTGCTCAGTGATCTGTAAAGTGTAAATGTTTTGCTTATGGTCAGTTTTCAAATCGAAGCAGCTACTGACAAAGTTGATAGTGCAGGGGTTAATTTTCTTTTAAAGTCAACATTTCGCAAATTCTATGGTCTTTATAACATTCTAGTTTGCCAATACAAGTTATCATTGGGTCAAATGCTGTCTGACGTGTTTCATACAGATTGTTAGGCCGTTCTTGGCACACTGATTTTGACTACAAGTAACTCCGTTTACCTGATCAAGATATAGGGCTCACGGCGGGTGTGACCAGTCAACAGGGGATGCTTAGTCCTCGTAGTCACCTGTCCCACCTCTGGTGTATCCAGGGGTTCGTGTTTTCCCAACTATCTAGACAGTATTGCTTATATGAGTTATGAGATTGATCACTGTTCGTTCGTTATCATCACCTTTCAGTTGAATCCTCCGTGATATATAAATACAAAATGCTATTGAATTTTCCGTGATCTGTGATACAGAATACAGTTGAATCCTCCGTGATCAGTAATACAAAATACAGTGAAATACAGCATGAGATTTGTATGTATGACAGTTTAAGAATTGTTTTATATGACTCTAGTTTCACACACTCGTAATTTTTTTTTCTTTACCAAGATTGGAACTTGCAATGGTAAGTTAAAATATTGAAAAACAAAAGAAAATTAAAATAATTTGTCAGGTTATCTCAGATATTGTCACATCAAATATACTGAGACAGAACATTCTGTTGTAAGGATTTTCTACAGGCCCTCTTCCTGTTATTTCAAGATGTTACTTGTAACAATCATTCCCAAGAGTTAAGTCGCCATGTTCTTACCGGTCGTTGGAATCTAAAGAAGTTAGATAATACACACAGCGTTTGTGTATAACACTACAACCGGCTTATTAAGGCTTCACAAGTCAGGAGTTCCTGGGTTCCATTTTTGACACGTCATGTGAACCTACGACATTAAAACTAGGTCGTGAGTGTTCCTTTACGTGTCTGCATTAAAAGTGAAAATGGCGTCTTTCAGACATATGTCACAGCAGGCGATGAAATTATAAAAGAGCCTTCCCTGTCATCACCATGATTGTCATATATATGCGGTAAACGTAGAGTACTACAAAACTACTCTTATATAAATATATATCACTAATTTGTTAGTTTTTGTATATGTGTATTTTTGTTTCATTCATTGCTAATTTTCATTACTTGGAAGTTCGTATATTCATAAAGTTTGAAGTTCTTTTGCGCGTCTGGATTGAGTTGATATCCTATCTTTCATTTCACTGGTTAATCTGGAATTTTCCTTTGAGTTACTGTCTAAACTATGTAAAATCTAAAATTAGAGCAATATTACATTTTCATCATTGATGCTAATATGTGTAATCTGTATCAAATGTATACGAGGGGTGATGAAAATGAATTTTGGCACACAGTCAAAAACATGTGTTAGATGTAGAATGAGTTACTTAATAATTTTACATACTACATTGTGATAACCTGCGGAGAGAGAAATATGATAGCCAGGAAAATCTTGGTACTGCTCTGAACAGTGCACCATGGAGCACGTCACGTGATGGTCTGGATCACATGTTTCGAGCATAGACAGACCGATGGCAGAAGTGTATCTAAGTTGGAGAAGCCTACTTAGGAAAAGAAAAGAAAACCCTGAAAATCCCACTACCGTTTGCATTAAGTAAGCTATTCTTCTAGTTCACAGACTTTTTATCACCCTTCGTATAATATCATATGTACATTGTAATCATACCAATATATGTGTAAAACAAATCTTAGATTTAGAATTGTCTGTAGTGGTATGTTATGTCTGAAAGTTCAAAGTCATTTTGTTCCAAAAATAGTTTTAAGTTTCAATGTTATTCCCGTTGATATCTTTACAATTTGTAATTATAGCCATTGCCTCATGTATATGCTGCAATTATAAACAATATGTGTATGAATTTGAAAGGGTAAATCTAATTTTTCGGTTGGGATTTTTGACAGAAATGAAATACTTAGATTGTAAATGTAAAAAATAACATAAGTATACCGGAGTAAAGCGTCACAGTAAGTACCCTCACATATTTACAAAAATGAAGTTTATTTTTATATGTATACTTTATCAATGGTAATCTATCGTTAAATGTTTATGAAACTAAACATGGAATATTGTACTATACTTATATAATTATAACCAATGCCTTCATGATATTTCCTGCAATAAAAACTTGACTTTCCATCTTATTTCTTACTGCTCGGTCACAAATAGGTAATAATTTACACTGCTTCACGTAGAGCTGGTCATATATGTAACAAGAGTACCACAAGAGCGGGGCGCATGTGCTAGCGATTATTAGGAGGGTAGTGAAAAGTCCTCTAATCAACGATACCTATCGGCAAATTTGTAAAGTATTCAGAACAAATAGTGTAAGGAACGATAACTCTGGGTAGATGTTGAAAATGGCCTGTCCATGGATTTACGTTTCTGTCACAATACCTACGCATTATCATATAGTCTTTAAAGTACTTACAGTATTATTGTAGTACCATAGCAAGCAAATGTTTTGTGACACGTTTTGAAATGCGTAGGATATAAAAACATTGTGGGTTGGAACACCTTCACAAGTCAAGGGTATTGATGCGTTACCTCACACTAAACTTTGACATCAGTCGCTATATAAAAGTTGGGCATTAGACCATTACACAATTCACTATAGATAAAACATCCATTGAAATCACTGCATCTTGTTATGGTGTATATGAATACAAATGACGCGATCTCATGCTGTACTGATAAACACGCGCATCTGTAATATTTACACCACTAATTACATTTACTGATAGTAGATCAAGTTTGGAAACCTTTTTGCGTTAGACAACATTGCTTGAACAATTGAAATAGCCATAACTGTAAGCATCATGAAAACGGAACGGAAGGTAAAATACTGATGCATAGTTGATAATATGGGATGATCAGTATTTTGTAAAATCGAAAGTACTATTGCATTATGAACAAGGGCAGCAGCAATTTAAATGAAAAACGTCATCCTCGTGTTCCACCGTTTCATATACTTCATACGTCATACACACATGTATATACCTACATGGTGCATGTACATGTACGTATCATAAAATAGTAATAACTTGCCTCATGTATCAGCCTCATAAGTCTTAACAACAATTGCGATTCTTTTGTCATACTTGTTATGCCTCTCCTTTTTTCACATACCTGGGATTTGATCAGATGTTATAAAAATGTTGCAGGCTTGAATTGGTATAATATAAAAAAAACCAACAACAACAACACTGTTTTTCTCTTGCTGTAGAATGCATGATAAAAGTGGTGGCATTTTGATGGGGTTGATCTACACCTTCCATAGGGCTTCCATTGATAACTGAAGTTGCAGATGATGATTGAATATGCTATGTTGATGAAAGACTGCTGTTGTTAGGTGGTTCTGTAAATTCTCTGACTTGTGCTGCTGTAACAAATATACCCAATGAATTTTTATTGAACCAGCAAAAACATTTTTAGTAGCATTGAAAGTAAAACAAAAATGCTGAGAGAGGCCATGGGATTTTAAAAAGTGATCTATAACATGAAAGTTTCTATGCATAAATTACACGAAACATTCATTTGTTAGTATTTCAATAACTGCACATTTCGTGATTTAATGCTTAAGTTACAGTGGCAGATCTAGAGAGGGTAATGGGGTTATTACCAACCCCAACTCCCACTTTTGGCGGAATATTTTTAACAATAAAGGGTCATTCTGTGCCATTTTGGGGTCTCTATCCTATTTTGGGCAGAATAATTATTAGTTTGGTACGGGATTCGATTGCTGTAAGAACCTGTACGTCGTAGGTTCTTTTTATTGTGACGTCATATCTTGTAAAGTGCACTATGGTACATTTATATACAGCACTGTGATTGTTCTCTGGAAGTCTTAACTGAGGTGATTGTTCATTATCTTCAGTTTTCACTACCTAAACTTCTTACAATTAGTGAAAACCAGGAATCCAGAAACAAACCCAAACTTCCGGTTGAAAAGAAAGCACACTTTTATGCTAATTACAGTTCTTTAGACACTTTTTCATTGCTACAAGCAAACAATAGCACTACAATTACAGTCTGTGTCATCTTGGTATGTCGCCAGGTTAAGAAAATGCACGAAATTCATTCCTCCACGTCGCCAGAGGAGATGCGGTTACCATATCCGAACAGCCAATCAGAATCGGGGAGGGGGTGTATGGAACCCAAGAACCTGTGCTAAGAGCTATACTTTATTATTTTTAACATATCATCTATTAAAAACAATCCCCTATCTAAACTATTTTCATATCTAAGGTCAATTCCTAGTAACTTTACACCATATATTCAGTTCCGGTCTCATTGTCTTAAAATGTTCCTTCACAGCCTTAAATGTACATATTATATAACTATATTAACGCAAGATATAGGGTTCATGGCGGGTGTAACCTGTCGACAGGGGATGCTTACTCCTCTTAGACACCTGGACCCAGTTGCTCAAAACCTTGGTTAAATTTAACCACTGGTTAAAGTAACCAGTGGGTAAATTTACAATCCACTGGGTATCTAAACACTGGTCAAAATTCTGTTGCTCAAAGTGAGTTTAGCCCTAGGACTTACTAACCAACGGTTTAGTACTTTAACCAGTGGTTAGTATCCCACAATGCAACATCTGTCGTCTGTATATGTAAACAATAATGGCTACCAACACAAACAAGAAACGAAGTGAAAATTTCTCACCAGAGGAGACACTATTTCTAGTGGAACTAGTTGAAGAACATTTAAGTTTGCTCAAGTCTAAACAGACAAACCAGGTTACTAATGCTAAAAAAGCTGCTGTGTGGCGACGTATTACGGAAGCTGTCAATTCCAGGGGGTCGGGGGTAGTGCGTTCGATAGACCAGGTAAAGGAAAAATATAGAAAGGCCTGCTCGAAGGCAAAAGTGGAGAAACACCTCCAGAAGACTCACCGTGTCAAAACCGGGGTCGGTCCGCCACCTCAGCCAATTGATCCGGTGTCGCAAAAAATCTTAGATATCCACCACGATTCCCCCAACTTTATTGGGATCGGGGGAGGAGTTGAGGTCGGAGGCCTCATAATCCATGGTAAGATTATTATTCGCTAAACCACTCTTTTGTAATTTGTCCAAGAACATTATCCAAGAACATTGAGTAACTATGGCAGAGGAAATTCGTAACTTGTGTTCGTCTGCAATACATGTCTTGGGCTATCCGACGATAGACCGAACTTCAGAGTTGTAATTCACTGATAATATGCAAGAAAAAACTCATCATTAACAACTGTTGAAGTATATTCCATACACGTACATCCTATCTAATTTTAAAACTGAAATTTAGAGTCCATATAACCGACTGCTACCGAGTAATCGTACTTGATGCATTAGCAATGTGAAGGTCACGGAAACTTCTTTTTTCGCCCCATGAGTGTTTTGCACCTAGTATCATAATTTCCTATAATGTATAAATACAATATCCCAACGAACAGTGTTCAAATATAGTACTTCGTGTAAATTTAATTTAGAAACATACACACGAAATATATTTCAATCAGATATTTAAATGTTTTGTTATTTACACACTTTTGTTTTTGATTTAATCCAGAAGTACCAGCTATACCTACATGTATGTTAGAGAAAGCTGAGAGTTCAGGTAAGATTTTTACTCTGAAATGGCTTTTTTGAGTTATAAGTATATTTTAATTGTTCCTTTTGACAAAGGAAAGCGAGGGGTGGGGAGTGGGGGGCACATTTTTAAAACGTGTTCAACAATTGACCCTTATCTTGGCCCCTAAACTTTCACACTTGAACAGCATGAAAAAGGGCCAACAAATAGGTGATTGAAACATGTAAACTTGTGACCCCTTCCCCATAACTTCATCGTTTTCTCTTTTTTATTGTCAGCTTCTTTTATAATATACCAATTGCTTGTAAAGTTATGCATTGATGATGTAAAATTTTCTTTATGATGGTAATCGATTTTTCTTAATTAATTTCATACAATCTAGGTTTTCAAACCATCAATGAAGAGACAGTCACCTTTGAAGGTAATGCAATGTTTACAACAAGTTTATTTTAGCATATAACATTTTAACAAGACCAATGGTGATATAAATATAATAAAAACATTGTACATGTATATATATTTATTTATTTATTTATTAAATTATTAAACATAATTACAAATTAACAATATTTATATAGTAATTAGCAATATTTGAAATTCATAGACCAAGGTAGTACAGAGACAATTTTTCAACTCCCAGAAAATGTGGAATGTAAGTTTAACAATGATAAATACGTAATCTCATATGACATACATAATACTTAATACATGAATGTAGTGCATAATACCAGATCTATATTTACTTTTCTGTAAGAATGGAGATTAGAGATTTATAGCACTGGGTCGATTGGGAGAGGTTACTAAGGGCGCTCTCAAATGTGCATGTATTGCAAAGCAAAGGTTATAACTGTCAAATAATTCAGTATTTAAAATTGAATTTTATTTTAGGGACATCTGTAACATATGATGTTACATTATCAAGTTCTGGGACCTTGATCAGCTCAAAGAATAATGAAACAGGTATTGTATATAAAGCAATGTCTAATGTTAAAGACATCAATAGTGCGAGTCTAACACTACTTACAAAAAATGGTTCACTGTATCCCAAAATTATTTTATAGTGAAAAATTGCAAATCAAATTGTCTCACTGCAAAGAATTAAGTGAAAACAAATTTGAATTATACAATAATAAAAAAAACTATATAATGTAATAAGTATATTTAACAAAAATGAACTTTGGAAACTCAAAAACATATTTCAAATATAAACATTTAATGAACATCTAAGTATACTATTGGATTGATGTATATTGATTTTTTTAGGTAAAACAAAGAAGAGGAAAATTGGTCAGGAAAGTCTGCTAGATCTTCAGAAAAGTGTATTGAGAGAGGATAGGGAGAGGATCTTACTAATGAAAGAACTTATTAAATTGCAGAAAGAAAAAGTTGCATTAGAAATTAAAAAAACCTGCAGATGGAATTACCATCTAAGCCAACAGAAAATGAGATGTAGTATATTAAATGGCTCAATACACAGTAAAATTCACCTGTAGTAAGCTATTCTGATCATGTTGTCTGTCATCTGTTTGTCTATATGTTAGTCATATTGGTGTTGCTGGATCTCTTTGTTATGTTAATTAATTTTCAGTTATGTTGTGATCCTTTGGGACTAAGTTAAGGGCACAATATGGGGGTAAAAATGTTATGGGAATAAATATTGATGAAAAAAAGTTTTTTGAAAATCACAACAGGTAAACAATGACAGGTTGAAGGTGAATCAGGTGAGCAATGAGGCCCATGGGATACCTCACTTGGGGGTGGAGTTAAAAGTAGCAAATATTCTGACTATAATTAAAAATAATTTTGGACAATGAACTGTCTGACATTGTTGTTGTTTGGTTCCACTACAATATTATTTGAAACATGTGGCTCATCTGAATGTCCACACTCCAAATCATCCATACAATCTTTCCTCTCTAAAGCAATGTTGTGCAGCACAGCACAAGCTACAATTATTTTTGCAGCACGATACGGTTTACACTAGAAAAGAGAACACATGAAAATCTAACATGTAAAAATGCACAATTTCATAATACAATGTAAATTAATTTAAAACATTGATCTCTCAAGTTTTAGATAAATTCGAAATTGAATGCAGTTCCAAATAGTTTGTGAAGCAAGCATTTGGAAAAAATAGTAAATTTTATTTACAATTTCATTTAACATTGAAGAGTTGTCAAATAAATCAAGTACATAGCATGTGCATATCGAAATACCCTAATTTCTCCATGAAGGACCATAAATCGTCGCTTCAGCCACCCGAAACTTCGCTCAATCACTGCCCTTGTGTGTGTATGTGCCTCATTGTATTTCATCTGAGACCTACATAATACATTTGACGACAATTACAACTTTTCTGGTGAGGTAATTGTATTAAAATATGAAATCGATAATTTGAATTGAGGAATTGACTCCATAACATTTCCTCTTTTGAATTAGGAAATCTCAGTATCTGATTTTAGTTTGGTCTTAAATTACCCCCACCCCCCGGAACTTGAATCACTTAATCAGTCGTGGGTCGTAGAAAGGGAGTCACCAGATATTTGCTGCATGCATATCCACTGTCACCAATCAGTAGTCCATCCACATCAATCCCTTTATGATGCGCTTCGAAATATGTTCCAATATTTGATTCTCGAAAAATAAAAGAATCATGGTTGGACCCTGGCCACTTGGCAACAATGTTGATAAATCGGCCTGTAAGTAAGGAAAAGGAGTAAAGGTGGGGCTTGCATGAAGTTTCATTATTTTACTACCAGCAGGACAGAAAGTTGGGTTTTGTTGTTGTTGTTGTTTTTAAAAATATATATTTATGTAATTATGATATGTATTCATTAAACTAAGTCAAGTGCAAGCCAAAATTTTCAGCCAATTTGGGTGTCCAAAGGGGTAAGGGGGACTTTATGGCTCCTCTCAAAATCTTCCACCACTGATAATGACCGTATGTGTTTTTTCATATGTAAACAAAGGTATATTGGGTGGCCCACTATTTTTTTATAGTTGCTAGTAGGTATGAATGAGAACAAGAATGTATGCTTGAAAGTTCTGAATTGTAATATCAGTACTGAAGGAGCCCACCCACCCCCCAAAAATTAGAAAGTATAAGTTGATGAAATATTCACCCCCCACCCTAGATTTTATAAGACTTCAAATATGTCTCCTAATTAGTCATTTGTACTATTTTCTATCATTTCTGATAAGGTGAGGTTAATAAAATGACGCACATTTTAAGTGTTTTTTTGGAAAAAAATTAAGTTCTCCCAATGAAGTAATTCAAGAAATCAAAAGATTTTGCCCCGCCCCCTTAAATCCGCCACTGGTTTAGGCACGTTAATATTCCTCATACGATGCTACTACGTGACAAAAATACAAGTAATGCAATTATTCAGTGATGATACTACCGCCAACTATATAGTACACATGTGACAAATTATGTATTTACATACATAGGTAAGTGAAGTAAAGTGGGGGGGGGGGATTTACAGTTGGAGTGAAAGCTCATTTTTTACCGGAAGTGGGAAACACTATTCTCTCTTTCATAGGCCTACAAGTTGTCGACACGGATAGACTGTGTTTCTCCACTGCTAAAAGTTCATGTGAGTCATTGTGTATTTTTGAATATTTTGTTGGTGAATATGAATTTTTATATCAATGTTTAGTGGTGATATACCGGTATATTAACTTCAAAAGTTATTATGAGTGACATAATTGATATTCAAATTCAATATCATGAAGTGTATGACCTGTCTTTATTATCTCATGATCATTTAATTATTTATTTTAGGAATACTAAATACAATATATTGAAGAAAGATAAAAACTTGGATAAAGTATAATCACCTTCATGATTACATATGGCCTGTGTGTTTATTGAATGGAAGCCTTTCCGGTTCACATACACGTGCTCGTGCTCACTGGGGCCCATGATGCGGACGTGGGTACCATCGATAGCACCAATCACACCAGGAAATTTGGCAATGGCATAAAAGCCCTTCTTGATGTTGGACTTCTCTCCTTCTGTGGATGGCCACTTTATAAAACGTGAGGCCAAATCGGTCAGGGCTTGGGATACATCGTGGATACTTCGAGATACACTTGACTTGTGGAAACCCAGTGTATCGCCTATAGTTTTCATGTTATCACCTGTAGCGTAATATCGTAGAGCCATCTCGACCTGACTGAGAGCTGACAAGGAATATGAGCGCAATGTTGGACGGCACAACTCGGGTTCTAGTAGATCAGTGATGAAATTAACTGACTCTTTACTTAACCTATACCTTTCTTTGTATTCACTGTCATTGAAATCGTGATTAAAATGTCTGTAAACTCTTATTTTCTTGTGTCGTCTGCCAAGGCTAACATCAAACAGCAAGCGGGCAGCCATGTTTAACCACTGGTTAAAAGACTTGACCCACCTCTGCAGAATGGCTAACTTTGGACAAAACGTAACCACTGGTTAGGCAACTTAACCACTGGCTAACGTTTGAGCAACAGAATTTAACCATTGGCTAAAAGTTAACCGGTGGACAAAGGATTTAACCACTGGTTAAGCTTAACCAAGGTTTTGAGCAACCCAGTCCTGATCCAGGGTCCGTGTTTCCACAAATCTGTATTTTGTATTGCTTAAAGGAGTTATGAGATTGATCACTGTTCGTTATCTTCACCTCTTATGCTACTGTCTGTAGCTACATGTGAATATCAGGATTTGTATTCTGGTTACACCTCTATATGGGTGAAAAATTCAAATCAACATACAAATAAAACAAATAATTATTCCCATGCTTCTATGCCACATATTATTATTTTGATTCTATGTTAAGAGAAGCCGTTTAAACAACCATCCTATTTTCACTACTATTTGATTATCTCTCCCGGAAGGGGTCATTATTCTTCATTCTCGTAGATTAAAATATCTTTATCCAGGCATGTTTGGCGCCACATATGAGATTGATCACTGTTCGTTATCTTCGGTTTTCACATGGTAATGTTTAAATGATTCTGTGATTTTTGAGCAGAAGGAGAAAATAGAAACAATTCATACATGTAACCTAGTAATGGCAGGTGATCAGGTCTTCCAACAGTCTGTTGGAATTCCCATGGGCACGAATTGTGCTCCTTTGTTAGCTGACCCGTTTTTATATTCATATGAAGCAGAATTTATTCAAAAACGTCTACGTGAGAAGAAAAAATCTCTCGCTGTGACCTTCAATTCGACTTTTAGATATATCGATGACGTTTTGTCTATTAACAATGATAGCTTTCATTCATATGTCGATTTGATATATCCCTGTGAGCTCGAAATAAAGGACACCACAGAGTCGTCCACTTCTGATTCATACTTAGATATTTTATTGAAAGTAGACATTAACGGCAAACTAACAACTCAACTGTATGACAAACGGGATGATTTCAGCTTCTCTATCGTCAACTTCCCACATTTATGTAGCAATATTCCATTATCACCTGCATATGGTGTTTATATATCTCAATTGATTTTATATGCAAGAGCTTGTTCTGGGTATAGTCAGTTTTTAAATCGAGGTAAGCTACTGACAAACAAGTTGATGGTACAGGGATTTCAACAGTCTCGATTGAAGTCAGCATTTTGCAAATTCTATGGTCGTTATAACGATCTAGTTCGTCAATACAACCTCGCATTGGGTCAAATGCTGTCTGACGTGTTTGATGACGATTGTTAAGCCGTTCTTGGCACGCTGGTTTTGACTGCGGATGACTCCGTTTGACTGATCGGGATGTGGGGCTCGCGGCGGGTGTGACCGGTCGACAGGGATGCTTACTCCTCCTGGGCGCCTGATCCCACCTCTGGTGTGTCCAGGGGTCCGTGTTTGCCCAACTATCTATTTTGTATTGCTTGTAGGAGTTATGAGATTGATCACTGTTCGTTATCTTCACCTTGCATGAATACGTTACGTCACAGATGACAAACACTACGTCACAGACAACAGACAAACGGACGGACCTGCAGAAATTTGATTCAGAGAGACAAGCATTCAGCTTAATTAAGTGAGCTAAAATAAAAAGACAACCATTCAAGATATAAATTAAGGTTTCTACACTATACGAGCACATAGGGTACTTTATCGTAGAACTAAAGAGGACTGGTTCAAAGGAAACAGTAAGATTAATTCAAGAAAGTTGTATCAAACAAAATAAAGTCGACAACGACAAACATCTGATGAGCGACACAACTGTCAGCAGTGGATAGTATGAATCATCATCTATGCCGTTAGTGAGTCATCATTCTAATTTCGTTATAAAGAAATAACAAAACAGAGAAACAACAGTTTTCTTTAAAAAAATCTTTCTAACAATATCCTCAAACCCCGCTCCGGTCAATACTACTTATGGATTATAGGAGTTCCTTGTTTGTAATGCTCTAAATGCTCGCATTGTCTCTGAAAACTGTAATGTCCTTATGAAGCTAGAAAGGAGGGGAAACTTCATTTATTAATCAAATATATTTATCAGGTTGCGCTGTGAAGCGAGATCATGATCATCTTTCAACATCTACTGATCTTGGAATTGTATTTATGTAAGTTGCAAATTGAATATACAAATGCATATGTGAGAATGAAATTGTGTGTTTTCTGTTGACAAGTAATTTGGTCTTATTCGTTTGTAGATGCTGGGATATCGATAAAACCTCTACTAACCTCAAAAATTGACGGGGATTACACTGTGTATGACGAGTGAGTCATTGCATGTAGTATAATGGTCATATGTTAAGTTTGAATACAATATACGTTAGTTGATTCGTGTTTCAATCAAATTGCTGAAAATATATTTAGATATTGATTTATATTTCCCCGTGATGTGTATTTACAGAGTGAAAAGTTTTGACAGCACGCTCAGAATCCTGGGCGAGATACGTGAGAAACAATGTCTTCCCTGTTTTATATATACAAAGAACTGGAGAGAAGATACATTTTTAAACCCAAGTTCCACATCAGGTGTTTATTAATTCTATAATACTTTGAATGTGCAAGATTTTAATCAGTGTATAGTGGCAACTATTAGAAACACAGGGATAGGAATGGAAGTGGAACATTTGTTGTGCGTTACCAATGATTTCAGTTTTTTACAAAGAATTTCGCGCACATTGTTTCTGATCCAACGAACCGGGGTCGGAATCATAGTGGTACAATTGCTTTGCAATCTTTGATATGATAAGGGTACATATACTCATGGAATTTTCGACAGATGACCTCCATCAAATATTCGAACGCCGCTCGCGCCGCCGGTAAGTGAGGAAGTTTCCCAGTTTACTTTCGCAAGGTCGGTGGTTTCTTCCCAGGAAGATAGTATCTGGGTTCTCTCTTCCACCAATAAAAACTGGGCGCCACCAGATAACTGAAACATTGTTGAGTGTGGCGGACAACAGCAAAACAATCCATCAATCTTATCATCATTCTAAAGGATTTTATATTTGTATCTATTACAACCAAACTAAGCCATAATCTATATACAACGCATTCATTCATAATTTTTTTATTTGTTTGCATCACGCGTCCTGAAATACAGAATAAATGTTTTTATAATGGAGAACCAGGTCAATTTACTTTGTCTATCTTAGAATAGGTGTGTCTATAATGGGGGAGTGGATATATTCACTGATTTAGTTTCTCTTTTCACTCAGACGACCTCCAATTATGCAGGCAGATCAAATGTAGTTTTCAAGGAAGATGTCTAAGGTTTAAAAAGGACATTTGCTATTCATGGACATTCACAGTCATCTCAGATAAGAAGGAGTACGTACTCTTTTCAAGGACCAACCCATCTTCTGATGAGAAAACCAACTTGAATATCACTTGTTACGGCACAGGAACAGCACGTAAGTTTGTATTGTAATTACACAATTAACATACCTGAGTTAAGTACGTTTTTTCAATATCAATACATGTAACAGTGTAATCATAAACCACGTTATTATATACTTTCAATTTCATCTCTTCTTTTTTCTTTAAAAGTTTGCAGGCATATATCACACGATATATGCCCGGAAACATTCCGGCCCGCAAACATTACGTCACAATCAAATTTCTACGCCGTTAAATTTCAAATTTTTCGTGTTTTTCATCTTTTACTCAGTTAAACCGATAAAGTTATTGTTAAAAATAAAATTATTGTTAGATTCTAAATGAAATTGAAAGTATATAATAAAAAGGTTATAGACTTTGTATGGGAAATATGACGACCTCGTTTTTTCTTGCAAGCTCGGTCCGTCTACGCGCCAAAAAACTCGGTCGTCATATTTTCCCATACAAAGTCTATAACCTATAATTATAGTCTACTCCACTTACATTGAAGTTGCTTATATTGAACTATCTGTTATATTGAAGTCGCTTATATTGAACTATCTTTCATATCTCCCCAATCCTTGGCGTGGGGACAGATAATACATAACTATAAACCATGGGGATTCTTTTTCTTACATTTTTTTCCTTACAGCCTATTTAATTTGCATTTGGTATTATTCCCTTTCGTTTACTTTTACCCTAATTACGTTAATTCGTAACATTACGATGCATGAAATAGTTCGTTGAAAATTAATAAAACTAAATTATGTCTGTCACAATATCTAATTCATAAAAGATCATTTTCAAGAGGTTTTTTTTTTACATTCCAAGATGTTTTACATGTACATTGAAATTGTGTGATTATTCATGAAAAATGTCATTAGAATCTACGTTATAGATAATGCGTGGTTTGTTTATTTATTTGTTGTCGGTGGAAAACATGTGTAAAATGTTGACGATGAAATTACGACCATGTACATTGCCATTCAGGAAATTTTACATGCTTCCTGTGAAATGTTATATATGATTTGTATAACATGCTAAATTTGTTTCTTGCACGTTCGATGGATGTTGGGTATGGAAATTTTTCTGTTTGAGGCCCCCCTTTTCGGATGCTTCATATTGGTTTGTTTCTTTATCATCACTGTCCGATCAGACAAAGTTAGATGATGTAATGTTTTGTTTAGTGCCCCGTACTTAGCCTACCTATCATATGGATGACCAATCACAGCGCGCCGTTAGGACGCTTTGGTCATTCCTCTTTGTTTGCTTGGAGTGCAGAGACTGCTCAAGTTATTTTATGTACACAAAAATTAATTTGATACTAGAAAACAGATTAGATATAATGTAGTAAACATGAATTTTTATGACGCAGAACAATTTTCTCGTAGTTACTAACTCAAACGGATGAGCCACGCATTGTGATATCAATCCTAAGACGGTACATTACACAACGTAACAGGGACTTTGTTTGATTAAGTCAAAATAGCTAATCAGTTGCGTTTTATAAGGGAAATTAAATTAACATATAAGTGGTGTTTCTAGCGAGACACAAATTTAGGAATCTGACCACCAATTAGGGTATATATATGATAAGCGACTTTATAATTCTAAGCAAGGTAATTTATTACCTCCGATATGGAATAAATATTATTAATATTCAATTTTAGTTCCCTCACCACCGTCGCCAATAATGCGAAAATAAAATCCTCGCTAAAATTCGATTGATATGGTATTAGCTATAAATCTATGCGAACTTCCCTGTGAAGGATTTCTGAAATCTTCTTTCAGAGTGTAATTACTTGCACATTACTTCAACAGAAATTTCAACAACTGTTCGGAAACATTTCTGGTCTGAGACGAGCAACCCAGATAAGAAAATGCCCAATCAAGATGTCGGTGTTGATGATAACAACGATAATGACGGCGAGGACAAAGAAGCTACTAAAACAGAAAATAAAAAGAATCCAAATCCCGCATGTAAGTTTCATGGCCTTTCGTTTTCTTTATTGAGAGAGGGTGGATTCTGAAAGTTGTCTTTTACTCCTCTGGTAACGAATGTTACATCATTGAGTAAAAAATTATGGACTGAAGAAAAAGATAATTGCTATTTTGGATTTCCAATATTTCGACTTGAGCATCACTGAAGATACATTATTTGGCGAAATATAAAGAGTAAAGATATAAAACTCTAAATGTAGGATATTTAAACATCCGTGATAAGTGTGAGTGAAGACAGTTTTACAATTTTCAGTCAATTGGAGGTATTGCGGATTTCAATTTATTAACTGGAGAAAATGTCAACTTAGAAATTATATCTTATATTACACATTCTACATAAATGCTTGTCGCAATTCACATTCTATTTAGTAGTATACATTACCAGGCCTAGGTAAATTTCGAATGAAAATTAAAAGGCAATTTTTTGTATTAATTTCTGCATATCTTGGGAAGTATACGTAATGTCTGGATGAACTTTGGTAGTAATGTAGATTTGAGGATATATGAATGTAATACAACACAGACATGAACGCTGGAAGTAATGTAGATTAATTATGTCAGGATATGTAGGGATACAGAGATTAATTATGTCAGGATATGTAGGGATACAGAGATTAATTATGTCAGGATATGTAGGGATACAGAGATTAATTATGTCAGGATATGTAGGGATACAGAGATTAATTATGTCAGGATATGTAGGGATACAGAGATTAATTATGTAAGGATATGTAGGAATACAGAGATTAATTATGTCAGGATATGTAGGGATACAGAGATTAATTATGTCAGGATATGTAGGGATACAGAGATTAATCATGTCAGGATATGTAGGGATACAGAGATTAATCATGTCAGGATATGTAGGGATACAGAGATTAATTATGTAAGGATATGTAGGGATACAGAGTAGAATCTTAAAGCATTTGGCTTCTTGTTTTTACATCGGCGAATTTCATTTTTTAGCTCTACTCTTTAATAGTAATTCGAACCCAAGCGATATAGTTGCCTCTACATACGGTCGAGAAAAAAACAAACAAACCCGTAATCATGAAAGATATGTATATTGACAAGTACATGAGCTAGAGTAAATATATGGAGATAATACTACCATTCAGTGTGTTTAGTTCTGTGGAATAAATCAGTCGACTTTTCGCGTGGGTGTTATTGTTTGGATGACAACATTATAATCCTGTATGAAATACAAGGGTAAGCAATTCACGTGGACGCACTGGACATTAGCAAGTATTCCATGAACATCCATTATTTTTATGGTTAATGTTTCATTCTGCTATCGCTAAGAAACAATTGTCGTATTGCTGCTTGTGGGAGGTGTGGGGTTGGTCACTGTTCATTATCTTCATCTTTCAATATGATAAAAAGGTGCTGCGTTGGACAGAACAGAACGTTTTACTTTAATGGTTAGATAAAGGAATTTCTATAATCAACATGTGACATCCAGAAATCAGTACCACTGTTTGTTTAATTTACAACGCCCACTTATTTCACACAATAAGTTAGTTCACGTTCTAGAAAACTCACTGTTTGCGGTTAACATAACACTGTATTAAATCCATATTTCACTAAGCAGTGGACAGATTTATTCTACTTAAATTGTTTTATTATAATCGACGACGTTTAATCTATCACCAATAATAATTTTCATTGATATGTCGATTCGATATATCTCTAACTAACAACCTAACTTTATGACAAACGGGATGATTTCAGCTTCTCCATCGTCAACTACCCATATTTACCTAGCAAATATGGTGTGTATATATCCCAACTGATTCGATACGCAAAAGCGTGTTTTCCGTAAGATCAATCTTTAAATCGAAGCAGGCTACTGACAAACAAGTTGATGGTACATGTGTTTTAACAGTCTCTTAAAGTAAGCATTTCGTAAATGCTATTGTCGTTATAACGATCTAGTTTACCAATGCAACCTATCATTGAGGCAAGTGCTGTCTCATGTGTTTCATACCGATTGTTGGACCGTTCTAGGGACACTGCTTTTGACAACGGATAGCTCTGTTTGCTTGGTTAAGATATAGTACTCACTGCGGGTGTGACCTATCGACAACGGATGCTTACTCCCCTTAGGCAATTGACCCCATCTTTTGTATATTCAGGGGTCTGTGCTTGCATAACTCTCTATTTTGTATTGCTTATGAGATTGATCAATGAAAGGCGAAGACAACGAACAGTGAACAATCTAAAAATTCGTAAAAGCAATACAAAACAGAGAATTGGGCAAACACGGACCCCTGGACATACCAGAGGTGGGGCCAGGTACCCTAGAGGAGTAAACATTCCCTGTCGATCGGTCATACCCGTCGTGAGCCCTATATCTTGATCAGGTAATGGGAGTTATCCGTAGTCAAAATCTGTGTGCCAGAACGGCCTAAACACGTCAGACAGCATTTGACCCAATGATAGGTTATATTGGCAAACTAGATCGTTGTAACAAACGTATAATTTGCGAAATGCTGATTTTAAACGCGACTGTTGGAACCCCTGCACCATCAACTTGTTTGTTAGTAACCTGCTTCGATTTAAAAACTGACCATACACAGAACAAGCTCTTGCGTATCGAATCAGTTGAAAGATGTAAACACCATATGCAGGTGATAATGGAATATTGCTACATAAATATGGGAAGTTGACGATGGAGAAGTTGAAATCATCCCGTTTGTCATCTTCACCTTACACTAATAAATGTTTCTAATTTCTCATATGTAAAGTAATAACTGTTTCCAAATTTACATATGTTAAGTAATAAATGTTTCTAAATTCACAGTTGTAAAGTAATAAATGTTTCTAATTTCACAGATGCGAAGTAATAAATATTTTATATCATTTTATCTTGTAGGCCAGAAAAAATGTAAACAGTGTCGGAAATGTTCGGGAAATAAAACATTAAATGACTGTGTAAATGCAGCAAAACAAAAGGACTGTCCTGGATGTAGTAATTTGGGTAGGTATTTAGAAAATCATCCGAAATATACTGTAATTCAACTTCAGTATTCGTCTACATTGCTTTTTTTTTTTTTATTACTAATGATTCTTTCACAGCCACAAATATTCGGGGAAAGTAGAGCACGAGAATCCTGTGAATAGTTTTCAAAAGTGTAATAATAAAACGCCATGATATAGATGAAACAGAATTTCTTTGTCAGGAGTACAATATATCAGGCATTTTACATAACTCTTCCTCACTGAATAATATGAAAATATATCTCAACATTTTCTTCTCTCGTGATCATATGAACTCGTTTTAGGCATCTTGTTGATTACACACGTCATTGCAGCAGGGATTGGTGGAGGGATCCTATACTTGATACAGTTTATCAAGGAGTTTCGGAGAAAAAGGTTAATGACAATTTGCTTTTATTTATTAGTTTTGGATTGCCAATGGCAAGTGATTATTATACACGAAACTCTAAACCTCTAAACGTAGAACTGACGAAGCTAAGCCAGAAAGTAATGATGAAATGATCAATGCATCTTACGGACACACGAGAGGAACTGACATTCTGCAGATGTCCAACGTCAGCCATCAGGAAGAAGGCATCTACAGTGAAGTTGCCGACAAGCCTGTTAGTTAATAAAACTTCCGTTTATATTGCATACAAATACATCGACCTTTGCAAATGCAATAATTAATTTCTTTAAGTAAAGTCTCTTTCTTGTGAACATTTGCACCCTGTTTTCAGTCAAGTCTAAAGCATAGTCATTTCATTTGTAGAACTCTATTTTTCTCTCCAGGACTCGCTTCTGAATGATAACACAATCCCAAATTGTTCAACGGGAAGTGTGTTAAACGACAGGAAACACTCCACACTACCAGATATACCTCACGACTCGGAGAGAGACGAAGAGTACTTGCTTCCGCAAATTCCAAAGAGTCTTTCATTGCCTGATACACATGTGCATTTGTCAGAAGAAGTAAACAAATCAACATCTATTGTGCAGGAGGAACTGCCATTGAAAGACGTCAATGATGTATATCAAAGAACAGAATTTTATGAAATCCTGCAGGATGCATCTGCTACAGATGGTGGGAATAATGTATATTCTTTTCTACAGAAAGCAGATGAATTGGATCTAAAGTAATGATGCTTCATACGATAAAAGATTACAATGTGTCCTACCATACATGTTTACATAGATTATAAAACACATTACATTCAACCTTTTCAAACATTGTGGACTAAAATTGGTTCTAACATCATTTAGTCACTCAGCAGAACACTTGTTAATTTCAGATGTGTCAACAACAAATGGGGTAAAACGATATTAATTCCAGGATTCAGTCACGAATCTGCAAGAATTTTAACCATTTCAGTGACATCTATTTATTCGTGATTCAATATCATTTCCGAATCTTTCGGTGAATTTGAATGCTCTCTAATTTTTGCAATTTAAGAGATATGGATAAATCCATGATTTTAAATATTCCACGAACAACGAAGACTAATTAATCCAACAGACATTTGGTTTCAGTACCATGGCGCATCCCCACATAGTGTCATGGTAATCACTGAATTATTTGAGAAAGCTTATTTCTTACAAAGCAGCAAATGACTGGCCTCCTCATTCCCCTGACCGAAACCTGCTGTGGACTATCATTTGTGGGGATACCTTAAGGACAGAGTATTCGGACCCAGTTCAGATGATATATAAAATTCTAGCTGCAATATCTATAGAAAATTGAAAGATTTGAGATGAAGCTTGTGCCATTATGATCGTGAACCTCAAGGGGCGCATTGACGTAGTTATTTACCAGAGATGACGTCATGTGGAACACATTTGAATTTGTATTGTTTTGTTTATATGTTTGCATCATTTGCCTATACATTGTTGAAATCATATGATGATCTACATGCAAATAATAAAACTTAAGAGGTAGTATCTTTATACTATTTAATCATTTACTGTCTGTATTTGTTCTTTGAAAGATCATAATCGTATGCTTGAAATGTGCATACCATGGAACGCCCTCAACAAGAGACCAAAAGTTATAATCAGAATACTGCAAAGAAAGAGTTGAGATGTCAAAATAAAATTGTTATGTAATATTGCTTCATCAAGTTATCAGTGTCTACAAATTAAAGCTGACATGAATTAATAAATACGTACACCTTTCTCATCTTATCCACCATATTTCTCTCAGGTAGGCTAATTTACTCTACCCGTATATACCCCAAATGTGATTGTCACACCTGAGTGATTTTTCTAGGTGGATTCGACCAGTGCACATCTCCGATAGTAATATATAGGGAATGCGAAACAAAATCACATTTTAAAATATTATGCTTTGCTCAAAATTACAAAATATTTGCTGTATAGCAATGCAACATTCCGAAAGATTAGATAATTTAGAAAAAAATGCAAAAAAAAAGAAGCTTTTCTTGCATACTTGCAAGTACATGCAAGTTTTTGCAGTTTTTTATGAAATAAATGCGCAGAAATCATTTGCCAATTACAATATATTATTCATATCAATTTTTGCAAAATACAGGTCCATGCCATATGTATAATATGTAATGCACATGGTGAACTCCATTTGTATCTCGTTAGAACTTTACAACACGTTGTCATTCCATTATACAGACTTCGACACACTTAACCCGTGCCAAATAGGGTGTCTTCAATCAGGGGAGATGTCAGAGTCGAAAAATTTTCCTGTATTGAATGCTTGTCCGGTCGAGGTTTTACAGTTTATATAAATCGGGAATATAATCATATACACTGAGCATCTGGTTGAAGATATTGCGTGCTCAATTCAAAATTTATCGATGATCATATACAAACTTGGATATAATAATGATCGAAAATATACATCTGTCTAAAATGCGGGTATTACATTTGCAATCCATAATAAACAGTTGATTACACAAAGACACATATAAAAGGAAATAAACGAAAATATAGTTTTATTGTCTCTTTGGGAACCACATAGTTATTTACGGTCTCTGTATGTCCATATTAATTGATTGAACAAGAGAGAGAGAGAGAGAGAGAGAGAGAGAGAGAGAGAGAGGGTAGATAGAAAGAGAGAGAGAGAGAGAGAGAGAGAGAGAGAGAGAGAGAGAGAGAGAGAGAGAGAGAGTGTGTGTGTGTGTCCTACTTCGATGTACAATATATTTCACAGAAGGAAAGAAAATTGATCACTGATATAATGGTAAGCTTACAAGCATTAAACATTTCAAGCTATTTAAAAAATTGTGATTGACAATATATTAAGAACTTATAGGAATTGATGCTTATAATTGAATTCATCACAATTTTAAAAAAAATATTAGTTTAAACTGCATGTAGAAAACACTAACTTTGTCTGTTAGAATAACAGAAAAAAGTAAATTGTCAAAAAAGTGAGGAGAGCAGACCAGCCCAGCCTCCCTGCCCACCCCAACCCCCTGTATACGTGCCTGAAACAACATATCAATTCCTGTTGAAAGAAAGGTACGTGCCTATCTGCATTTCATTAAATTATAAAGGAGCTCGAATTTATGTGTTCCCCTGTTAATTATTTGGTATGCAAGATTCGTTCCCGAATTTAGAATCATGCTTTCAGTCAGAGCAGAAATGAATTCATTTTGAAGTACATCTAGTTTGAATGCAAATGTGGGGTTCCTTCTTTTAATTTCATGAGACTCATTAGAACCCCCTCCACCAAACTATGCAGCGTTGTTTTTATTGATATCTAAATCGGCATATGAATCCGGATATAAATTATATAATGTTTTTTCGTGATCATATAAATATCGATACTAGAAAATGTTTATATTCTTGCCTTCTGCATATCCTACTAATGCATTACAGTAGATTGACACTGTATCATATCAAATAAAACCTCAGCACGAATATTACTGATTTATGAATACTAACATCTTATCGAATACATTTGAATTTGAAATTTCGACGTACAGCGTATGTCTACTTTCAGAATATATCCATTGCACCAGATCTACGAAATGAAAATATTCATTATGGCATATTACAGAAACGTTAAAACACACATATGCTATAGCCCTGCAATGCATGCATGCGATTTGTCTGAATACATGTATTTCTGTATTCGTGAATGAAGTTCCTACGCTTTAAACTATCTTGGCCTTTATGTATTTTGTTTTGTGATTTTGGTTTACCATTCCTTACACTGTGTAAATGAAGGAAAACTTAGTAAAGGGTGCAATTCTACACCATACAATAAGTATGCATGCATGTGTTGAAAAGCAAAATGTACTTGTAATAAGCAGACATGTATCGGCATTTTTCAGGAGGGGGGGGGGGGGTCAACAGGAAGTAAAAAATGGAAAATTGGATTCTTCAAAATTTCTTGCCATTCAAAATAATAATTAAAAAAGATGAACGAAAACAGCAATAAAATAAAACAAAAAACCCAAACAAACCAAAATGTTTTATCCGATGTTCAAAGTCCTAATATGTAGGTGAAGGGTTAAAAGAGTTTTTTACTTTGACTGCCTCAATAATTTCCCCCTACACTTCATTCTCTTCCATCGTTGGGGGTGGGATGGGGTGGGTAGAGTCCTCTACTATGAGTGCCTCATAATATCTTCATTTTCTTAATTGGTGGTGGTGTGTGTCTTCTACTATTATATCAGAACTGTCAAGCTGGGGTCAAGTTTGGGGGGGGGGGTGCCACCCAATATATCTTTTATTTGCATTACAAAATAACGGCCTCTCACCTATGTCGGCGCAGGTTCAAATCGCGCTCGCTCCGGTAAGTGAGAAAGTTTCCCAGTTTACTTTCGGAAGGTCGGTGGTCTCTTCCCATGTACATTGTATCTGGTTTCTCTCTTCCACCAACAAATTTTGGGCGCCACCAGATAACAGATAACTGAAAAATTGTTGAGTGTGGCGGAAAACATAAACAAAAAGCAGGACAAACAATGGATATGGTTATCAAAGGTGGGGGACAGACAGTCTTGTCCCCTCCCCTTGATTCTATGTGCTTGATAACGACGCATAATATGATAAACCCAATTATTACATTTTGCATTAGTACAATTTGCGTCGAGTTCAACGCAGAATGTAATAACGCAAAATGGCATAGATATATAAGATATATTGAGCGCCGAATTAACATGAAATAAAGTAATTGAAAATAACATTATTTAAAGATATGTTTAATTTTTAATTATTGCGTGCTTTAAATGAATCAAATAAATTCGTATTATCAATTAATGAGAGGAATATTGAGTTACTGTTCTCTTATATTGAATTAACAATATCATTTGTCTGAATAAGAGCGAGATTATTACAAGATCATCGTTTGAATCTCTCTCTCAATCTCTCTCTCTCTCTCTCTCTCTCTCTCTCTCTCTCTCTCTGTGTGTGTGTTTGTGTGTGTCTCTCTCTCATCCCATACACCCGTACAGTGTTGTATATGCAAATTATCTATGCACAAACACTTTATGTACCTAAATGATTTCCTGATTTATAAATCTGCAATACTCTGACCAGTAAATCATACGGTATAAGGATTCATGCACCATACAGGGTAAATATTCTACTCTGATACTTCCCCTGATTGAAGATAGCTGATCGGCACGGGCTAAGTGTGTCGCAGTCTGGACAATGGACAATGTTATTTACTGTTGGAATACAAATGGAGTGTACCGTTTTGTTTCATGAATTATGCTAATAAAGGGAGTTTTACTACTACTTAGAGTATTTTCGACAATTGTACACGTACATCTGCGGTCCTTTACATATACTACGAGTAGATCCAGGTAAATAGTCGTCCGCATTCAATGTTTTTTCATGGCGAGCATACATGACCATGTCTTCTTTATACGTACAGTAGCATTTATGTATTTGAATTTTGCTTGAAGTGTGAATGGTATAGATTTTATACCGTTTGCTTATTCCATTTCATCAATAGATCTAGATAATAGATGAAATATTTCTCCGCGTTTTTGTATAGTTTTGACACATTTATTGCAAATGTAAGCACATTCACGTAAAGAAAAGGCATTCTATATTTATTTATCTAAAACGTTTAGAATGATTTACTACTGTACGATATGTTTATCGTAATTTTGAGCAATGCATGTTGTTTCAAAACGTGATTTCATTTCGTCTTGATGTCCTATAAATTAGTATTGGAGATGTACGTGTTACCTGTCGAAGCTACCCGCACAAGTAAATCGAAGACACTGATGTGAAGTGAAGCGTAGCAAAACTCGTCCCCCTATATACCATGCGAACCCTGATACATATAACAATAGAATATCCAACTAATATGACGGATTAGCAGAGAAATATGGCGGACATATAGAATTATACTATGAGTCTGAGTTTGTTACATAATCGCGGGGCCTAAGCGTTGATAGTTAATATGGAACACCATAGAATAGGGCTTGATTCCATGTCGCGAAAAATACAGGTCATTTAAAAATATATTTGCTTAAAATATATCTTATTTCTAAATTGCATGTTTATTGAAGATTCTATTCGTCGATTTCAAAACACTATTACCAAATAATCATTATAATTTTTCATAAATATCTTTTTAAAAAAGAATCAGAACGTATATCTTATAATTATTTATAAGCATATTCTATCAGATATTGATATCAAAATCAACAACATCAAAACGTATGACTTTTCAACACTTCACACGATAATTCCTCATGGTAAATTCAAAACCAGACTTTATGACATCATAGACATTTGCTTCTTCAACATGAATGGAAAACGGAAATATTCATATCTAGTTATCAGTCATCCAAAAAAAACAACAACAAAAAACGTTATTAAATATCATCCTGATTCCAAACACAAGTAATCTGAAGTTGAAAAAAATATGCTGAAGTTCCTCATTGACAATATCTTCCTCGTCTTTGGTGATCAGGTCTTTTAACAATTTATTGGAATTCCCATGGGCACACATTGTGCTCCATTGTTTGCTAAACTGATATTATATTCTTATGAAACAGAATTTATTCAAAAACTTCTACGTAAGAAGAAAAAATCTTTTGCTGTGGCCTTCAATTCGTTATTTAGATATATCGGCGACGTTTCATTTATTAACAATCATTTTCATTCATATGTAGATTCGATATATCACTATGAACTCGAAATAAAAGACACCACAGAGTCGTCTACCTCTACTTCATACGTAGATATTTTATTGGAAATAGTTATTGACGGAAAACTAATAACTCAACATTTTGACAAACAGGATGAATTTATCTTCTCCATCGTCAACTTTCCATATTTATGTAGCAATATTCTATAATTACTCGCATATGGTGTTTATATTTCTCAACTGATTCGATAGGCAAAAGTTAATTCTGCGTATGGCCAGTTTTTAAATTGAGAAAGGCTACTAATAAACAAGTTGATGATGCAGGGGTTTCAACAGTCTCGTTTAAAGTCAGCATTTTACAAATTATATGGTTTTTATAACGATCTACTTTGTCAATACAATTTATAATTGGCTGACATGCTACATGCCGTGTTTCATACCGATTGTTTGGCTGTTCTTGGCACACTAATTTTAACCACGGATAACTCCGTTTACCTTTTGAAGATATTGGGTCACTGCGGGTATGATCGGTCGACAGGGGATGTTTACTCCTCCTATGCACCTGATCCAAACTCTGGTGTTTCCAAGTGCCCGTGTTTGCCCATCTCGTTACTTTGTAGTGCTTATAGGAGTTATGAGATTGATCACTGTTCGTTATCTTCACCTTTGGTTATGCATAAAATGAGAGCTAAATTTGGACTCTAAAATCTCTTATTTGCAAAATGCCTTCTTTTTATCATCCACGAAAGGAAACAAAACATGCATATAAAATAATTGAGTACCTGTGTTATTTTTCAATGGTGAAAGATTAATTCTTTGAAGGTGCTTTAACGAACTTTAATGTAATTAACCACGTTAGAGAGGAAACGACTGTAAATATAACATCACGAAGGACGTGTATTTTCACCCATAGTTTTTTATTTTATTCTGTAAAATGCTGAAATGTGATAAATATATTTTTTTGCGACAGTAACTTAATCCAAAGAGTCACCACGTCTCGTTGTTATGCGCGGGTTATCAGGCTTGAATTTCTTGAAATAAACTTAAGTCAAAACTTGGACCTAGTCTGAGATTTTGCTCAGATTTTGGCTTCTCAAATAAAAGAAAACTCATATTTAAGTTTGAGATATTTTCGACAAATCCTAGCCAGTTTATATGAAACTCGTCCTGTTTGATCTGATGATCTGCGCCTGTCAACGACACTTGGATCAAATTACTTTTGTAATGATGAATGCATTATATACCACCTTATTTATTTCTAAATACACGATTTATAAGATAAGGAATGTATTCATATTGATAGAAAAGTTACAAGCGTACAGTGAGTATATTTTTGTATACGCAGGTTTCTTTGAAATGCGGTCGATCATTTTCCACAACAAATATGAGTTTTCTTTAAGGGGGATTTAAAGTTTACGTGAAAGAGATAGGGTGCTTCTTTATTCTTTTTATTATTAATTATAGACAAAAATAGTGTAGTTTACTTTCTATTCTTCACCTATTACATCAATTGTAAGGCACACTTGAAATGTTTCCGGATTTGAATTTCTTTGCATTTTGGATTTTCTCTTTTTTTGGTATTCAATAACTGAAGAAAGTCATCAACATACACTTCTTTTTCATACATAGATTTTTCATACAAAATAGATATTAACGGCAAACTAACAGCTCAGCTTTATGATAACCGGGATGCTGTGAACTCGAAATAAAGGACACCACAGAGTCGTCCACTTCTGCTTCATACTTAAATATTTTATTGAAAGTAGACGTTAACGGCAAACTAACAACTCAGCTTTATGATAGCCGGGATCATTTTAGCTTCTCCATCGTTAAATTCCCATATCTATGTAGCAATACCGTGGAATCATCAATGTTCGTGGGGGTTGATGTTTGCAGAATTCGTGGGTCACTCTTCGCCACGAATTTACATGTCCTCGAACATTTTTAAACCAAGTAGAGTTATCTCTCCTAGTAACGTCATATCACTTACCCTCGAAATTACTTCCTCACGAACCAGTAAAATTTTGCTTACCCACGAACATTGGCCCCCATTAATTAAAATTATTCCACAGTATTCTATTATCACCTGCGAACAGTTTCAAATATAACCTGTTGCTGAATTTTGATTTAATTCTTCAACGTAAAAATAATCTGACATAAATGAACACATTTGATTACAAGCATTAAATTAACGTAAAAGACACAGGTGACATTTATTTTGAAAAGGATATATATATATATATGTATATGTATATATATATATATATATATATATATATGTATATGTATATATATATATATATATATATATGTATATATATATATATATATATATATATATATATATATATATATATATATATGTATGTATATATTAAAAGAAATAGAATAAACAGTATCGAACAGTACACTGTGATTTTTTTTAAAAACACATTTGGATATATATATATATATATATATATATATATATATATATATATATATATATATATATATAACATTTCATTTCATTCCTTGAACAAATGAGGGTATCGAACAGTGATCACTTCCATAAAGTCTTTAACGAATACCGCATTACGAAATGTAGGAGAAGGACAAACACGGACTCCTGGATATACCAGAAGGGGATTAGGTGCCCGGGAGGAGTAAGCATCCCCTGTCAAACGATCACACCCTCCATAAACTATATATCTTGATCAGGTAAACGGAATAATCTTAGTCAAAACCATTGTGTAAAGAACGGCTTAATAATTAATACGAAACACATCAGACAGCATTTGACACAATGAAAAATTGTATTGGTAAATTAGATCGTGATTATAACTATATAATATCGAAATGATGCCTTTAAACGAGACAGTTGAAACTACTATTCTCTCGCATATCCAATCAGTTTAGAAATATAAACATCTTATCCTGACGATAATAGAATACTGTTACGAAAATATGAGGAATTTCGATTGTTTGGGTAATTCTAGCATATTTAGGACGAGAAACAATTAAAGAAATATTATCGCTTTTAGTCGAGCAATACCACAATGTTGTACTATCAGCTCCGGTTATTGTTAACTGTTGTTGCATTCGAGTTACTTTAAAAATTCAAAAGCAACACCTCGCAATGAAATATTACATTGAGAACATCATTAATCACGCTAATACATGTTAATACTGGGAGATGATTTGATGATCAGATTTCTGAGCCGTAATACATTCATCAATACTACATTATTATATGGACAAAATCAAATGAAACGCTCTATTATCTAAGAATACAAAAACTACGATTGTCGAAATGTAAGAGAAAATAATATCAAAATATAGTATGTTGTTTTCAAGACTTTCTTTCCGAATCGAGCAGAATGTTGATGACGTGAAGGTCCCACTAGCATGTCACGTGCTGTTTTCCTAGCAATTCTTGGATCTATGCAAAAGTAACTACAATATAGTGTTTTACGCAATCTAATTAATATCAGACTTCTTAGATCCGCTCCATAAATTTTGCGTAAGAAGATCTGAGACAACTTGACTAGGGTCATTTTCATGTGAACTTTATGCTAGCCAATCAGCGCTTCGCCAATGAAGTCGTCGTCGTTCACAATTCAAGGAAAATTGATGCGATTGTTTACTTTGATATAAAACACATCGCAGCTAGAGGTGACGTCACAATGCACCGTTTACGTCGACTGGCGTTATTTCCTCGCGTTGTTAAGTAAACCATCTTGAAAACTATTCAAGTCATACCCATTCCTATTCATACATAAATCGCAATACAGATTAATTAAATTTGGTTGTATTCTATATCGTACATATTGTTGTTTGTATGAACGGAATAGATTAGACATTATTGCAAAAGCTTAAAATTCCTTATGTGAGAATATACAATTTCATAATGTGTAATAAACTTCGTGGGAGAGTGATTACTGCAACTTGTTTACGGATTGCCGGGAACCGCCTAAATAGCCATCATTTTCTGTATGGGTGATAGTTCTCATGAATATTTCAAGTAAAAGGTCATGTGGACGTGACCCCCTATGGGGTTGTGTTAGATCCTATTGTAGCGATTGTGAGCGTATCTCAGGATCTGATTTTAATTAGATTGTGTTTTAGGTTGATGCGATTAAAATGAATTTGATTTTAAACAGGCGATGTTTTAATCCGATGGATATCTACCTGTAAATCTAAACATATCTTTATGGATAATAATTAAGTATTTCTTGCATGTATTGTTCCATCATCAGAAAAAGGATGTAGTTCACAATATTCAATATATAGATAATGGTCTAGAATACAGGAGATATAATGTGAAAACAAGTAAATCTGCACATGAGGATGTTTGTATTTTAGTCTCAGCAAACTGTACTTGAGACGATATCTTCAATGTTCCTCTATATATTTAAATGTGAAACAATAAAACCTAATTGATGACAACCCTTGACCCTATTCCCGTATTATTGTAAAATATCTACACTTAGTGTGAGTCCAGGTATATTTATTGATTTGATAAATTGCACCATTGTAGCTTTTGAAATATACTACTCGAAATTTGATAAGGATCATAGATATTTTTCTGTTTAAAAAATTGATAACTGCATAACTGGCAATATTGTGTTCAAGTGAAATCAAAAACGTCTTCAACAAACTTGCACGTGCATTTCATGCCATGGGAAATGCGTTTCTCATCATAGTTTATGCTTTTGCTACCATTGCACGATTTTCACTCAGGCATCGGTGTCTGATTCTTTCTAAAATTTCAAACTCACTTGAGTGTTTACACTACGTTTATCAACACAATGCCCCCTTAACGTGTAAGGCGTCGCCTGACGACAGAACAACTGGGCAGATGTATTGGAATGCTTGACGCTGGCTATTCACAACGTGACGTTGCAAATGTACTAAACGTCAGCCAAAGCGTTGTAAACAGGGCCTGGAACCGACAGCAAACGTTTGGTACAACAGCACACCGACATGGGGGTGGTCGTCAGAGGACGACAACCCAACGCTAAGACCATTTTGTGGCTCTTCAGGCACGACACCATCCCTTCTGGAGAGCAACCAGCCTACGTAACGACCTCCTGAACGCCTCGGGGGTGAATGTGTCCACTCAGACGATACGGAATCGGCTTCACAATGCAGGTCTCAACTCGAGATGGGTTTGTGTTCGAGTCCCTCTGACTGTTCGACACCGGCGGGAGCGATTGGACTGAGCTGAAGATCATGTCACTTGGACACAGAACGATTGGGTTCAAGTTCTGTTCACTGATGAGTCCAGGTATTGCTTGAACTTTACAGACAGGAGGCACCGAGTGTGGCGACGACAACCTGAACGTTTCTATGATGCCAACATCAGTGAACATGACCGTTATGGTGGTGGTTCCATCATGGTCTGGGGTGGAATCAGCAGGGATGGAAGAACAGATCTTCATGTCCTGGAGAGAGGAGCAATGACGGGGTTGCGGTACCGGGATGATATCCTCGATGTTTATGTCAGACCCTACGCTGATCCTGTTGGCCCTGAGTTCATCCTGATGGATGATAACGCCCGTCCTCTTCGCGCCAGGGTGGTGGCGCAGTACCTTCAGCAGAAGACAATTGTCCGTATGGACTGGCCAGTGCGCTCGCCGGACTTGAACTCGATTGAGCATGTGTGGAACATGCTGGAGATTGCCCTTTCACGCCGTAAAGCACAACCCACGATTTTGGCAGAGCTCGGAAACGCCCTCGTGGAAGAGTGGAACAACCTTCCCATTGGAAACATCCGGGTGCCTATTGACAGCATGGCTCGACGTTGTCAAGCCGTCATTGATGCAAGGGGAGGTCATATCCGGTATTGACACTTCATCGACTAAGTGTAATGATGGATTATCCCCGAAAACTGTGTAATTCTTTCTCTGGTTTGCTGTTAACTTTTTGTAATGAAATGCCTTTTGGTGTTGTTATCAGATTTCAAGCATTCCGTATAAGTTCATGCCGTTCATGAATTGTCATTCATAACCTGAGTAAACACGTTTCTGAGTCAAATTTATGTCTTTTGTTATGTTAGTGGTAAATTATACACATATAACCTAGTGATCCTTATCAAATTTTGAGTAGTATTTTAAATTAATTTTCCCGTATATTCCATTTTAAAACATACCCCATCGTCGACTCAGGGGTCTACACCTTGAAAGGTGAGGATAGCAAACAGTGATCAATCTCAAAACTCGCATAAGCTATACAAAATAGATAGTTGGGCAAACAAGGACCCCTAGACACACCAGATATGAGATCAGTTGGCTAATAGGAGGAAGCATCATCAGTCGACCGGTCACATCCACCGTGAGCCCTATATCCTGATCAGGTAAACGAAGTTATCCGTCGTCAAATCAGTGTGCCAAGAACGAACTAACAATCGGTATGAAAAACGTCAGTAGCGTTTTGTACTGGCCACTATCCAAAATGACTAGGAACATAACACGTCTATGTGTATGCCTGGAATTTTATTAAGTCAATGATTGATATCACACGATATGCTGTAATAAAACAAAACACTAATTGTAAACAATGAATTGATACTGGCAACACATATGATCATCTATAATAATAATTAAAACTATCCCAATCGTGATTTCAATACAGAAAATTGCTGTTGATAACACTGACTGCACCAATCAAGTAGTACTCTGATATAAATTACAATAAATATAAAGAGCATATGTAGTGCACAACAAAACAGAGTTATTGCCCCTGAAGTTACAAATAGTTTGAGTGCAACCAGTTTGCACCTTATGGGCGAAAGAATATCTATACATGGTCTTACTATATATCATATATCTTTATATTATCGCTGAATTATATTGCACATTAGTGTAATTCTGTAAACATAGTTTGCATAAATATTCGGGACATATCATATATAGAGTGTGATATTGTTTATATCATATACCTAAAACACAACAAGTTGATAAACATTTTTTTTTAAATTGGGGGAAGGGGTATTGACCCAAACATAAATACATGGTATACTGTACAAATGGCAACGATATTTGACTATTTCAATCCTTCAGTGAATTTACTTTAAAGGTTACGTTTCCAGTACTGTTGACATTGTGAAACATGCTAAAGTCTGGGTTTTTAAGCTTTATTCCATTGTTGGTCACGATAATTGGATGATTAATTATAGACATTCCCTGATATGGTCTAGAATCTGGATGTTTCAATTTACTGAACTGCTTGGCTGAGAAACTCGTCACATCTATCTCTGTGTTGTTCATGTACATGTATAGCTCCTAGGGGCTTGCTAATTAATACTAAGATTGGAAATAAGTGAATTATTCTTATTTATTTATTCGGATCTACATGTACCAAACTCGCCCGTTTTCATTATTTCATATTATTTGTAAGAGTTATGGAACTTTGTTTACGTGGCATCATCGTATGAACTGGAATGTTTACAGATATGATGCTGCCATTTCTTTGCTTAGGGAATATACTTTATACCGTTCAAAGTAAGTTTTTTTTTTACCGTTTCCAATCTGTTTAGCATCTATAAGTCGTTGAATAAGTCGGAAGATATTGGATCTGCTTTTCTCGTTTTATTGCCAAGTACTCGGGAATTTGGATTTCAGAAATCGTTTTAGCCTAAAGCAGTTTTCTACATCAAAATTGCCGTAAATTAACATGTTGATCTCCATTAGGACCGGGAATTTCTGAAAATGCTTCACACTCAATAATTATCCTACTGTTTTCTATCGCCTAGAACGTTGATTGTTTTTAAATGAACTTAAACGTGTTATTGCTCTAAATAAATAATTGTTACTTGGGTTACCCCCCTTTGCTTAGATACTCGCTACAATTTAGCGCTGTTTTTGAAAACGTTTTTCTTTAATTTTTCTGCTTAAATTAATCTAATATCATTTTTTTTCATGTAGTTATGTTAGATTTCAAAAGATTAAAGAAGAAATACCCATTTGAAATTTGAGGGCGAGAGAACCCCTTGACAACGGACCGAGACAGACATATCTCGGCCCTTAGGGCGAGACAGCCCTACCTACTTGCAGCTGTCTCACCCTAGCCAAGATAGGTGTATCAGGGCTGATACACTACTAGGTATATGATATATGAACTACGTACACATGTATTTACTCAGAGAACATACTTTATATACTGTATCAATTCAAATAAATACACGTTTTCAAACAAATGTATGGCATGTGCTAATGTTCATCATTTTCTTACCGAATAAGTAGTTTCTCTAGGAAATAGTAGTTCAGTACAACTTCCAACAAAACAGGAACACACCCACATTCTTTCCAGCGAGCTCGTGCATACACAAAAAATATATGTGCCCTTAAAACAAGGACGTAACACGCAGATAATGTGTACAGATTGGCGCAAAAATGTCGAAATTGGCTGCAACACCCAATAATAGGTTGCATTGGCAAACTAGATCGTTTGCGAAATACTGGCTTCAAACGAGACTGTTGAAACCCCTGTACCGACAACTTGTTTGTCATTAGTTCGCCTCGATTTAAATACTGACCATACTGGTACGGAAAAGGATGAGCGCGTGATTCGATTGCTGTAAGAACCTGTACGTCGTGGGTTCTTTTATTGTGACGTCATATCTTGTAAAGTGCACTGTGGTACATTTATATACAGCAGTGTGATTCTTCTCTGGAAGCCTTAACTGAGGTGATTGTTCATTATCTTCAGTTTTCTCTACCTAAACTTCTTACAATTAGTGAAAACCAGGAATCCAGAAACAAACCCAAACTTCCGGTTGAAAAGAAAGTACACCTTTATGCTAATTGCAGTTCTTTAGACACTTTTTCATTGCTACAAGAAACAATTGCAATACAATTACAGCCTGTGCCATCTTGGTATATCGCCAATGTTTGTCCAAGACTATTTTGGCGTTATATAGAGAGTGGCCATTTTAGTTCATCAATTTGAAAAAATGTGGGTATTGTCCTTTTATTTTCTTCCACACCAACAAAACTGTGATACCGGAGGTATTGAGATGTTTTAATATGATTACTTTGAGTTCTCTTAAAATTGGTGTAAATATGCGCGTCGGAAAAATGCAAAAAAGATACACGGTACCCAGAAAGGATAGTAGGAGAGATTTTTATTTCATTTCCAAAACCAAAGTCAAAGAAGGATAAATGTTTACGTTGAATAAAGACATGCGGTAGGGCCTAGTGATAATTCAATAGGAGCAAAATGGACATTTTTATGTTAAAAAATCAATGAGTCTTTTCAGACACTTGAATGTACTTCAATCGTATGTATTACTTAATGGTAACAGTTAAATCAGGGACTCATAATAAATACATACACATGTGTGTGTAGCCTAAACATTGCGCTATCTACTACCGTTGCTTGGGTTCAGGACTCTCCTTTTCCCTCTCCCATATAACCTCCACGAGTTACTTTAATTATTAGTTGTTGAAAATATTTAATGCATGACATCCATGTCTTGCATACCCTAAAAGTCCAAAATAACTCAAAATAGCTCTTTTTAAAAAAAAGTACCCTCACTTCATATAATAACAGATCGTGTGGCTAGGTTCTTCGGAGAGGGGGTGTCCCGAATCCAAGCACCTGTGCTAAGAGTCATACTTTATTATTTTTAAACATGATATGATCTATTAGAAACAACCGTCCATCTAAACTATTTCCATATCTAGAGTCAATTCATAGTAACTTTACACCATGTATTCAGTTCTGGTCCCATTGTCTTAAATGTACATATTATATAACTGTATTAACGCAATATCAAGATATAGGACTCACTGCGGATGTAACCGGTCGATAGGGGATGCTTACTCCTCCTCGACACCTGATCCTCTGGTGTGTCCAGGGTCCATGTTTGCACAAATCTGTATTTTGTATTGCTTATAGGAGTTATGAGATTGATCACTGTTCGTTATCTTCACCTTTCATGCTACTTCATGTGAAGATCAGAATTTGTATTCTGGTGACACCTCTATATGGATGAGAAAATCAAATCAACATACAAATAAAACAAATGATCTTTCCCACGCTTCTATGCCACATATTATTATTTTGATTCTATGTTAAGAAAATACGTTTAAATAATCATCATATTTTCACTACAGTTTGATTGTCTCCCCTCAGAAGGGGTAATTATCCTTCATTCTCGTACATTGAAATATTTTTATCCAGGCATGCTTCGCGCCACATATAAGATTTATCACTGTTCGTTATCTTCGCCTTATATGGTTACATTTAAAATACCCTGTGTCCATAATGAATAGAAACAAATCGTCTATGCGTATGCCTGGAAATTTATTCTTAAGTCAATGATTGGCATCACGCGACTTCCTCAACTTCATACGATATACTGTAATAAAACAAAACAATAATTGTAAACAGTAAATTGATACTGACAACACATATGATCATGTATAATAGTAATTCAAACTATCCAAAAACTGAGTTCAATACCGAAAATTGCTGTTTATAACACAGACTGCACCAAACAAATAGTACTCTGATCTAAATTACAATAAATATAAAGAGCATTTGTATTGCACAACAAAACAGAGTTATTGCCCCTGAAGTTACAAAACGTTTGAGTGCAACTAGTTTTTACCTTATGAGCAAAAATAATCTACACATGGTCTTATTATATGTCATATACATCTTTATACTATCATTGAATTATATTGCACAATACTGTAATTCTGTAAACATAGTTTGCATAGATATCCAGGACATGAACTACGTACACACGTGTTTACTCAGAGAACATGCTTTATACACTATCAATTCAAATAATACACGTTTTCAAATAAATCTATGGAATGTGCTAATGTTCATCATTGTCTTACCGAATAAGTAGTTTCTCTAGGAAACAGCAGTTCAGTACAATGTCTAGTGAAACAGGAACATAACATCCACATTCTTCGCAGCGAGCTCGTGCATACACAAAAAATATATGTGCCCTAAAAACGATGACGTAGCACGCGGATAACGTGTACAAATTGACGCAAAATTTAAATGTAGAAATTGGCTGCTAAACCCTGTGATTTTTTAGCAGAATGAAGAAAACAGAAACATCTCATAGCCTAGAAATGACAGATGACATACGTTACGTCACAGACGACAAACAGACGGAGGAACGCTGTACAAATTTGAATAAGAAAGACAAGAGTTCAGCTTAAGTGAGCGAAAATTTAAAAAAACGCATTCAAAGTAGAGCAAGATAGAACTTAAAGTTACTAAACTATCCAAGCGCGTATGGTACTTGAACGTAGAAATAGAGAGGAATAGTTCAAAGGAAACAGTAAGGTTAATGTAAGAAAGTTGTATCAAACAAAACAAAGTCGACAACGACAAGCAACTGATAAGCGATACAGAGGCCAGGATTGGCTACTTTGAATGATCAATTATGCCGTTAGTGAGTCATCATTCTAATTTTGTTATAAAGAAATAACAAAACAAAGAAACAACAGTTTATATAAAAAAAACATTCTTTTTAACAGCATCCTCAAACCCTGCGCCGGGCGATACTACTTATGGATCATAAGAGTTCCTTGTTTGTAATACTCTAAATGCTTGCATTGTCTCTGAAAACTGTAATGTCCTTACGAAGGTAGAAAGGAGCGTGAAAACTTCATTCGTTAATCAAATTTTTAACAGGTGGTGCTGTGAAGCGAGATCATGGTCATCTTTCGACATCTACTGGTCTTGGAATTGTATTTATGTAAGTTCCAAATTGAATATACAAATGTATAGAAGATGTGAGAATTAAATAGAGGATTAACGACACTTGTTATAAACAAACCTTTTTTAAAACTTAATGATAATACATATTAAATGTATATCTTTATAAGTAAATCGAATACAATGTACCGTATGGAATGTAATTTATTGCCATGATTTTTCAATTAAGTCCTAAAACACTGGAGTATAGAGTTATATAGAGAGGGGTACAACGAACATCATAGAAAATCGAAGATGCCTTCTTATCACCAGAGCCTATGTGGCCGAGTGGCTAAAGCATAGCGCCCAAAATCACATGGCCTCTCACCTCTGGTCGGCGCGGGTTCAAATCCCACTCGCGCCGGTAAGTGAGAAAGTTTCCCAGTTTACTTTCGGAAGGTCGGTGGTCTCTTTCCAGGCACATTGTATCTGGGTTCTCTCTTCCACCAATAAAAACTGGGCGCCACCAGATAACTGAAAAAATGTTGAGTGTGGCGGAAAACAGCAAAACAATCCATCAATCTTATGATCATTTTAAAGGATTTTATATTTGTATCTATTACAACCAAACTAAGCCATAATCTATATACAACTCATGCATTCATTTTTTTTGTTCACATCATGCGTCCTGAAATACATAATAAATTTTTTATAATGGGAACCGGGTCTATTAACTGATTTGTGTTTAAGAATAGGTGTGCTTATCATGGGGAAGTGGATCTATTCACTGATTTAGTTTCTCTTTTTACTCAGATGATCTCGAAATATGCAGACAGATCAAATGTAGTTTTCAAGGAAGATGTCTAAGGTTTAAAAGCTACAGTTGTTATTCATGGACAATCACAGTCATCTCAGATAAGAAGGAGTACGTACTCTTTTCAAGGATGAACCCATCTTCAGATAACAACACTAACGTGAATATCACTTGTTACGACACAGGAACAGCACGTAAGTTTATATTGTAATTACACAATTAAAAACATATACCTGAGTTAATTACCTTTGTTCAATATCAATACATGTAACAGTGTAATCATAAGTCATGTTATAGTCTACTCCACTTATATTGAGCTATCTGTTATCCCTCCCTGATTCTTGGTGAGGGTACAGAAGATATTTTTCAAGACGATAACTCGGCAAGAAAATGGAAATGACAGGCTTGTTCCCTCGATCTTAACTTCATATATGAATTCATGGTTTTCAAATTTTGAACATTTTACAACACTTGTACCATCTCCACCTATTTAAAAAAAAAATTAAATTATGAAATTCCTTCACCCTGATCTACTTCCTATACTTACTTACTTAATCCTCTTCGTGCATGTCTGCACATAAGGCTGAAATCAGCTTCCACCACACTTGTCTGTCCCTTGCCTTCTTTTCTGCTTCTTTCCAGGTTAGTCCCATCTCTTTCAACTCTCCATCTATCATTCTTCGCCAGCTTTCTTTTGGTCTTCCTCTCTTTCTTTTCCTTCAGGATTCCACCTGAGAGCGACATTTGCTGGGCATGTTTTGTTCATTCTCATGGCGTGCCCTAGCCACTCCCATCTGCATTGTTTAATTACTTCCTAAGCAAATACATAAAGTTTTACTAAGGACATTCATATCAGTTCGACAAGAACATGACCGGTATTCTTGGCATCTAATATTCGTTATATTTGCCACTTGAAAATATTCACGAACTCAGATTCACTATATATACAACAAACGATGACACTAACATTCGATTGAACATTAGTGAATAATTCTACCTCCAATATTATTCATAAATGCATGTAATATTTATTATTGTTATATGTTGCTGATAAAATCTCATGAAATACGTTACACTATTTTATGCACCTGGTATATCCAGTAATCAGTGTTTGCCCTACTCTCTATTTTGTATTGAATATAGGTGTCATGAGATTTATCACTATTGGTTATTTTCACCATTTGATGACGCGTAACAACAATGTCGTAGGTACGAAATGCAAACAGAGGAGTCATTTTGTTAGTAATCCCAGGAGGTCGCATCACCCAATTTATCAGCCACATTGTTTGATAAAATCAAATAAGCTAATCAGCTGCATTTTACAACTGAAATTGAATTATCACCAATATTGTAATTATTGTAGATAATTACTTTTATGTAACGTGTTCATTTAGTATGTTCTATGGTGCGTTTTTGGATAAGTGAAATATGACAGATATATGTTTTAAATACATACTAAATTTGTTTCTTGCACGTTCGATGGATGTTGGGTATGGATATTTTTCTGTTTGAGGCCCCCCTTTTGGGATGCTTCAAATTGGTATGTTTCCTTATCATCACTGTCTTGGGTGGAAATTTCCGACCAGACAAACTTAGATGATGTAATATGTTGTTTAGGGCCCCGTACTTAGCCTATCATATGGATGACCAATCACAGCGCGCCGTTAGGACGCTTTGGTAATTCCGTTTTGTTTGCTTGGAGTGCAAAGACTGCTCAAGTTATTTTGTGTACACAAAAAATTAATTTGATACTGGAAAACAGATTAGATATAATGTGGTAAACATGAATTGTTGTGATGCGGAACAATGTTATCGTAGCTACTATCGCAAAGGATGAGCCACGCATTGTGATATCAATCCCAAGACTGCGCATTACACAACGTAACAGCGACCTTGTTTGATAAAGTCAAAATAACTAATCAGTTGCGTTTTATAAGGAAAATTAAATTGACGTATAAGTGGTGTTTCTAGCGAGACACAAATATAGGAATCAGGCCATAAAGTAGGGGTATATATATGATAAGTGACTTTATAATTTCAAGAAAGGTAGTTTATTACTTCCGATATGGAATAAATATTATCAATATTCAATTTTAGTTCCCTCACCACCGTCGCCAATAATGCGAAAGTGAAATCCTCGCTAAAATTCGATTGATACGGTATTAGCAATAAATCTATGCGAACTTCCCTGTGAAGGATTTCTGAAACTTTTTAAGAGCGTAATTACTTGCACAATTCCTTTTTTTTCAAATTAGTGAACACCAACATTATTTCAACAGAAAACACAACAACTGTCCTAAAAAACATTGGGATTAAGACGAGCAGCCCATATAAGGAAATGACCAATCAAGAACGCAGTGACGATGTCGGTGTTGATGATAACAACGATAATGACGGCGAGGACAAAGAAGCTACTAAAACAGAAAATAAAGAGAATCCAAATCCCGCATGTAAGTTTCATGACCTTTCGTTTTCTTTATTGAGAGAGGGTGGATTCTTAAAGTTGTATTTTACTCCTCTGGTAACGGATGTTAGATTACTGAATACAAAATTATGGACTAAAAAAAAGATAATTGCTATTTTGGATTTCCAATATTTCAGCTTGATCATCACTGAATAGACATTATTTGTCTAATTGCGCATCTGGTGAATCAAAATTGATACCGTATAAGTTTTGCGTAAATCAGCTTACGGTCACAGGTAATGGTGTTGTTTATGTTCGAATTTACTATAAAGAGTAAAGATATAAATCTGTAAATATAGAATACTCAAATATCCGTGATAAGTGTAGGTGAAGACAGTTTTACAATTGTCAGTCACTTGCAGCTTTTATAGACTTCAATTTATTAACTGGGGAAAATTCAACTTAGAAATGGTATCTAATATTACACATTCTATGCGATTGCTTATCGCAATTCACATTCTATATAGTGGTACAGTGCCAGGCCTAGGTAAATTTCCAATGAAAAATAAAAGATGATTTTCTGTATTAATTTCTGCATAGATGTATCTTGGGAAAAATACAGAATGTCTGGATGAACGTTGGTAGTAATGCAGATTGATTATTTATGAATGTAATGGAATACATAATAGAATTTTATACCATTTGATTTATCAGGTGTTTCATCGTCTAACCTGAGAACCCTAGCAACATGTATTTAGAGTCCTATACTTCTACTCGTTAATAGTAAATTCGAGCTATATAATTGTCTCTACTTACAATAAATCATGTATATTGGCAAGTACATGCGTCTGTAGTCAATAGCTGGAGATAATACAGTCATTTAGTGTGTCTGGAGAATAAATTAGTCCGCGAGGGTTTTATTTTCGCGATGACAATATTATGATCATGTATCAATTAGAAGGATAAGCGATACACGTGAACAGTAGCAAATGTTTTATGACCATCAATGGGTGTATGGGTAATGTTTTATTCTGCCTAGGTCAAGAACCAATTGGCGTATTTGTGACATTATGATAAACAGATAAAATGTAAAATCTGTTATCATAAAACGGTACCCAATTGGATTGAGCAGGACGTTTCACTTTAGGGATTACCGGTAGATAAAGGAATTTCTACAATCTAGACATCTAGATACGAGTATCACAGGTTTATTTAATTTATACCGCCCACTTTTTTCACACAATAAGTCCTCGTTCAACACAATATAACCTGTGGTGAATATAAACCGTATTAAATTGATGAAAAGGTGACGATAACGAACAATGATCAATATCATAACTCCTATAAGGAATACATAATAAAGAGTTGGGAAAACGCGGATGCCTGAATATACCAGTAGTGGGATCAGTTGCCTAGAAGGTGTAAGCATCCCCTGTTGACCGGTGAAACCCGCTGTGAGCCCTATATCCTGATCAGGTGCACCACCAACTTGTTTGTCAGTAGCCTGCCTCGATTTAAAAACTGACTATACGAAGAACAAGCTCTTGCATATCGAATCAGTTGAGAGATGTAAATATCATATGCAGGTGATAATGGAATATTGCTACATAAATATGAAAAGTTGACGATGGAGAAGTTGATATACTTAACAATGCGGTTGGGTTAAGTTATGACAAGTAAAGTTAAAATGAAATCAGTGTACCTCAGTGCACTGCATACTATATGACGTCACAATATAAAAGTAAGACATGACATACAGCTCTATAGTTGTGTATTGCTGGGAAAATGTCATAATATTTTCTCGCTATGTTTTAAATACCGTTATTCAGTGTTCAAAGACGCACATGTGTAATCTGTTTGTCAAATGATGTTTTTCAGCTGTCTTTGATGATGTATGATGATATTGATCATTGCTCGTTATCTTCACATTTCATAAATCTCAGGTTTTTATATATAGTGTGCACTAAGGTAATCTTTATATCATATTGTGACATTAAAATTGTCCGTGATGCGTAAAATCATTTATAATAAAGAAAGTCAATCATGTGTACATATTGATTGGGCACAGATGAGAGATGACGATATTTCATTTCGATCAAGGCATGCTCCTAACGGTGACGAGTTGCAGATATAGGATTTGGATACGGAGGGTAAGGTTATTTCCCTCGTTTAGATAAGATTTGGCAATAAATGTTGGAAATGTCCAACATTTGAGTCGCGATTATGGAAATTGCTAAATATGAGAGGATATTGTGCCTGTCCGGATTACTTTGTCACAATGTCGACATATCAAGCCCAATTTATAAATTATTTGAGTGCATCTTTCATCTGTGCCGAGGTGATAAACAACTGAAAGTATAGCGAAAAATTGTTCTACGTTACTTGTATGATGACGTAATAGTTAAGCGAGGGAATTCCCCACGTAATACGATGTTCATGTATTGACACACCATTTGTAGTTGAAATATGAGACGCTTGGAAGAATTTTACTATAATTTGAATATGCTTTTATTTCCTGTTATTGTGCTCGGAACACCTAACCCAGGTGAAGGCAGTGGACGTTTTTTTTTTAGACCTGAATTGTTAATTATAGCAATAAATGTTTCTAATTTCACACATGTACCGTAATAAGTGTTTCACATCACTATATCTTGTAGGCAAGAAAAAATGTAGACAGTGTCGAAGATGTTCTGGACATCAAAATGACTGTCCTGAATGTAGTAATGTGGGTGTGTATCGAGAAAATCAAACTTGTTTTACTGTAATCCAACTGTAATATTCGTCTACATCGTTTTTATCATTACCATGCATTTTACATAGCTTGTCCTCACTCAACAATATGAAAATATAGTCCACATTCTAGCTTTTCTCATGATCGTGTGAACTCGTTTTAGGCATCTTGTTCATTACACACGTCATTGCAGCAGGGATTGGTGCAGGAATTTTATACTTCATGCAGTTTATCAGGGAGTATCGAAGAAAAAGGTTAGTGGTAATGTGCTTTCATATCTTAGTCTAGAATTTTCAATGACAAGTGATTACTATACACGGATTTCAAATGCTCTCCTTTATTTCACACTCTAAATTTATCTTTCTCAAAATAGAACCGAAGAACCTAAACCGGAAAGTAATGAAGGTATGATCAACGCATCTTACGGACACACGAGAGGAACTGACAATCTACAGATGTCCACCGTCAGCCATCAGGAAGAAGGTATCTACAGTGACGTGGCCGACAATACTGTAAGTTAATAAAACCTCCGTTTATATTGTATACAAATATCGACCTATGCAAATTCAATAATTAATTTCTTTAAGTAAAGTGTTTTCCTTTGCGTGAACAATCGAACCACAAATTCAGTATAAATTAAGGCATCCATGATTTGATGTCGGGCGTTCATTTTGTTCTACAGCACTCTATTGTGTTTGACAAAACCACCTCTAATTGTTCAACGGGAAGTGCGTTAAACGACAGGAAACACTCCAAACTACCAGATATACCTCACGACGCGGAGAGAGACGAAGAGTACTTGCTTCCACAAAATCCAAAAGATTCTTTGTTGTCAGATACACACACTCATTCTTTAAAAAAACTGAAGACATCAACATCAGGTCTGCAGGAGGAACTGCTATTGAAAGACGTCAATGAGTTAAATCAAGAAACAGAACGTGATAAAATCCTGCAGGATACGTTTGTGGCAGATAGTGGACATGCCGACTATTTTGTTCTACAGAAAGCAGATGATACATGTATGAATCTCAAGTAATGATGCTTTATACGACGGCAATATTTCGTACTTTGTAAATGTTGATATAACTCATAAGACACACTATATCTAAAATGTCAAAGGACAATGCCGTGAGTTGTTTCGAGCATCATTTAGTCTTTAAGCAAAGCATTTGTTAATTTAAGATGTATCAATGACAAAAGGGTAAAATCAATTTAAATTCCAGCATTCAATCACAATTCGCCAAGAAGTGTAGTCATTCTCAATATCATTTCTGTATTCGTATTTCAAAATCACTTCCGAAGATTTTGGTGAATTTTAATGTTATTTAATTTTTGGCATTTAAAAAGAAGTGGCATATCCATGGTTTTAAATACTGAACGAACAACGAAGAATATTTAATCCAACAAAATTTAGTTTCAGTACAATGGCGCAGCCTCAAATATAACGAAACTAGTCGCTGATTGGTTGGAAGAAGCTTATCTGCTACAAAACAGCAAATGTCTGGCCTCCTCATTCCCCCGACTGGAACCCGTTTTAGATTTTCATTTGGGAGATCTTGAGCACAAAGTATAAAAAAACCCAGTTCAGATAAATTAAACGAACATTTGCAAATATTAGCTGCAATTATTTAAATGTAAATAGAAATATTTGAGCCATTGTGGTCGGGAACTTCAAGGAGCACATTGACATAGTTATTTCCAAGAAATGATGTCATTTGCAACACTTCTGAATTTGTATTATTTTGTTTGCATATTTGCAATCATTTGCTTATTCATTGTTGAAATCATATGGTTATCGACATATAAGTAATAAAATTCATGATTTAGTATATTTAAACTACGTAAGCATTTACTGTCTGTATTCCGTCTTTAAAAAATCATCAATATACGCTTGAAATAATATAAGATTCTGTGGAACACACAAGATAGAATAAGTCAAAATCGGAACACTGCGATGGAATGATAGACAACTGAACGATTAATTTTTTTTTTCATAAATCTTGCTTCATCAAATTATAAGTGTCTGCAAATTAAGAGGTTCAATTCAAAAGTAAAGAACATGTTACAAGAGATTGAAATTTTGACTTGAGTATGAGTTTGTTAAATGATCTTGGGGCCTGGACTTTAATAGATAATACGGAATACCCGTACAACCCCTGAAACGTTCTTCTTTCCCACTTGAACGGTGAGCGAACTGTGAGCGCATGGTGAACGCATGCAGAGCGAACGGTGAATGTACTCAGAGCAAACGCAGAGCGAACGGTGAACGCAAGCAGGGCGAGCACCGAGCGCAATTTGATGAACGGTGAGCGAACGCAGAATGCGAACGGAGCACAAACGCGAACACATTGTGAACGGTGATCGCATGGTGAACACAATACTAACTATTCATTCGGAATGATTCGGATGTTTTCCCTTTGATTGTACTTTTTCCATGATCCGGTAAGAAAAACGATATATAGATTTAATCAATGAATAAATGATCAAATATACCAGAATCTGGAAACTGCATGTTCTACAGTTATGAATACATTCAGTCTAAACAAAACATAGTGCATTTTTGCAAAAGTACCGACTGTATTTTTGTCATGAAGGGATCGCAAATTTCACATCAATTCAAGCAGTAATCATGCAGAAACAAAAAGCACATTTCATGTGTACATTGTTTGCGGTATTACATGTACACGTACAGATACATGTACATGTATACATGGAAAAGCAGAGGAAATGCATATTTCGAATCATATTCTATAGTATTTAGAATGCTTGACCTTTTCCTGATAAATCATGAATATTGATGCGTCATCTCCGGATACTATTACATTTTGACGAATAATACATGGTATTTACTTTTTCAATGCACAGTGTATGTGAAAAAAATAAGACTATAGGCCTACTCTAGTAATTAGCACTCTAGTAACATCCAGAATGTAGAGGTGTTCGTGTATGGCTTCAAACTTTACGAGCTTGGTCGTTGGGATATATGTAATTAACAAACCCTCACGAAGTGGGTCAAGATATATGCATTGAAAAAAAAAACACGGACTGTATAGGCACCCCATGCCAACACATTTACACTCCTAAACTGTATTTAAAAGTTTTTCGCACCTAAAATTAAACATTCAGATTTGATGTCATTCACTTTATCGGAACTATATCTACCCGAAACTATAATCTCAGAATTTATGTAAGTACATTTTACAAAATTCATTACTATCGTTATTAGTGACTGTACAAGATATCAGGGCTTACATCCAGGTTGAGTTAGACATAAGGCATTTTAGAATATATATTAGTCTACAATATCTTATTTCTAAATCACAAGTTGGTTTACGATTCTAATCGTCGATTTGAAAACAGTATAACCAAATAACCGTTATATTTCTCCATAAATATCTTTTTCATTCAAATACTTGTTTTATTAATGTTAATCAATCTCCAATTCGCCCCGGTAATTCGCTGATGACTGTTGACATGTTGTTAAACCCTCCGGGTTAAATGTATATATAGTCTATTATTGTATTTATTCATTATCAAAATTGTGATATATATTTATATGAATTACTTGTGCATGGGTGAATATTTTTTTCTAATGATTGTTTAATATGTTCTCTATGTTATGTTAATAACGAATAAGAAAAATAAAACTTGGTATTAGGTATTCATATCATGCATCAAATCAAAGCGAAATTTGGACTCTTAAATCTCTTATTTGAAAACAAACTTACCTTTTTGATCATCCTCAAGAGAAACAAAGTATAAAGTACTTGAGAGATTGTATCATTCTCTCGACGGTGAAATTTTACTTCTTATACGGTGCTTTAAAGAACCATGAATTAATCATTAATCAAAATTTTGATATAATGAGCCACGTAAGAGTGGAAACACCAGTAAGGTTCACATCACAAACGATGTGTATTGTATTTCATCGGGCAAAGTGCTGAAAACGATAAATATATATTTTTGCGACAACAACATGATCCGAAGAGTCGGACCATGTTTCTTTGTTATGCGCGGATTATCACATCAAACGAGACTCGATGCGTTGAATTTGATCTGATGAAACGCGCCTGTCAATGAGAGTCGGGTCACTGTTGTAATGATGAATTTATCATATACTCCTTTTTATTTCTACATACACGTTTATAAGATAAGGAATGTATTCCTATTTATAAAATGCACAAACATATTGTTAGTATATTTTGTGCTCGCAGGTTTCTTTGCTTTGCGGTCGATCATTGACGACAAAATCCCTTGAGTTTTTTATTAAGGGGGATTTAAAGTTTATATGCATAAGATAGGTTGCTTCTTTAATCGTTTCATAATTTACACCAGCCAGGAAATCTTCTCGATGTGACATTCTCAGCTCAGTTAATGCTATCCTAGAAAAATCCCAGTGCTGTTATTAATGTAGCTATGTGCACTTGGCACCATATGATGTCACAATGAAAAGGTACGTCACAACGTACAGGTTCTTATACATGCAAACTCCCCGTCGAGGCCTCATTACGTCACCTACAAATAGAACTCTCCCATGTGACGTAGTACAATATACAGATTTGTATATTGTGAGTCCGCGATTATCACGCGGGCAATTAACACTAAAAAAGTAGTTCGTAGTTAAAAGTTTGAAGATATTGACATTAAGAGCATTAATATAAAATTATGGATTTTATTTTAAACATAAGATTATCAAAAGATCATCAACAAGTGTTTGACGTTATGTTTTTTTGTCATTCTACAGTGACGTCACAGTATACGCGGCCTAAGAAATCGCTATCCTATAATGCCTAACTGGAAGAGTTTGGTTTGTGAGCAAACGAACTCTGGCGGAAGTTTGCTTATACATGTAGTTGTATTGCGGGGAAAATGTCATAATATTTTGTCGTTATTTACTATCGTTATCAAGTGATGAGCTGTCTACTTGAAAACCTTTCTTGTAAAATTAGTATATGTTATTCCTTTATGATACCAAATCACTCTCCCTTCTTGATATATATTATGCATGAAGGTGATACTCATATTATATTATGACCTTGAAATCGCCCTCAATCTGAATGACTTATGCGTTTAAAAATTCCTTTATATACATAAACAATGTCATTCTTCAGAAACAATGGCAAAGTTCAGGTTCATCTGCTATAAAAGGCATTATTATTGTTTTTCAAATATATTCTAAATAATATTTAAACGTTTGAACAGTGCAGGGAGTAATTTCTGTCTTGTATATTAACGGTATGATATATATAGGAAAGTGGACAACCCCGGTAGTTCGCTGATGACTGTTGACATGTCATTACTGGTGATATAGTTGAAAATGAGGACATCAAGTCACTTATTCTAAAAGGTCCAAAATACAGAGAACCTCGGTCTTTTAATTGGCGACAGAACTTAATCTCTATTATGAATTCTGTAGAAGATTATGCCAGACGTTGGGTTAAATAAGAAGAAGAACTTCCTACATTGTCAGAATGGGTTAAAAGCATAAGAGGAATATTAAGATCCGGCATTAGACATATGAAAACAAAAGTGTGTAATATCTATCCTGCTGTGTTTAGTAAACCAGAAATGATAAAAGAATTAGATAGGTTACATGAGGAATATGTTTTGGTTCCAGCTGACGAAGCTAGTAACCACATTGTCTTTGTTTGTAAGGCTCATTATTACAACTGTATTTTAAACAAACTTCGCATTAATTCCACTTTTGGTAATCGTACTTATACTCCAACTGCCCTTTCAAAAGATGAAATTCTTCAAAACCATGCTTCAGTTTTAGACACATTTGATATCCCAGTCAATGGGTCAAGTGAATATGAGTTACCGTACCTGCACTGGATTCCTAAACTACATAAAACCCCTTACAAACAAAGATACATTGCTGGATCCAGTAAGTGCTCTATCTTTGCTCCTGACGAAAATATTAACAGCTGTGAAGGAGAAACTTCAAACTTACTGTGTGACTACATATGCCAGAAGTGGCGTTAATCAAATGTGGAATCTAAAAAATTCTAAAGAACTTTTAGTAAACTTAAAATCGCAAAACTTTTCCCAAATCAATAACATCAAAACCTATGACTTTTCAACACTATACACGACCATTCCTCACGATGAAGTAAAGACTAGACTTTTTGACATCATAGAAAGTTGCTTCTGCAACAAAGATAGAAAAAGAAAAGATGCATATCTAATGATCAGCCATTCAAAAACTTACTTTGTTAAACACCACTCTGATTCCACGCACAAGTACTTTGAAGTTGAAACATATGCTAGAGTTCCTCATTGACAATATCTTCGTGGTCTTTGGTAAACAGGTCTTTCAACAGTCTGTTGGAATTTCCATGGGCACGAATTGTGCTCCTTTATTAGCTGACCTGTTTATATATTCATATGAAGCAGAGTTTATTCAAAGACTTCTACATGAGAAGAACAAATCTCTTGCTGTGGCCTTCAATTCGACATTTAGATATATCGACGACGTTTTGTCTATTAACAATAATAACTTTCATTCATATGTCGATTCGATATATCCCTGTGACCTCGAAAGAAAAGACATCACATATTCGTCCACTTCTGCTTCACACTTGGATATTATATTGAAAGTAGACATTGACGGCAAACTTACAACTCAGCTGTATGACAAACGGGAGGATTTCAGCTTTTCCATCGTCAACTTCCCATATTTATGAAGTAAAATATTCCATTGTCACCTGCATATGGTGTTTATATCTCTAAACTGATTCGATACGAAAGAGCTTGTTTTGCGTATAGTCAGTTCTTAAATCGATGTAAGCTACTGACAAACAAGTTGATGGTGCAAGGGTTTCAACAATCTCGATTGATGTCAGCATTTCGCAAATTCTATGGTTGTTATAACGATCTAAACATGTAGTTGGTCAACACAACCTATCATTGGGTCAAATGCTGTCTGACGTGTTTCATACCGATTGTTAGGCCGTTCTTGGCACACTGATTTTGAGTACGGATAACTCCGTTTACCTGATCAGGATATATGGCTCACGGCGGGTGTGACCGGTCGACAGGGGATCCTTTCTTCTCCTAGACACCTATTATTCGCCTTTCATGTTTAGTTTGAGTATGCATTTGTTCCCAAAACATTTCTTTCTGAGTATATCAATAAAAATGCAGCTGGTTACCCACATGAACCTGAACTTTTGCTCACAAGTATGAGCTTTTGCTGTTTTCCAAAAATAAAGTGTTACTTGATATTCAACTGACGTCACGGGAAATTACTATAAGGGGAATTTACGGTAGCTCAGTCACAGTCACCATATGAGTAGTATAGTTTCGGTGTTTAACTCTAACAAGTGTAATGATAACTTGAGGTGTAATTTTACCCCATAATTATAGTGCATTTTACTATGGAAGGCTTTAACATAGTTCCGTTATTGAAAAAAAAGTCCATGTAGTTTATTTTCTATTCTCCACATGTTTCCTCAATTGATAGCCAAACATGAAATGGTTCCTAATTTAGATTTCTTTGAATTTTGGTTTTCACTTTATTTATTTATTCAATAGCTGAAGATGGTCATCATAAACACACACCACTTTACCTGTTGCTGAATTTTGATTGATTTCGCTAAATGTAAATAGAAAGATAATATGTGTTTCATAGAATATTTCGAGAATAACAAAACTATGAGATATCAAAGATTCATTAAGTATTTACTGGCGTATTTGAATATATCTAATTGCAATCATTAACGCTCTAGACAGTGATCAATCCCATAAATTCCTTCAAGAATACAACATTCACTCAAAATCAATAAAGCGTGCAATCCATGTCGCCGGTACTTTATTACAAAATAAGCTATATCAAATAATTTATACTGTGTGCTATACATTCATGAACCCCTAGCCTCCTTAGACATGTTATACGTTTTATTTCCCCTTTACTTGTAAACTTGGTAGGAAGCCTAGATACCCAAACTTTGTAACATACGTGACTGTCGCTGACTCAATTTTTAAAATTGAACGAGCAAATGTAAAAATCTGAGAGTTGGTTTGTTAATTTTCTTTGCGTTGATATAAGTTTGTATTATCTAAATATTCATTAAATTAAAGTTTAACATCTTTTACGTATGTTTTAAGCAGTGATCTTTTATATTACTCCATCGTTTTTTTTATCATAGGGTCAATTAAATATCCAATGTATGGACAGAGATTCGTCTTATCTTTATGGTTTTTTAAATCTATTTTTTCGCTAAAATATCCAAAAAGTTGGGAGAAATATTCATCAAGCGATATTTGGATGTGACATTGAGAAGAAGTTATCATTATTCTCAAAATTTTGCATCTTGATTTAAGAAATGTAACATTCGATATGATAAACTTTTTATCAAAACGTATTTGCAGAGCAAATGTTATCCCTTTTATGAAAATCTCGTAGTGTACAGAGAATAAAAATATAAACAATTGTTTTGCAGAAGTCATTGATTGGTTTGAAATTTCACAAACGTGTCAAGATGTAACATTCGTGATGTAACACTCGTTACCGAAAATTAATCAAAGGGAAAATTATTTTTAAAACAATTCCCACGTATTTTAGATAGTTCTCTGCATGATGTGGTATACGACATGAATGTCTACTATGAACATTTGAGTTTGAAAGTCAATACGTGTTAAACTTTGAGAATTAGGATTAATTTTCTCTTACGGTAAGTACTGTTGCAACAACTGCAATGGTTTATGTACTACATTGATTAAGCAGATGGAATGTTTTGGTCTGAATTTCTTCTTCTGATATCAAAGAATGTATATCGTATTCCAAATATCTCTTGACGGCCTTCTTCTTCAGCCTCTGGAACTTGTACCTGGACATCAAGGCACCGCAGACACCTTGCCAGAATGTGATCAGAAAGGTGATTCACACAATAATAATGCACCAACGTTTATCAATATAACGGATAATATAAAGACTGATTTTATACAAAATATGAGAAATAAGAATACTGTCCGAAAATCAGAGTCTGCCATGAAACAATTTACCACCTGGCTCAAGCAAGAACCAAGAAATGAGACACGGGAAGTCAATAAAATGAACCCCAGCGAGTTGGACAACTACATTGGCTCTTTTTTGTTGTCAATACGAAAAGCTGATGGTTCGGATTATGAACCTGACACGTTGACAAGCTACCACAGATAGATTGACAGGTACCTACGAGACAACAAATATCCATTTAACCTCGTAAATGACAAAGAATTTGGAACAAGCAGAACCGTTCTAATTTCAAAAAGAAAAGAACTAAAACAAAAGGGAAAAGGTGGAAGACCAAATGCTGCTGAACCACTTACAAAATCAGAGGAAAACATACTAAAGGAGAAGGGGTGCATTGGTTTACATAGCCCGAAGGATTTATTAAACAAAATATGGCTACAAAGTACAATGATGTTTGGGATACGAGGGGGCACAGAAAACCAAAAATTAAGATGGTCTGATATTCAACTAAAAAAAGATGAAAATGATCGAGATTATCTTGAATACAGAAAACGGGAAACAAAAACAAGAACGGGTGAATTAAGTACTCATTTGAGAGCATTCCGTCCAAAACAGTTTGCAGTTCCTGATGATCCCTCAAGCTGTCCAGTTGCTACATACAAGGCCTTCCAACATCACAGACCTACATCTACCATGAGTCCTGACAGTCCATTCTATGTAGCCATTAATTATAAGCGAGCTCCTGATTCGCATATTTGGTACAAAAATCAGCCCTTAAGTGAAAATTCTTTGCGTTCCATTATGCGTGAAATGGCAAAAAGTGCCAATTTACCTGAAAAAAAAAATCACTCTGCTAGAAAATCTACTTGCACAAAATTGCTCCATGCTGGTATTGTACCTACTGCAATTCAGCAATTAACTGGCCATAAAAATGTTCACAGCATTCATAATTATGCAGTTGCGTCTGTAGAAATGCAGAAAACGATGAGTGACATTCTGTCGAATAAAGAAAGTAAGGAATCGACATCGTGTGTTTCTACTTACTCGCCACCTCGATATCCGCCCACAGCCAGTGCAACTTCCATGCCTTCCGTCGATATTTCATCAAATTCTTCATTACGTCAATCAACATCAGCTGGGGAATTATTTGCAAATGCCAAAATGATGAACTGTTTTATCAACATGAATAATTACGGTTCAAATCCACCACAAAAGCGAAAACGCATCCGTGTGATTGAAAGCGATGATTCTGTATAACCGCTTCGAGGTGTAAACATTTAAGATATGAACACTGTGTATACAAAAAATAGTTCGAAAGACAACATGTTTTATCTTTTATTTTCTGCGAATTTAAAATAAATTCACTGTTCATTTAGCCTTTTAAACGATTTTATTTATATGCAAGGGGGGCATATAATCGAAGCGTCGAGTTTGATCTGATGATCCGCGCCTGTCAACGAGACGTGATCCAACTCTTCGGATCAAGTTACTGTAGTAATGATAAATTTATTATATACCCCTTCTGCATTTTAAATCCACATTTCTAAGATAATAAATGTAATCCAAACTATCAAAAATACAGGCATACCATGAAATTATGTTTTGTGTACGCAGTTTTGTTTGTGACGCTGTCAATATTTTCCACAAATAACGTTGCGTTGATGCATTGTGACGTCATTGTAACGGCATCAGTTTCAGAGGATACTGATACGGAATCAGAAAACCACAGTGTGGTGATCCGGAAATCCGGATCACACGCTCTGAAATCCACAGTATCAGAGAATAATTATACATTGATGGGTATATAATAAAAATGCTTATCGCTACCTTCATATATTGCCTTAAGGCCGATTATCAGACATCACGCAACCACCAAATCTGTATGGACACACACTATTAGTAACTTTAAAAGTATTTAATAATAAATGAGCTCAAACAAAAATCGATAATCACCATATTTCTGTGATTAAAATATCATTCGTGCAGAGGAGGAAATAAAAATTAATTTCATATTTAATTTAATGGCTTAATTCAAACAAATGTTATTCTTGATATGGTCAGTTTAATGTATACCAACAGGTGATATAGACAAAATTTACATTTTCACTACTTTTATCCGTATTTACATATGCATCTTGTACCCACCCAAGCGTTCAACAGAACACTGAACCTACCTCCAACACAGAAGAGCTGATATCTCGGAACTTGCGTATTGCCGTTATAGCTTGAATATAATCATTTTAATTTCTCTGAAATTGTCCATTGCAAGTGTCCATGCCTAAAGAACAGAGAAACAAAAGTACTGTCAGCTTCCGACAACCAGGATTCAGGAGTCATCGCATCATTATACGTACCAATTCTAAATCTGGCATTTGTCATGAAAACATGTACGTATTGGTAATTGTCATAAAATCTTGAATACAATAATTCAGATTATCTCTGAAACTGTCCACTATAATTACCTCTGCATAAACAATAGAGAAACATCCTCTATCAGCTGTCGTAGATTTTGTTGACCATTGATAATTGTGTGTATTGGATGTGTGTCGAAATTTTTCTGTGATCCAGAAAATAGTGTCAGCCATTACATGTCAACCCCTCAATATATTCAGTCATTATAGAACCTACCATGATACCAATGAAACTGTTGAACATGTATATACGAGGGTCATTAAAAATAATACACATGTTCTTTTTTGTATATATATTTTTTTGAAAAATAGAATTCAACACATTATGGGATTTGAAATCTTATATTTTATCGATCCTGGATGTTTTATTCTATTTATTCAAATAGTATCCGTGATATATAATTCTAAAAAAAGGAGTTCTTTCGCCATAGAGCATCGTTACGTCAAAACCAAACATCATAGCATCGCGTTTCCCAGTCTCTCAAGATATTATTTTCTACATTTCACACACAGCCTGTGGCGCCTTCTTGCTTTATCCGTCTATGTGTCTTGAGGGCCGCAACTCTTCTCATTTCGAAAATCATCAGTAAGAATAGTGAAGACGGTGCTAGAGGTAATATAAAACATAACTGATAATTCTGCGACATCGACGCATCCGTCATTTTCCATAGCGTTACTTATTCTTTTGCAAAGTTCTTCACAAATGATTCGTTTGTTGTTTTGTTTCATTGATGTGTGAACTATCTATTTGATAAACGCATATATAAATTTAGATAGCATTTAAAATGTTCAATCAAATCCAAAACCAGTTTCGATTTTTATTTGATACATCGTGCATCAAATTTAAAACCTTTGTGGGACAATCCCTACCCAGAGTTATCGTTCATTACACACATATATACCTCTGTCAACGTCTCAAAATAAGCAATGTTATTGTACAAGTAAATTCACTTTTTTACAGCTAATGAAACTAAGAACTCCTTTATGAAATATCGCGAAAATGTAGAACAAGCAACTATTTGTAGTTTTTCTCCATTACTATGCATTATACATGTACCTATCTATAGACCTGGTGCAATAGAACAACCCAATACCCGCGTTTCAAGACAAATCAATGCTTCTTGTGTCACAAAAAGACTTGACATCTGCTCAGTATTTATTTATTTACGTCTATCTTTGTAACTAAAGTCGAAATCATACCCTATTTGAGCATGCATGTCATTTTACAAGAATCTTGTAAAACTCTTGAGACGGTGACAGAGGTGTATGTGAGAGTAATGAACGACAACTCTGGATAGAGATTGCCCTGTGGGCCTTTCTTAATGTTCTTTCCATATGATCGTTTATTCATTTAATCATACAGACACTTGGCTCTCTGAGATAAGTAACTTTTCCAGATATATTACTGTGGTGCTACTTTTTCATCTATTTCTTACGTTTTAGCTACTTTTACGGTCCCAATGAAATCAAATTAGATCATTTGATCCGTTCATTTACTATCGCTGCACATAGGTGTAGCGAGAGTACATGAGTGGATCAAAATATGTAATCTTAATTACATTGTTACAATCCTAGAATAATTTTTCTCACATTTGTGTGATGTATTCTTTTGTTCAAAATTCTAACGTTTAGATATTGTTTTATTTGTTACTTTTGTGTGTTTATTTCACTAGTATGTGTTTCACATGTTTCCGTGATGTATAATCGTGCGTTCGTGTTCGCTTTTGTGGAAATCATATGTTCAGTGTTTGTGAAGTATTTGAGTATTGTATTATCAAGTGTGTGTTTAATTTTGTATCATGTTGATTGGTTTAACATAGTTTATCAAAGTGGGGGGTTTATAGGGAGTCGAACAACAAGTTGACTTCACAATTGTCTGAAAATACTCGGCAAATCAAAACAAAATAATATATACACACACCCCTAAAATGAGTTATTCTGTCTGGGCCGAACCTCAAATCCTAAGTTGTGTGTTGGGGGTGTGGTTAAGGTTCATCCTTTATCAGTCCAATATATGGGTTCAATTCAACACTTCAAGCTTACATTTCAACTACCAATCACTAGCGCTATGATATGAAAAAGCGGGGAAGGGGGTGTTAGACTTTGCATGTAAAATTAACAGTAAACGTACGTTGTCAAAGGGAGGGGGTGCTATATGTCTTTAAAATTAACATAGCAAATAAAACATGGTTTTCTATATTGTTTTATTCATAATCGGACAAAAGGGGAGGGGTTTAACGACAATATAAATTTCTAAAAATAACTAAGTTTCTTTCTATATACCCTCTTTTATACCCCCAAACAGTTAAAAATATTCATAAAGAAAATGAGCAATTACCTTATGATAGTATGTTTACATACACATCTATAACATGTTATATCTATATTTTTTATGCATTCATTTATTTTATTACTCTTTGTGTTATAAATATAATACTTTATTCACCACTCCATTTCTACTAAGGGGGATCAATCTTGAATATTACCAATTAAAAAACACTTCTTCCTAAGTTTGTGTTAACAACTATTCCTTATTACCCTGAATTGAATACTGTTTATATTAGATAACCTTGAAAAGAAAAAATATGGAAGTTTCATGCATGCAAATCTTCATTTAAATCAATTGTAAATGATGCAAGGGATTTTCAAAAGATCAAGGTCAGTGCAAATGATACTGTTTTATTCAATAGAGATTATCATCAGATGACCTAAGGGCCTGTATGCTCTTTGACATTTGGAAGTCAAAAGATTAGGTAAAATTACAACTTAAACATGGATCCTGTTTTAGGATTATTTATAAGTGAATATGATACGGATTTCATTGCCACCATCCCCTAATTGAAAGTTTATGCCGAAAATGTCTACAGATACGTGCAAGGCATTGTCACTGGCAGAAAGTGTAACACCATCATCCAACTATCCTAGTTTTTCCATTAGCTGTCCCCCTACGTAAAGTTCATGAGATTTGACGAATATATCAATTCATGACAACACATCGTCTTAGTTCAGCATCAGTGCACATCTCAAAATGTATGAGTCCTTGAAATGTTTATGATTTTTGGTCTGAGGCGGACAGAAAATGAAGTCAGCGACCATTTTTAACAACTGTGATAAGACTTAACACAGGCACTGGAGTTGGATTAAAGTTAACACAGCGTTAACACAGTGTTAACGAAAACTCGCTTATGAAGAACAGTTAAAACATGGTTAACGTGAATACAGAAGTTAACACCAAGATAACACCGTGTTAGTTAACTACCTTTCGAAAAACCGGGCCCTGAAAGAAATATGGCGGATAAGATGAGAAATGTGTACGTATTTATTAATTCATGTCAGCTTTAACTTAATGTGTGTATTTTTGATTTCCGTGTAGGTTCCAAAAATGTTCCATTGACATAAGTCAAGAATGTAAGGAACTGTGTGTATCTCGGCATTGTGTGTTTCGAGGAACTGTGTGTGTTCCGGAACTGTGTGTATCCAGGAACTCTGTGTGTCCCGGAACTGTGTGTATCCCGGAATTGTGTGTATCCCGGAACTGTGTGTATCCCGGAACTGTGTGTGTCCAGGAACTGTGTATGCCTGTAACCAGACACGTCATCATGCTGTTAATACTGTATATCATATGTGAATGCAAAAAGTGAATACATATAAACAAACTTGTTTTGTCTATATCCTCGGAACATCCTGTTACATTGATGTATCGTAATATATTTCAATTTTCCTCAGCATAATTAAAATAATTTATTGTGTACCAATTTGGAATGTAATATAACATTCAAAGGAAAGGTCATGACAAACGTCTACGAGTAACCTCCGTACTTATGTGTTCACGAATGCACAAAGCATCCCACTATTTATCCAAGTTTTAAGAACTAAAGCAAACCAATTTAATGCATTTTCATATATGAACGACAATAAAAGGACACTAAGATATTGATTTTTTTCAAATTGATGAATTAAAATGGTCAAACTCTTTATAATGCCACTCTCGATACAACGCCAAAATAGGCTGGGTCAAAAGCTGACGATATAGCGAGGTGACACTGTAATTTTATTGCATTTGTTTGCTTGTAGATACGAGTATGTAAAAACATCTCAGTCATCAGAAACGTGTGCTTGCTTTGCAACCGAAAGTTTAGGTTTGTTTTTGGATTTCTGTCTCTAATTAATTGTAAGAAGTTTAGCAAAAACTAAAGATAAAGAACAGTGGAAAATCTCAAAAATTCTATATTACTAAATTGAGAACATGGACCCCTAGAAACAGCTAGGTCAAGCGACTAAACTGGACCGTAAATATCACAGGTATTTAGGATATGTAGGGCATGTCAAACGTTGCAATATTTAATCTCCTCCGTTTTTATTTCATTTGTGTTTAATATTTATTGTATATGTATCATTGGTATTGTGTATGATACTGTCTGGATCTTCATGTACTGATCAAAATTTGTGTTCTGGTAAATGGGTGAAAAAAATTAAATCAACATACAAATAAGACAAAAAATTACTCCCACGCTTCTATTCCATGTATAGCTATTTTGATTCTACTTAAAGATAACACGTTTAAAATAACCATCCTAGTTTCACTACTGTTGGATTATCTCCCCTCTGAAAAGGAATATCATCCTTCATTCTCCTAGATTGAAATGTTTTTATCCAGGCATGTTTGACGCCAAATGTGGTTATATTTGAATTGGCACTGTGATTCTGGAGAAGAAGAAGAAAATAGAAACCGTCCATGGCCTAGAAATGACAGATGGCAAACGTTACATCACAGCCGATAGACGGACGGAAGCTGCACAAATTTGAATAATATAGACAGACGTTCAGCTTTAGTGAGCTGAAATAAAACAAACATTCCAAATATTGATAAAAAAAATTCATAAAACTTCCTTCTTCTTAATGCCCTAAATGCTCGCATAACTGATATCCTTACAAAGCTGGAAGGAAGAGAAAAACTTCATTCGTGAATCATAATTTCATTAAAATGGTTGCTCTGTGAAGCGAGATCATGGTCATCTTTCGACATCTACTGGTCTTGGAATTGTATTTATGTAAGTTGCAAATTGAAGATATAAAAGATTCGAAAATGAAATTGTGTGTTTTCTGTTGATAAGTAATTTGTCTTTGTTCCTTTGTAGATGCGGGGGTACTGATAAAAGCATTGCTAACTTCAACAATTGACGGGGATTATACTGTGTATAACGAGTAAGTCCCTAGTATGATGTCCGTATGTTATGTTTGAAGACAGCAGCCGCTTGTTAATACATAATTAAATCTAATTCCTGAGAATATATTCAGATATTGATTTTTATTTCCATGTGTTGTATAATTATAGAGTGACAAGTTTTGACACCACGCTTAGAATCCTGGACGAGATACGTGATAAACAATGTCTTCCCTGTTTTACATACACAAAGAATTGGAAAGGTCCTCAATTATTTACACAGTTTTCCACATCAGGTGCTTGTCAATTTTATGATAGTTTGAATTTGCAAGATTTAAATCAGTGTGTCGTGGCATGCATTATATACACAGGAGTGGAGGGGGGAGGGGGGAGTGTTGTTGTTGTATGTTATCAACTTTTCATTTTCTTTAATATCGCGGACATTATATTTGTTCGCATGAACAGTGATCAGAATTATAGTATTGTAATTTCGTTGAATTCTTTAATATAATGAAACATATACCCATGGAATTGACGACAGTTGACCCCCATCAAATATCATATTTGTACGTAATAAGTTTAGATAGACAATTGACGGTAATTGCGTAAAACAATTTTCTTGTACATGTAGCTTCAATACAATTGAACGTATGTAATGGAATTTATTCTCATGTTTTTTCAATGTAGTCGGAACCAATGGAGACCATATATATGCAGTTATGTAGAGAGGAGTAAATTTAATATCACAGGATATTTTCGAGCCCCTTATTATTATCATCATTTTTAAAGGAATTCTATATTTATATATATTAGAAAGAAGCACAATAGTGTGTCTATAATGGAGGAGCGGATCTATTTACTGATTAAAATTTTTTAGAATAGGTTTGCCTATAATGGGGCAGGGGATCTATTTACTGATTTTTTTTTTAGAATAGGTTTGCCTATAATGCCGCAGGGGATCTATCTATTGATTTATTTTCCCTTTTATGTAGACGATCAGGAAATATGCAGACAGATCAAATGTAGTTTTCAAGGAAGATGTCTAAGGTTTGGAAACAAAGACAGTTGCTATTCATGGACAATCACAGTCATCTTAGAAAAGGAGAAGTATGTACTCTTTTCGAGGACCAACCCATCTTCTAATGAGAAAACCAACTTGAATATCTCTTGTTACGACACAGGAATACCACGTAAGTTTGTATTGTAAAGTACATAATTAAAACATCTCCCTGAGTTAATTACGTTTGTTCAATACACATAACAGTGTAATTATAAACCACGTTATAGTTCACTCCACTTACATTGAAGTCGCTTATATTGAACTATCTGTTATATTGAAGTTGTTTATATTGAACTATCTGTTATATTGAAGTTGTTTATATTGAAGTATCTGTTATATTGAAGTCACTTATATTGAACTATCTGTTATATTGAAGTCGCTTATATTGAACTATCTGTTATATTGAAGTTATTTGTATTGAAGTATCTGTTATATTGAAGTTATTTGTATTGAAGTATCTGTTATATTGAAGTTATTTATATTGAACTATCTGTTATATTGAAGTTGTTTATATTGAACTATCTGTTATATTGAAGTTGTTTATATTGAAGTATCTGTTATATTGAAGTTGTTTATATTGAAGTATCTGTTATATTGAAGTCGCTTATATTGAACTATCTGTTATATTGAAGTTATTTGTATTGAACTATCTGTTATATTGAAGTTATTTGTATTGAAATATCTGTTATATTGAAGTTATTTGTATTGAAGTATCTGTTATATTGAAGTTGTTTATATTGAACTATCTGTTATATTGAAGTTGTTTATATTGAATTATCTGTTATATTGAAGTTATTTGTATATTGAGGTCGCTTATATTAAGGTATCTGTTACATTGAAGTCGCTTGTAATGAGCTATCTGTTATATTGAACTTCCCATACTTATGTAGCAATATTCCATTATCACCTGCATATGGTGTTTATATATCTCAACTGATTCGATATGCAAGAGCTTGTTCTGCGTATAGTCAGTTTTTAAATCGAGGCAAGCTACTGACAAACAAGTTGATGGTACAGGAGTTTCAACAGTCTCGATTGAAGTCAGCATGTCGAAAGTTCTGTGGTCGTTATAACGATCTAGTTCGTCAGTACAACCTCGCATTGGGTCAAATGCTGTCTGACGTGTTTCATACCGATTGTTAAGCCGTTCTTGGCACACTGATTTTAACTGCGGATAACTCCGTTTACCTGATCAGGATATAGGGCTCACGGCGGGTGTGACCGGTCAACAGGGGATGCTTACTCCTCCTAGGCACCGTCTCCCACCTCTGGTGTGTCCAGTGGTCCGTGTTTGCCCAACTATCTATTTTGTATTGCTTATAGGAGTTACGAGATGGATCACTGTTCGTTATCTTCACCTTGCATGTAAGCAATCGGTTCTGAAGGTCAAAGTAATTTAAATGGGGGGGGGGGGTAAAATAGTAAATAGAATTGAAAAAAAGAAGAAAAAATGTGTTCAAAAATGGTCATAGTACCAATGTTAGGGACATGATCAGACGGATAGGTCAATATGAAGCTTACAATCTAATAAGGGTTTAGCCGTATTCATCCTGATGAAGTCCGTATGTCTGTTGATATCATGCGTTTCGGATGACTTCAATCTGTGCTTCCAGAATTTTTCCTTCTGCTTTCTTTCGGTATCTGACCAACTTGGGTCATGCTTCTGATAGAGGACTGGTGGTTGTTGACCCGTCTGCGAAGGTCTGTTATATCTCCTATATACTGCTTCTGGCAGACATCGCAACTGATGAGATAGATGCAGTTATTGTTTTTGTAAGAAAAGTTTCTCAATATTTTATAAATGCGACCTGTGACAGGACTCCAGTATGACATTCAAAGACATCTAGTTATTCATTCCTTTTAAGATTACAGGTATCTTCCAGATCTTGACAATATAATACACTCAAAACGCCCTGACGATGACACAGCGTATTTCATACACTCAATACACACTGGCGATGAAACTGCGTATTTCATACACTCAATACACACTGGCGATGAAACTGCGTATTTCATACACTCAATACACACTGGCGATGAAACTGCGTATTTCATACACTCAATACACACTGACGATGAAACTGCGTATTTCATACACTCAATACACACTGGCGATGAAACTGCGTATTTCATACACTCAATGCACACTGGCGATGAAACTGCGTACTACATACACTCAATACACACTGACGATGAAACTGCGTATTTCATACACTCAATACACACTGGCGATGAAACTGCGTATTTCATACACTCAATGCACACTGGCGATGAAACTGCGTACTACATACACTCAATACACACTGGCGATGAAACTGCGTATTTCATACACTCAATACACACTGGCGATGACACAGCGTACTTCATATCCTCACAATACGTTATCATTCATCTATTTTGTCATTTTGAAATCTTTATAGGACTTGGATCATTTTTCATCATCTTCACCTTTGTGTTTAGATTCATACACATATGAAAAGTGAATCCATTAAACTTTATTCAACCTGTTTATTCGGGGATTGAATACACTATATGTATTGTTGGAGGAATTCTGCGATTCACAACATTATCTTTATCATTTTGTATTTTAATATAACAAAGACAAGCAAAGACATCCTGCATTAAATGGTAGCCATGTGAAAATGAAAAGACATACTGAAAAAGGTACAGATAAATGGTGATACAAATGAGAGTATAGTATATTGAATAAATCAAATTGTTTATTTTGATGCTTGTGTCCTTTAATATTTCAAATGACTTAATACTATGATTGACATTTCAGACTATTCATACTGGCTTTTAATGAATACATTACAATCAACTTCTGTAAATACAGAGTCAGTTACTATGACAACGGAAAAGGAGAATACTAGACAAAAAAGTAGGTCAATTAGATTAGAGGTTGACTACGGATTTACCTGATCAAGATAAAGGACTCACAGCGGGTGTAACCGAGGACACTTACTCCTCATATACACCTGATTCCACCTTTGGTATATCAAGGGGTCGTAGTTTGACCAACTCTCTATTTTGTATTGCTTATAGGAGTTATGAGATTTGTCACTCTTCGTTATCTTCACCTTCCATTTACAGAAAACATGAAAAAAGATTGAGATGAAAAACAGATCTCAGTATAAGCAATATGCTGAGGTATCTATCCAGCATTCAAGTTATTCAACACATCCAAATCAGCTCGACAAGAACACGACTTTGATTTTCGTGGGCTCTAATTTTCGTTATATTTACAACTCAGATCCACTCTGTATGTAACGAAAGGTGAAGCTAACAATATATTCAAAAGTACTGAATAATTCTGTATTCAATGTTTTGTATCAATGCATGTGGCATTTATGAATGTTAGATGTTACTAGCAAAATCTCACGAACTATGCAACATTGTTTTCTTAAAGGTGAAAATAACGAACAGTGATCAATCTCATAACTCCTAAAATCAATACAAAATAGAGCAAACACAGACCCCTGGACACACCAGGGGTGGGATCAGGTGCCTAGAAGGAGTAAGCATCCCCCGTCGACCGGTTACTTCTTGCATATTGTATTTCAATAGCTCACAATACCCAAATCATTCTATCACTACAATAAATCAGTCTCCATAAAACTTATTTTAAATTTTGCACAAATAACAATATTCAAATCCTGAATGGAATCAATGTTTTCTCACTGGTTAATTGATGCATGACCAGTAATTCTATTGTGATTCTTTTTAGGTAAAAGAGAGTGTAAAAAGAACTGCAATGATATGAAAGGTAAATTTTATGACTTGAGTGATACCTTTTATCAATGAGGAAGACAGATATGCATTTAAGGATTTTCATTTGATACTATAAAGCAAGTTGAAGTAGTATACTCATTATAACACCGAAGCAGTTTGTGAAAGATCGTAAAATGTCCCAATTTACTTTACGAGTATATCGTATATAATTATTATATATGAATTTATTCCTTATAATTTAATTTAGAAAAAATTTATGACGAGGAACTATTTGCCATAGCTAATAATTCAAACAGAGGCGCCACGCATTGTTACGGATCCTATCATGACAGCAAATCAGCGTCTATAAAGCAGATTTAAAATTTTGCATATAAAGCAATATTCAAATCCTGAGTGGAAATGTTCTTTCACTGGGTAGTTGATAAATTAATAATAATTGTATTGTGATTATTTGCTTGTAGATAAGAGAGAGTGTAAAAAGAAATGCAGTCATATAAAAGGTAAATTGTATGATTTAGTAGTTACCTTTTGTCAATGAAGAAGACATATTTGCATTTAAGTCTATTCATTTGATACTAGATAAAGCAAGTTCAGACAGTTTACTCATTATAACACCGAAGCGGTTTACAAAAGAACGTAAACTGTCCCAACGTAGTTTATGTCATATAAACTGTTTACATATTTCTTTCTTTTCTTATAATCTAATATACAATATAAGTTTTTGTGGATTATGAATTTTTTCGATGCGGAACAATATTACCTTAGCTGTTAATTCAAACGTAGGCGCAGTGCATTGTTTTATTAATCCTAGAACGTCATATAACACACATTGTGTTTGATAGAGTCAAATGATCTAATCAGTTGCGTTTTACAAGTGAAGTAGAATTACTAACAATAACTTAATGCAAACTTCCCAGTGAAGGAGTTTTCAAATCTACGTCAAGAGTGCAATTAATTGCACAATTCTTTTCTTTCAAAAGTGAACACCGCCATTACAACTTCAACAGAAATCTCAACAACTGTTTCCAAAGAATTCCGACTTAAGACAAGCACCTCGGATAAAGAACTCACCGATAAAGAACGCAGTGACGATGTCAATGATAGTAGTAACGACGATGATGATGACAATGATGACGGTGGTGATTCTAACGATAATGATGACGATGATGTTGACAGAGATAATGGTAACGACGATGATGATTATGACAAAGCCACTGAAACAGGCAATAAAGATAATCTTGATCGGAAATGTAAGTTTCCCCACGTTTGCTTTTCATCCTTGGGAGGAGATTGATTCTGTAAGTTGACATTACATCTTTAGTAGCGGATTTTAGAAGTTGAATACAAATTTAAGAATGAAGAAAAAGACAAGCCAGCTTACAGTCACACGCAGTTATATTGCTTGGGTTCGAATTTACTATAAAGACTAAAGATATAAATCTCCAAATATGGGACACTTAAATTAAAATAACCATGATAAGTGAAAGTATAGACAGTTTTACAGTTTTCAGTCACTTGGAAATATAAAGGATTTCAATTTTTGAACTGAGTTAAGAAATTCAACTTAGAATATTGGACATGCTATGTAAATACGTGTTGCAATTCACAAACATTCTGATTAGTGGTAGACTGCCAGTACACACGTAAAATTTTGAATAAGCAAAACATGTATTTTTCTGAATTGATTTCTACTTATCTTGAGAGGTACACAGAATGGTGGGATGAACATTGGTAGTAATGTTGATTGATTATATATGAATGTAATAGAATATAATTTAATTCTTATTGTATCCTTGTCTCTGATTGGTCAAATTCCAATTGAGGAACACAGGTTATTTTTGTATAACCTGGTTTGGTCAGCTGGTTTGGTATGGGGACACACCCCCTTGACAACCAGATGTCGGAACTATTTTTTCTCTCTCTCTCTAAACTTCTATGGAATAGAAAGTCAACGTGCACAATAAGATACTTCGGTTTGATACACATGTTGTTTTCTCGTTGTCAATATTAGCATCTAGGCCTACTTGTACGCAAATCACTTTTGTTAAACATCTTTCTCTGTATGTATGGTCGAATAATACTATTGATAGATTAAAACAAATATATTATATTCGAATTAATAATTTGCCAAGTAAGCATTACCCTGTTCATTTTGAAATACATTTCTCACTGGGGAAAAGAAAGGGGTGCGTTGTTTCATTCCTTGATCCGTCGTTCAACAAAGCAAGCAAAAATACATACGTCACATTTTATCACACGACGTCAGACACATTGACATGTGGATGCTATTTGTTACTTGCTTACATATTTTCTTGTGTCGGATTTACTACTAGCGACAACATTGCATACAAGGGTAAGTTTTCATTTAGTAAAAGTTTTCACAGAGTTGAAAGCCGTAAATGATTGCATTTTCTGATATTTGAAGATTTATTTTGGCCTAAACAATGCAATTTCCCGCATTTTCTCAATCTGTCGGAGATGAGCGACTTCAAAGTCCATCTTTATCTCTAAAGAGCAGCGAAATACGCATTACATGGATAGTCTACACATATTTTCTATCATGATAAACTTCACTTTCGATACAATATTTTGATAAATGGCTAGGCTCCGTAGAACTAGGATTGAACATGGCGACCTTTGGCTTCGCAGCTAGATCTAGACGTTTCGTGTCGCTGTTGTTAAGTAAATCATTGCGCAGCTTGGTTGACTTGTATTTTTCCGAGTGTATGTACATTTTGATAAACGAAGGTTAGCATCTTTGTCTCTTGCATTAAATTATAAGGAATGACTTTAATTCTGGGGCAAGTTATACGAGTATAACCTGGTTTGGGTCAGTTTACCCTTTTTTATAATCCGCTTCACGGATTATAAAGCGTAAACTGACCCAAACCAGGTTATACTCGTATAACTTGCCCCAGAATTAAAGTCATTCCTTAAATAGATTAGCATGTCATATCATTTGAATTATCATGTTATTCATTGACAAACTTGGGAATCCTATATCTAGAGTTCTATACCGCTACTCGTTAATTTTGAAACCAAGCGAGATAATTGTCGATGCTTACGGTAAAAAAAAAGGCAACATCAAATTCAGTATATTAACAAGTACATGCGTCTAGAGTCAATATCTAGAGACACGCAGCAATTTAGTGTCTCCGGGGAATAAATCGTCCACTTGGATGTTATTTTCGTTATGATGATATTATGATCCTGTATCAAATTGAAATACAAAGCTACACAATTCACGTGAACAGTAGCAAATGTTCCATGATCATCGATGATTTGCATGGTTAATGTTTCATTCTGCCTAGGTGAAGAAACGATAAACGTGTTTGTGACATTATGATAGAAGGATAAAATATGCATTGATACAAATATACTGCTTTGGACTAAGTATGGTGTTTTACTTCAAGGGTCAGATAAAGGAATTTCTACAATCAACGCGTGACATCGAGATATCAATATAACTGTTTATTTCATTTACAACACCCACTTATTTCACACAGTTGGTTAGCCCTCGTTCTACAAAATATTAAATGTTTGCAGTAAATATAAAATCGTACTAGATTTATATTTCACAATGTAGTGGGAGATTTATTTGGCTTAAATTCTTAATAATGCCAATAAATTTGTGTGATTTCACATATGAAAAATAATAAATGCCTCACATCAGTGTATCTTGTAGGTCGGAAAAATTGTAAACAGTGTCGACGTTGTTCCGGAAATAAGAATTTAAATGACTGTGTAAATACAGGAAACCAGAAGAAATGTCCTGAATGTACTAGTATTGGTATGTATGTACAAAATTATCTTTAGTTTACTGTAACATAGCTTCAATATTCTGTTTCATTTATTTTCATCATTAATGGAAAATTGCACAGGAAAAGGATTCTTTTGCAGCCACAAATATTCGAGGAATATAGTGCACGCGAATCGCGCCACTATTTTTCGAAATAATCCTAAAGGGACTGGTTCACGAGTTTTGATTAAGATATATTTCATTTTTTATCTTAAACATTAAAAATAACACTCATTTAATGTTGAGAGCCAAAATTTTGACCTTCTCAATGCAAAAACGAAAGCCGTATTTTAGCCTAAAATATGTGTTATGTAAACAACGACTCGAGTCTTTTTATGTAAACAAACAAACAAGTGAAACATAAAGCATCTTAATTTCGCATAGTCACAAATTTTAACTTTTAGATGACACGTTTTACCCCAAAAATTCTTAAAATGTGAAAGATATATTTAAACTTAGATCAATATTCATTTCTTTTGAAAATTTCGTAAACAATAGCACACCGCAATCTCTGTTTACAAAACAAATAAGAAACCCTTTAAAATGAGCTTCTGTGATGGTGCATAACCTTTATTTTCATGTGAAATCTTTCAAACACATTAGACAGTAGATTTTGATCATTAAAAGTGAAAAATAGAATCTGGGGAAAAATCGTGAATCAGTCCCTTTAATAGAATATCATGAAAGGTATGACCACCTTTATGACAATAACAGGAAACCACTTCTACTTTCTTTTTCAAGAGTAAGATTTATTATACATTTGGCAGAAATCTTCCTCACTCAACAATATGAAAATACATGCCACTTTTTTCTTCTCTCCTGATCGTATGAACTCGTTTTAGGCATCTTGTTTATTACACACGTCATTGCAGCAGGGATTGGTGCAGGAATTTTATACTTCATACAGTTTATCAAGGAGTATCGAAGAAAAAGGTTAGTGGCAATGTGCTTTCATTTATTAGTTCTGTATTATCAATGACAAGTGATTACTATACACAAAGTTCAATTACTCTCCTTTATTCTATACTATATATTTTTCTTTCTCAAATTAGAACCAAAGAACCGAAACCGAAAAGTAATAAAGATATGATCAATGCATCTTACGGACACACGAGAGGAACTGCCATTCTGCAGACGTCCAACATTAGCCATCAAGAAGAAGGCATCTACAATGAAGTGGACGACAAACCTGTAAGTTAATAAAACCTCCGTTTATATTGGGTACAAATGTATCGACCTTTGCAAACGCAATAATCGATTTCTTTAAGTAAAGTATCTCTTCCTTTGCGTGAACATTTGAAACACCGATTCAGTAAAATTACTAAAGCATCCATAATTTGAGGTCGGATATTTATTTCATTCGTAAAATGCTATCTTCATCTCCAGGAGTCGGTTTTGTTTGATAACACCGGTTCCAATTGTTCAACGGGAAGTGCGTTAAACGACAGGAAACACGCCAAACTACCAGATATACCTCATCAGTACGACAGATATGAAGAGTGCTTACTTCCGCAAAATCCCAAAGATCTTTTGTTGTCAGATACGCACATTCATTCTTTAGAAAAAGTAAAGACATCAACTTCAAGTCTGCAGGAGGAACTTTTATTGAAAGACGTCAATGAGTTAAATCAAGAAACAAAACGTGATAACATCCTGCAGGATACGTATGTGGCAGATAGTGGACATGACGACTATTTTGTTCTTCAGAAAGCAGATAACATGAATCTCAAGTAATGGAGCTTTACACGACGGCAATATTTCGTACTATGTAAAGCTTCATATAACTCATGAAACACACTATGTTTACAATTTCAAAGGACAATGACGTGAAATATTTCGAGCATCATTTAATCACTAAGCAAAGCGTTTGTTAATTTAAAATGTATCAATGACAGAAGGATAAAAACGATTTCATTTACAGCATTCAATGTAAAACTTATACGGTACCAATTTTGATGCACCAGATGCGCATTTCGACCAATAATACCTCTTCAGTGATGCTCAACCGAAATGTTTGAAATCCAAAATAACTACGAAGAGCTAAATATAGCCAAAAACAGCGTGCCAAAAAAGTGGAGCCAAATTCGTCCAAAGATAAGAGCTATGCATGAGGGAGATAATCCTTAATTTTGAAATGAATTTCTAAATTTTATAGCAGCAATTAAATATATATCCGTATTTTCATGCTAGTAACGAAGTACTTAGCTACTAATCACAAATCAACAAGAAGTCTAGTCATTCTTAATAACATTTCTGTTTTTGTACATGTATTTCAATATCACTTTTCAATTTTGCAGTGAATTTGAATGCTATCCAATTTCTAACATTTAAAAATAATAGGTAAATCCATGGTTTAAAATAAAGAATATTTAACCCAACAAAATTTAGTTCCAGTACTATGGTACAGCCCCAAAAATAGCGAAGATAGTCGCTGATTGGATGGAAGAAGCTTATCGTCTACAAAACAGCAACTGTCTGACCTCCCCATTCCCCCGACTGGAACCCACTTTAGACTCTCCTTTATAGGGATACCATAAGGACAGAGTATAGAAACCCAGTTCAGATAAATTGAACAAATATTTGCAAATTTTAGCTGTAATTTCTATGGTGCATATTGACATAATTATATCCTGGAAATAATGTCATTTGAAACACATCTGAATTTGTATCATTTTGTTTGTATATTTGCATTATATGTTTATTCATGGATGAAATCACATGATTATCTACTTATAAACAATAAAACATGAGGTAGTATATCTGAACTATGTAATAATTTACGGTCTGTATTGGTTTCTTACAAATCATCAATACACTTTTCAAATGATATCATGTAAAACTTATACGGTACCAATTTTGATGCACCAGATGCGCATTTCGACAAATAATGTCTCTTCAGTGATGCTCAACCGAAATGTTTGAAATCTGATATACTATAGGAGATGCTTGCTCTTCCTGGGCGCCTGATCCAACCTATGCAACACCCTGAATTAGACACCAGAAGTGAAAATCCGAAAACTGCTATGAAATAATTGAGAAATCAATCATTTCAAAAGTAACTTTTTATTCAATATTGGTTCACGAAAGGCTACCGGTAACACATAACAGAGTTATGCGTAGTCAAAATTAGTGTGCCAAGAACGGCCCAACAATCGGCATGAAAAACGTCAGACAGAATGTGACCTTAAAAAAAAGGAATAACCAAAAATAAAAAAAAATGTGAGAAAAAGGAAGGGGTGGGGGTGCCCCCACCCCCACCCCACTCCTTGTGTTCTAAATGCCTGGTAGGAAAAAGTTTCAGTATGTTTTATATATCATATTGTTATATTCTGTTAATCTTGATGTTAAGACTGTATTTTCTGTTACATTCTATTATTTTCAAAGTGTGCAAAGAATAATTGTAAAACTTGAAATTACCAAAATGGGAGATTAAGTATTTAAGAGACCATTTTGCAAATTATCTCTGGTCAAGTATGGTAAAATATGTTGTTGGTTTTTTTGTTTTTTTTTTTGATAACCTTAAATATAATTCTAAGTATTTTTAAAGAAAAACTGGCATGTAAACAATTTAAATTTTGAGAATTTTTCAAAATTGCGATATTTTGTGATTTTTTCCTCAAGAATGTGATCTTTAAAAAGTATCTCAGAAAATGAATATTTATTGATTTTTATAAATTGTAGCTTAATATGATGTGCTTTGGTGCATAAATTAATAAAACATGAGATCGTGCACCCTTCTGTAAACATTTGACTTTTGCATTTCGGGGTATATGTGCTCTGTAGCACATAGTATAAAGATAAGCGTGCAAAGGTATGTCTAATATTGTTTTTTTTAGTTAGTTTATGAATTGTTAAAGGTATATAAATGGGGAAAAATTGATTGACAGAAATTTCTAATAGTATTTACCTACCTTAAACAAGAGTTTTGACACCCCTGCACCATCAACTTGTTTCTCAGTAGCTTGCCTCGATTTGAAAACTGATCATACGCAGAACAAGCTTTCGCGTATCGAATCAGTTGAGAGACATAAACACCATGTGCAGGTAATAATGAAATATTGCTAGATAGATATGAGAAGTTGACGATGGAGAAGCTGAAATCATCTCATTTTTCATGAAGTTAAGTTGTTAGTTTGCCGTTAATACTTATTTTCAATGAACTATCTAAGTACAAAGCAGAAGTGGACGATTCTGTGGTGTCTTTTATTTCGAGTCCATAGGGATATATCAAATCGACAAATGAATGGAAATAGATAAAACGTCGCTAATAAATCTAAATGTCGCAATAAAGACCACAGCAATGGGAATTCCAACAGACTGTTGGAAGGTCTGATCACCAAAGACTACAAAGATTTTGTCAATGAGGAACTCCATCAAGTCATTAGTGTCTGCAAATTAAGAGGTTCAATTCAAAAGTAATGAACATTTTACAAAGGATTGGAATTTCGACTTGAGTCTGAGTTTGTTACATGATCTTGGGACCTGGGCTGTAATAGATGATATATAAGACCCTGTACAAGATACCAGGGGCCCGTTTTACAAAAGGTCGTAAGTCTTAAAATTAGTCGTAAGACATAACTTACGATGTGAGACCGTTTTACAAAGATGTAGGATTTACGAGTTACGATGAAATTCGGCCTTAAGTCTACGACCGCCCGGGGGCGACCCTATGTCCCAAGTTTTGTCGTAAGTGCTCCATAAAATCTTTGTTACTATGGTTATTAAAATAATTCAACATGGCTGCATTTCTAATGTTTAATGTTATGAATGAGACTCATAAAAAACGTGCGTTGCGGGTGTTTCAGATTTCGAATTTGTGGGCAGACAGATTTCTAGCTGTCTGCCCACAAATTTTATACAGTTTCAAATACAAGTATAACCATCAAGAAATTCATCGTCATAAACCACTTTTAAACTGACATTTACACATGCAATGTTTTGAACATAGAATAACTTATAATTGAACGTCCTGAATTTATAGTCTGCAAGAGTATGCAAGGTGAAGATAACGAACAGTGATCAATCTCATAACTCCTACAAGCAATACAAAATAGATAGTTGGGCAAACACGGACCCCTGGACACACCAGTAAATACAGCCATTTTGGGTAAAGTATTAAGAGTGTTACTCAAATTATTCTGTACATTTGTGGCGAAAAGGGGGGTCTAAATCTTTCATTTCAATTTCTGTTATGATACGATACGTGCCTATACATAATCAAGTACATTTCAAGAAGGCTCAAACAAATAGAAAAGGGACGATACAGAGACGCCAAAAGCATTCTATTGGGGGTTAAACTTACCTACCCCGCAGAGAGTACATTTGAGAATACCCCCCGGATCACACAGGTCTATGAAAAATAATTAATATCAATTCAGCAATATTGAACAAAATTAATGTATTTTTTTTTTAAATTTAATGACCTATTTTAATGCATTTTAAACATATCAGTTGATATTAACAATCCCCACTTCATGCTGCAGTGTACAAATGATTTGCACAGAGAATGAAAACGTCCAGGTACTTTGGAGAAAGTTACCCAAGCATTGCAATCTAGTTTATTTTTGAAAGAGTCGATTGGTAGTGGTCGATTAATTTTAGCCCTGATAAAACAACGAGAGCGTTGATGTCCTACTTTAATTGATTTTCTTTATTTTGGAAGGGGGTGTTATGCAAGATCTCTGCACGTGTCGATCCTCGTAAAAACCTGAGCTTTGGGTTGATGAGATGCCATCATCTCTTGAGAATCAGAAGTTCTGTTCTGATTTCATACAAAATAATTATGTCAGTCGTTAGTGGAGACATATGTAAACAAATGAATGTCTGCGTGATTTCCAATTTGATTTTTAACCCCCCCCCCCCTCCGAAAAATCAAACCTGACTCGATCAAGAAATTTTTTTTTGTTTCCATTAACATTTTCTTACTCTGTCGTACAAATGCTTTCAACTGTTTTCGATTTTGAACATCACCCATACTAATATAACTCTTAAAATATATACGCAATCTGATTGTGTTACTACCCGGAAATTGTCATATTCACACTGGTGGAGATGCTGGGCATACTGTTAATATTTAGAGGCAGCAAATCAAGGATACATGCTACAAGATATGTTACCTTTTGATTTCTATTTAAGTTTCATTCGTTCAAAAATGTATCAATCATATTTTGTCAAGATACATGTATGAACCCCTCACAGTCTAATTAAGATCTGTACTGCTTTGTATTCATAGATCATATGTACTGCATTCCTTCAAAGTATCAGGTGCTTGCTAGTCTCACGTATAGCTCACCATACAATCAGAGTATAAACCTCTCACTATTCATTCAGGGTATGTACATATGTATTACCTGATCAGGATATGGGGTTCACGGCGGGTGTGACCGGTCAACAGGGGATGCTTACTCCTCCTAGGCACCTGATCCCACCTCTGGTGTGTCCAGGGGTCCGTGTTTGCCCAACTATCTATTTTGTATTGCTTGTAGGAGTTATGAGATTGATCACTGTTCGTTATCTTCACCTTGCATGTATTGAACTACTTGTGATATTGCTGTCGGGTGTATAGATTGTTTATTAGCTTTAGATGAATAGAGTATAATTCAGCAACATGGAACACGTCAAATCAATTTCGATTAATTACATTTACAGCACCCACTTATTCCACACTATACGTTCTACAAAATAGTCACTGTTTGCGGTTCATATAAAATCGTATTAGATTTATATTTCACAAAGCATTGGACGGATTGTCTTGGTATGGATAGTTAATTATACTAATAAGTTTTGTTTTATAATTTCAGATGTGCAAAGTCATAAATGTTTTTAGTTTCAGATATGTAAAGTAACAAATATTTATAGTTTCACATATAAGCTGGACATGCCATTACTGGTGATGTTGATATAGTTGAAAATGAGGACATCAAATCACTTATTCTTAAAGGTCCTAAATGCAGAGAACCTCGGTCTTTTAATTGGCGACAGAACTGCGTCTCTATTATGAGTTCTGTCGAAGATTATGCCAGACGATGGGCTAAATATGAAAAAGAAGAACTTGATACATTGTCAGAATAGCTTAAAAGCATAAAAGGGATATCAAAATCCCGCATTAGATATATGAAAACAAAAGTACGTACCATCTATCCTTCTGTGTTTAGTAAACCAGAAGTGATAAAAGAATTAGATAGGTTACATGAGGAATATGTTTTGGTTCCAGCTGACAAAGCTAGTAACAACATTGTCTTTATAAGGCTCATTATTACAACTATATTTTAAACGAACTTGGCATTAATTCCACTTTTGGTAAGCATACTTTTACTTCAACTGCCCTTTCAAAAGATGAAATTCTTCAAAGCCATACTTCAGTTTTTGACACATTTAATATTCATAACTTACTGTGCGACTACATATCCAGAAGTGGTGTTAATCACAGAGTCGTCCACTTCTGCTTCATACTTAAATATTTTTTTGAAAGTAGACATTAACGGCAAACTGACAACTCAACTGTATGACAAGCGGGATGATTTCAGCTTCTCCATCGTCAACTTCTCACATTTATGTAGCAATATTCCATTATCACCTGCATATGGTGTTTATATATCTCAACTGATTCGATATGCAAGAGCTTGTTCTGGGTATAGTCAGTTTTTAAATCGAGGTAAGGTAACGACAAACAAGTTGATGGTACAGGGATTTCAACAGTCTCGATTGAAGTCAGCATTTCGAAAATTAGATGGTCGTTATAACGATCTAGTTCGTCAATACAACCTCGCATTGGGTCAAATGCTGTCTGACGTGTTTCATACCGATTGTTAAGCCGTTCTTGGCACACTGATTTGACTGCGGATAACTCCGTTTACCTGATCAGGATATGGGGCTCACGGCGGGTGTGACCGGTCAACAGGGGATGCTTACTCCTCCTAGGCACCTGATCCCACCTCGGGTGTGTCCAGGGGTCCGTGTTTGCCCAACTATCTATTTTGTATTGCTTATTGAGTTATGAGATTGATCACTGTTCGTTGTCTTCACCTTGCATTCCAGTCAATGGGTCGAATGAATATGAGTTACCGTACCTATACTGGATTCCTAAACTACATAAAAACCCTTACAAACAAGGATACATTGCTGGATCCAGTAAGTGCTCTACCAAGCCCCTATCTTTGCTCCTCACGAAAACGTTAACAGTTGTGAAGGATAAACTTCAAACTTTCTGTGCGACTACATATGTCAGAAGTGGTGTTAATCAAATGTGGATTCTAAAAAACTCTAAAGAACTTTTAGTAAACTTGAAATCACAAATTTTTTCCCAGATCAATAACATCAAAACCTATGACTTTTCAACACTATCCACGACCATTTCTCACGGTAAATTAAAGACTAGACTTTTTCACATCATAGACAGTTGCTTCTTCAACAAAAACGGAAAACGGAAATATTCATATCTAGTGATCAGTCATTCAAAAACTTACTTTCTTAAACACCACTCTGATTCCACGCACAAGTACTCTGAAGTTGAAATAAAAATAGTCTAGAGTTCCTCATTGACAATATCTTCGTGGTCTTTGGTGATCAGGTCTTCCAACAGTCTGTCGGAATTCCCATGGGCACAAATTGTGCTCCTTTGTTAGCTGACCTGTTTGTATATTCATATGAAGCAGAATTTATTCAAAAACTACTACGTGAGAAGAACAAATATCTCGCTGTGGCCTTCAATTCGACTTTTAGATATATCGATGACGTTTTGTCTATTAACCATGATAGCTTTCATTCATATGTCGATTTGATATATCCCTGTGAGCTCGAAATAAAGGACACCACAGAGTCGTCCACTTCTGCTTCATACTTATATATCTTGTTGAAAGTAAACATTAACGGCAAACTGACAATTCAACTGTATGACAGACGGGATGATTTCAGCTTTTCCATCGTCAACGTCCCATATTCGTGTAGCAATATTCCATTATCACCTGCATATGATGTTTATATATCTCAACTGATTCGATATGCAAGAGCTTGTTCTGCGTATAGTAAGTTTTTAAATCGAGGTAAGCTACTGACAAACAAGTTGATGGTACAGGAATTTCAACAGTCTCGATTGAAGTCAGCATTTCGCAAATTCTATGGTCGTTATAACAATCTAGTTCGTCAATACAACCTCGCATTGGGTCAAATGCTGTCTGACGTGTTTCATACCGATTGTTAAGCCGTTCTTGGCACACTGATTTTGACTGCGGATAACTCCGTTTACCTGATCAGGATATAGTGCTCACGGCGGGTGTGACCGGTCAACAGGGGATGCTTACTCCTCCTAGGCACCTGATTCCACCTCGGGTGTGTCCAGGGGTCCGTGTTTGCCCGACTGTCTATTTTGTATTGCTTATAGGAGTTATGAGATTGATCACTGTTTGTTATCTTCACCTTGCATAAGTAAAGTTATACGTGTTTCATATCACAATATCTTGCAGGCTGGGGGAAGGTAGACAGTATCAAAGATGTAAGTGTGTATTATGAAAATCATCTTTAGACAGTATCAAAGAAGCGATTCGGGTATGCATTTAGAAATTCATCTTTGATTACTGTAATCCAACTTCAATATTCGTCTACATTTACTGTTACCATTATTAGTAAGATGTTCGGGGAGAAGCAGGTACGCAAATCTCGCAAATATTTTTCGAAAACATAGTAATAAAATGCTTTGAAAGATATAAACGCTATTATAACAATAACGGGGAACCACCTTTACTTTTTTTGTCAGGAGTAAAATGTATCATACATTTTACATAACTCTTCATCACTCAACAATAAGAAAATAAATGTCTTTTTTTTTTCTTCGTTTTATGAATCCCGAACTAATATAGTGTCACCTCGGTATATTGCATATTGTCATCGAAATGTGTAGAACAGATTTCCATACACACCACAAACTTCGATATAACGTCAATCTCGTCTATGGCCGTCCGCAACCCGTTTTCAATATAAAAGGCCTAGTTCCTGGTATCTTTTCCCTGATAACAATGCTAGCAGTCATCGATGGGAAGCCATGATTATACGCAATTGATCTCTACGGTGAATCAGAAGGAATCGAGAGTTAGCACGTGACTGAAAAATAGGTAAGTTAAGGTAATACGCAATTTCCGGATTGCCGAATAGTTCTTTCCCTTTGTGGAACTCTTACACACGGTGAGATGCAAAACATACTATCGTCTACACGTGGTGGGTACATATATATTATATACCCAACAATGTATCGTTCTTTGATACTGTGGATTTCACAGCGTGTGATCCGGTTTTCCAGATCACCACAGTGTGGTTTTCTGATTCCGGATCAGTATCCTCTGAAAATGATGACGTTTTCAACAGAGTGCATATTTTTATCTTGCGCGGACTACTTTTGAACCTTGAACCTTGACACATATCTAATGTAAACAAACCCAAATAAATCGTTCCCGTCACAGTTTACAAGTTGCTGTTTCCGATTTCATTTCATTGGAATTACGAATAATTAAGAAATAGTTAATGATTTGAAATTTTATAATAAATGATAATGCAACAATAAAACTTACATAATAAATATATCATAGGTCGTCTGCATGTAAAATTACATGGAATCTACATGATCATTACATGTCAATCTTACACAACGGAAAATTCATCAGATGTGGGCGATTTAGATACCATTAACGGAAATGATTTGTATCCTGGTGACTTTGAAATATTAGACAGTCATGCTGATTCATTTTTATATGAAATTTGTCGTTTATTTTCGAATGAAAATAACAAAGATGTTGACGGCCTTCCTCTTCAGCCTCTGGAACTTGTACCTGGACATCAAGGCACCGCAGACACCTTGCCAGAATGTGATTAGAAAGGTGATTCACACAATAATAATGCACCAACGTTTATCAATATAACGGATAATATAAACACTGATTTTATACAAAATATGAGAAATAAGAATACTGTCCGAAAAACAGAGTCTGCCATGAAACAATTTACCACCTGGCTCAAGCAAGAACCAAGAAATGAGACACGGCAAGTCAATAAAATGAACCCAAGCGAGTTGGACAACTACATTGGCTCCTTTTTGTTGTCAATACGAAAAGCTGATGGTTCGGATTATGAACCTGACATGTTGACAAGCTACCACAGATAGATTGACAGGTACCTACGAGACAACAAATATCCATTAAGCCTCGTAAATGACAAATAATTTGCAACAAGCAGAACCGTTCTAATTTCAAAAAGAAAGGAACTAAAACAAAAGGGAAAAGGTGGAAGACCAAATGCTGCTGAACCACTTACAAAATCAGAGGAAAACATACTAAAGGAGAAGGGGTGCATTGGTTTGCATAGCCCGAAGGCTTTATTAAACATAATATGGCTACAAAATACAATGATGTTTGGGATACGAGGGGGGAAAGAAATCCAAAAATTAAGATGGTCTGATAATCAACTAAAAAAGATGAATATGATCGAGAATATCTTGAATATAGAGAACGGGAAACAAAAACAAGAACTGGTGAATTAAGTACTCATTTGAGAGCATTCCGTCCAAAACAGTTTGCAGTTCCTGATGATCCCTCAAGCTGTCCAGTTGCTACATACAAGGCCTTCCGACATCACAGACCTACATCTACCATGAGTCCTGACAGTCCATTCTATGTAGTCATTAATTATTAGCAAGCTCCTGATTCGCATATGTGGTACAAAAATCAGCCCTTAGGTGAAAATTCTTTGCGTTCCATTATGCGTGAAATGGCAAAAAGTGCCAATTTGCCTGGAGAAAAAAACAAATCACTCTGCTAGAAAATCTACTTGCACAAAATTGCTCCATGCTGGTATTGCACCTACTGCAATTCAGCAATTAACTGGCCATAAAAATGTTCAAAGCATTAATAATTATGCAGTTGCGTCTGTAGAAATGCAGAAAACAATGAGTGACATTCTGTCGAATAAAGAAAGTAAGGAATCGACATCGTGTGTTTCTACTTACTCGCCACCTCAATATCCGCCCACAGCCAGTGCAACTTCCATGCCTTCCGTCGATATTTCATCAAATTCTTCATTCCGTCAATGAACATCAGCTGGGGAATTATTTGCAAATGCCAAAATGATGACCTGTACTATCAACGTCAATAATTACGGTTCAAATCCACCACAAAAGCGAAAACGCATCCGTTTGATTGAAAGCGATGATTCTGAATAACCGCTTCGAGGTGTAAACATTCAAAATATGAACACTGCGTACACAAAAAATAGTTCGAAAGACAACATGTTTTATCTTTTATTTTCTGCGAATTCAAAATAAATCCATTGTTCATTTAGCCTTTTAAACGATTTTATTTATATCCAAGGGGGCATATAATCGAAGAGTCGAGTTTGATCTGATGATCCGCGCCTGTCAACGAGACGTGATCCAACTCTTCGGATTAAGTTTCTTTAGTAATGATAAATTTATTATATACCCCTTCTGCATTTTAAATCCACATTTCTAAGATAATAAATGTAATTCAAACTATCAAAAACACAGGCATACCATGAAATTATGTTTTGTGTACGCAGTTTTGTTTGTGACGCGGTCAATATTTTCCACAAATAACGTTGCGTTGATGCATTGTGACGTCATTGTGACGGCATCAGTTTCAGAGGATACTGATACGGAATCAGAAAACCACAGTGTGGTGATCCGGAAAACCGGATCACACGCTGTGAAATCCACAGTATCAGAGAATAATTATACATTGATGGGTATATAATAAAAATGCTTATCGCTACCTTCATATATTGCCTTAAATACCCATATCATGACCGTACGGTCAGTGAAAATGTAGGCAGAGCCTAATCTAAACAGATGTTATTTACCTGGAGTGGCCAGGGTCTACCAAGGTGTTAATTGCTGTATCCCATGGCACTCAAAGAAATACACAGAGACAGAACATGGTAGAAATATACCTGTCCATGCTTTTTTTATATATATAGTTTTGATATACACAGGACCTGTCTCAGGGACCTCTGCAGAGTTTCTTTGGCCATAGTGTTTGAATAATGGTTGTATTAATCCTAAGGGTAGCTGACACACATTCTACAAATACCCCCTCTTTCTCTCTCTCTGTCATTGACTCAATGAATAATTCCTGTTATAATATAGAGGTATCATAAATTGATGACAAATTATTTCAATAGGTTACAAGTTTTAGAAATTATTGTGCAAATTATTGTTTGGTTTTTGATTGTGTAATTTATAATACATATACAGGTATTTAGAGGGGGGAAATTACAATTACATTGAAATTTCAATGTTCAGGGGCCTTTTTAAAAGCAATTGAATTACAAGAAAATAGCAGATGTGGACAGGTCATTGCTATCAAAACTCAGGTATACTGGGCTTCCTCAAGATCTAAAGAATACCTGTAGATACTGGCTGTTATTGTTATCAAAACACCTCTCTGGGGTAGCCCCAGACCACAGTGTCTGCAGATGTCACTCCACCTGAGATCTATTGTTAAATGTTTGATTGACAGGCAGCTTACAATTTGGGGGTGTCAACTTAAAATTGGGTCTTTAAGGCCGATTATCAGACATCATGCAACCACCAAATCTGTATGGACACACACTATTAGTAACTTTAAAAGTATTTAATAATAAATGAGCTCAAACAAAAATCGATAATCACCATATTTCTGTGATTAAAATATCACTCGTGCAGAGAAGGAAATAAAAATTAATTTCATATTTAATTTAATGGCTTAATTCAAACAAATATTATTCTTGATATGGTCAGTGTAATGTATACCAACGGGTGATATAGACAAAATTTACATTTTCACTACTTTTATCCGTATTTACATATGCATCTTGTACCCACCCAAGCGTTCAACAGAACACTGAACCTACCTCCAACACAGAAGAGCTGATAGCTCGGAACTTGCGTATTGCCATTATAGCTTGAATATAATCATTTTAATTTCTCTGAAATTGTCCATTGGAAATGTCCATGCCTAAAGAACAGAGAAACAAAAGTACTGTCAGCTTCCAACAACCAGGATTCAGGAGTCATCGCATTATTATACGTACCTGGTATGTCCGGTGAATCGTACCAATTCTAAATCTGGCATTTGTCATGAAAACATGTACGTATTGGTAATTGTCATAAAATCCTGAATACAATAATTCAGATTATCTCTGAAATTCTCCACTATAATTACCTCCGCATAAACAATAGAGAAACATCCTCTATCAGCTGTCGTAGATTTTGTTGACCATTGATAATTGTGTGTATTGGATGTGTGTCGAAATTTTTCTGTGATCCAGAAAATAGTGTCAGCCATTACATGTCAATACCTCAATATATTCAGTCATCAGAACCTACCATGATACCAATAAAATTGTTGTCCATGTATATACGAGGGTCATTAAAAATAATAGACATTGTCTCTTTTGTATATATATTTTTTGACAAATAGAATTCAATACATTATGGGATTCGAAATCTTATATTTTATCGACCCGGGATGTTTTATTCTATTTATTCAAATAGTATCCGTGATAGATAATTTTCAAAAAAGGAGTTCTTTCGCCATAGAGCATCGTTACGTCAAAACCAAACATCATAGCATCGTGTTGCCCAGTCTCTCGAAATATTATTTTCTACATTTCACACACCGCCTTTTTGCTTTATTTAATTGCTGTTATAAAATTTAGAAATTCATTTCAAAATTAAGGATTATCTCCATCATGCATAGGTCTTATCCTTGGGCGAATTTGGCTCCACACTCTTGGCACGCTGATTTGGCTATATTTAGCTCTAAAACTTCATAGTTATTTCAAATTTCAAACATTTCGGTTGAGCATCACTGACGAGACATTTTTTTGTCGAAATGCGCATCTGATGCATCAAAATTGGTACCGTATAAGTTTTACATTATGACCCCTGGGTCGAGGCCTCTGCTGGTGGACTGTTAGTCCCCGAGGGTCTCTACAGCCCAGTTGCTAAGTACTTCGTTACTAGCTTGAAAATACGGATGTATATTGAATTGCTGTTATAAAATTTAGAAATTCATTTCAAAATTAAGGATTATCTCCCTCATGCATAGCTCTTATCCTTGGACGAATTTGACTACACTTTCTTGGCACGCTGTTTTGGCTATATTTAGCTCTAAAACTTCATAGTTATTTCGAATTTCAAACATTTCGGTTGAGCATCACTGAAGAGACATTTTTTGTCGAAATGCGCATCTGGTGCATCAAAATTGGTACCGTATAAGTTTTACATCGTCTATGTGTCTAGCGGGCCGCAACTCTTCTCATTTCGAAAATCATCAGTAAGAATAGTGAAGACGGTGCTAGAGGTAATATAAAAAATATCTGATAATTCCGCGACATCGACGCATCCGTCATTTTCCATAGCGTTACTTATTCTTTTGACAAGGTCTTCACAAATGATTCGTTTGTTGTTTTGTTTCATTGATGTATGAACTATCTATTTGATAAACACATATATAAATTTAGATAGAATTTACAATGTTCAATCAAATCGAAAACCTGTTTCAACTTTTATTTGATACATCGTGCATAAGATTTAAAATCTTTGTGGGACAATCCCTACCCAGAGTTATCGTTCATTACACACATATATACCTCTGTCAACGTCTCAAAATAAACAATGCTATTCTACATGTAAATTCACTTTTTTACGGCTAATAAAAGTAAGAACTACTTTATGAAATACCGCAAAGATGTAGGACAAGCAACTATTCATAGTATTTCTCCATTACTATGCATTATATATGTACCTATTTATAGGGCTGGTGCAATAGAACAACCCAATATCCAGGTTTCAACCCAAATCAATGCTTCTTGTGTCACAAAAAGACTTGACATTTGCTCGGTATTTCTTTATTTACGTATATCTTTGTAACTAAAGTCGAAAGCATACCCTATTTGAGCATGTAAGCCATTTTACAAGAATCTTGTAAAATCCTCGAGACCGTGACAGAGATGTATGTGAGAGCAAGGAATGACAACTCTGGATAGAAATTGTTCTGTGGGCCTTTCCTATTGTTCTTTCCATATGATCCTTTCTTCATTTAAGCATACAGACACTTGGCTCTCTGAGATAAGTAACTTTTCCATATATATTACGGTGATGCTATATTTTCATCTATTTCTTACGTTTTTGCTACTTTTACGGTACCAATCTAATTAAAATTAGATGATTTGATCCGTTCATCTACTATCGCTAAACATATGTGAGGATCTAATCTTAATCAGATTGTTACAATCCTAGAATAACTTGCTCAAATTTGTGTTTTGCATTCAAGCGTTCAAATTTCTAACATTTAGATATTGTTTTATTTGTTACTTTTGTGTGTTTATTTCATTAGTATGTGTTTCATGTGTTTCGGTGATGTAAAATCGTGCGTTTCTATTCGCTTTTATGGAAATCATATATATAGTGTTTGTAAAGTATTCAAGTATTGTTTTATCAGGTGTGTGTTTAATGTTGTATCGTGTGAAGTGTTAATTGACATTCAGTTCAAATGCATGTATGTGTATACTAGAACCGTATGTGTTGTTATGTGTTGTTGGGGTAACTTTAACATAGTGGTTAAGTTTAACACAATGTTGACTGCTAAACAAGTGACCAGCTAATGCAATGGTTAAATTCTGTTAAATTTAGTTAACACTGTCTTAACCGAAGTAACCACTTGCTAATCACTTGATTACCAATAATGCACATGTACATTCTGTGTAAACATTAAGAATTCAGGGGTAAATAAACATCTTGCTTAGGGGAGAAAGCTGTTGAAATGTTTATGTATTGGCTAGTTTCAAAATATATGACAGTGACTGTGGGCCATGCACTAATGCTCGTATAAATGCATTCATTAGTTCTATTCAATTTGAATAATCATAGGGGTATCAGAGCATTACATAATGGTATATACTGGGCCTAACCCTAGTTGAGAAAAACGGTGCTTATGTTGTAGAAAGCAGGCTCATTGCATGGTTTATCAAACTGGGGAACATATGGGGAGTCGGACAACAATACAACTTCACAATTGTCTGAAAATACTTGACAAACCAAAACAAAATGATATATACACACACCCTGAGTTGTTCTGTCCGTGCTGAACCTCAAATCTTATGTTGTGTGATGGGGCCGGGGCAAAGGTTCATCCTATATCAGTAAAAATATACAGGTTCAATTCATCAGTTCAAGCTTACATTCCAACTGCCAATCACTAGTGCTATGATATGAAAAAAGGGTGGGGGAAAGGGGGTGAGGTGGCTAATCAGACTTTGCATGTAAAAATAACAGTAAACGTACGTTGTCAAAAGAGGGTGCTATTTGTCTTGAAAATTAATATAGCATATACAACATATGGTTTTCTATCTTGTTTTATTCATAATCGGACCTTTGTGAGAGGGGTTTAACGACGATGCTATAAAAATATCTAAATTTCTGAAAATGTCTAAATTTCTTTCTATATGCTCTTTTTCTTTACCCCAAAACAGTTAAAAATATTCATGAAGAAAATTATTAATTAGATATTCTGTTCACATACACATACATAACATTTGATATCTATATTTTTTATGCATTCATTCTTTCTAATATTCTTTTTGTTAAAAGCATAATAGTTGATCCACCACTCCGTTTCTACTAAGGGAGAATAGGCTGGAATATGAACAATGAAAAACACTTCTTCCTAAGTTTGTGTTAACAACTATTCCTTATTGCCCTGAATTGAATATTGTTTATAGCAGATAACCTTCAAAACAGAAAATATGTAAGTTGCATGCATGTAAATCTTCATTAAAAGCAGTTGTAAATGATACAAGGGATTTTCAAAAGGACAAAGCCAATGCAGATGATACTGTTTTGAAAGTTTTTTTTATTGCAATAGAGATTTTAATCAGACGACCTAAGGGTCTATATGCACTTCGTCATTTGGAAGCCAAAATTTATAAAATTAAATCTTAAGCATGGGTCCTGTAGTAGGATTACTTATAAGTGAATAATACGAATGAATTTTATTGACACCCCCCCCCCCAATTTAAAGTTGATGCCGAAGTTGTTTTTCATAGTTAACTTTCATGATATTTGACGAATATGCAAGGTGAGGATAAGGAACAGTGATCAATCTCACAACTCCTATATATCAATTCATGACAACACATCGTCATAGTTCAGCATCAGTACACATGTCAAAATGTCTGAGCCCTTGACTAATTCATGATTTTTGGTCTGAGGCGGACAGAAAATGAAGTCGGTTAAGACTTAACACAGACACTCAAGGTGAATTAAAGTTAGCACAGTGTTAACACACTGTTAACGAAAACTCACTTTTGAAGAACAGTTAATCACATGCATGATCAACGTTAACACAGAAGTTAACACCAATACAACACCGTGTTAATTAACGGACCTTTCGAAAAACCGGGCCCTGAATGAAATATGGCTGATAAGATAAGAAATGTGTACGTATTTATTAATGCATGTCAGCTTTAACTTATATGTGTATTTTTGGTTTCCATGTAGGTTCCAAAAATGATCCATTGATATAGGTCAAGAATGTAAGGAACTGTGTGTATCGAGGAACTGTGAGTGTCCAGGAACTGTGTGTGTCCCGGAACTGTGTGTATTCAGGAACTGTGTGTATCCCGGAACTGTGTATGTCCCGGAAATGTGTGTATCCCGGAAATGTGTATGACTGTAACCAGACACGTCATCATGCTGTTAATACTGTATATTATATGTGAATGCAAAAAATGAATACATATAAACAAACTTGTTTTGTCTATACCCTCGGAGCATCCTGTTACACTGATATATCGTAATATATTTCAATTTTCCTCAGCATAATTAAAATTATTTATTATTTACCGGTTTGGGATGCAATATGACATTCAAAGAAAAGGTTATGACAAAGGTCTACGTATTGTTTTTGAATGACCCTCGTACTTATGTTTTTCAGCAATGCACAAACATCCCACTAATATTGGAGTAGTGGAGTTTTACGAAGAGGCTTACTTTTACAATCGACGGCTGACTTGTACAATTTAAAGGGATCAAATCCAACTACAGAAATTGGACCAAAACTGCTTGAGTATCAACACCAAAGACCAACAATTATGTTCATTATTAAGATATTGTAAACTCTTTAGCAACTCTTGGGGATCCGGATTAGAGTAGGTTCTCAGTACCCTTGCTTGTCCTTCAGATGAGACCGCAAAAATAAAAAAAACCGAGACCCCATGTCGCAGCAAGTGTGTCACGATAAAGATCCCCCTGCTCAAAGGCCATAAACGCCGAGCATAGGTCTAAATTTGCAGCCCTTCACCGGCAATGGTGACGTCTCCATATGAGTGAAATATTCTTGAGAGGGACGTTAAACAATGTACAACCAACCAGCCTTATTCCTTCTACATTTGTTCGACATTTTCGCAATGCACTACAGTACTCGTTTCGACTTCGTGCTCCACAACGCGCTCAATGTAACTCAAATTATCCCGACATTTACAAATAATGTGTCATCAGCAGGGGAGGATCCAGGAATTGAGGTTACAGGGGGCGCCACTTTATGAGGCAGTGAGTCCAAGGGGCGAATCCCTGGTGGGGGCCTTCTTTTATCGTTTAGTACATTTTCCGAAACAAGATACCGCGATGGCTCCCCCGGGAACAAAGTAACCCCAACCTTCTTTTTCTCCAAATTCATGATAACCAAGTTGAATTACACATGGAAGATTGAAATAACGAACAGTTATCAATCTCATAAGTCCAACAAGGAATACAAAATAAAGAGTTGGGCATACACAAACCCGTCCCTGTACATACCAGAGGTGGGATAAGGAGGTGCCCAAGAGGAGTAAGCATCCCCTGTCGACCGGTCACATCCGCCGTGAGCCCTATGTCTTGATCAGGTAAACGCATAAATACATTGAAAATTTTGACTTAAAGAAAATCGCTCGAAACATGAAAATTGGCCCCCCACGATTGAGTGAATATTGTTTAACGTCTCTCTCGAGGATTTTTCACTCATATGTAGACGTCACTATTGCCGTTCATTATTGATAAAAGCATTCGACATATGCTTGTCGGAAATGCCGTACACCGTAGGAATCCGGGTTAGAATAGGTCCTCAGTACCCCTTGCTTGTCGTCAAAGGAGACTAAATGGGGTGGTCCTTCTGATGAGAACGAAAAACCGAGGCCTGCGTTATAACAGGTGTGGCACGGTAACGATCCTTCCCTGCACAATGGCCGTAAGCGCTGAACATAGGCCTATATGTTGCAGTCCTTCACCGGCAATTGTGACGTCTCCATACCAGTGAGAAAGTGGGACATTAAACAATATACAATAACTGAATGTCGTAAAGTGATTGAATTTTGCAATTACCACTCCCAAATTTTTCATATTTGGAGTTAGCCCCTTTAATGTGTAAAAGTTAGCCGTCGATTGTAGAAGTAAGCCTCTTCGTAAAACTCCTTTACGAAGAAGCTTACTTTTACAATCAATGGCTGACTTTTACAATTTAAAGGGATCAACTCCAACTACAGAAATTGGGCTGTAATAAATATAGAGACTGCTTCAGTAAAAGACCAAAACCGACAATTATGTTTAAAAAATAGAGTATTGTAAACTCTTTAGCAACCCTTATACACCGCCGCGGTGGCTTAGAGGTTAAATTGTTCGCGTTAAAACGGAAGGCCGGGGTTCGAATCCCGGCCGCGACAAACCCAAGAGTTAAAACAGAAACTGACAATTCCAGGTGTGAATGTCACGGGTCCTCGCAAATCACCATACAAATGGATGTTCCGTATCACAGTAGGTGAGGTACGCTAAAGAACCCATACTACTCAATGGCTGTAAGCGCCGAGCAAAGGCCCAAATCGTAAGCCCCTCACCGGTCTTGGTGACGTCTCCATATGAGTGAACAATTCTCAAAGACGTATTATTATTTCTACATTTGTTCCACACTTTCGCAATGAAACTGAACTACTCGTTTTGACTTTTAATTAACATTTATCGATGTTCAAATACAATTTTGTTAACTGCGAATGACAAGCTCAGTAATACATAAAGGGACCCGGATAATTGCCATAAAAATAAAGTGGTTTTAAGCTGCTTTACTCTGTGTAATGAATGTGCCACGCTTAATGTAAGCAGATGAATCAAGCTATCATGACATTTTTAAATAATGTGTCATCAGTCCTGAAAATTGAAAAAGTTATTTATATATTACATCCCACCCACATATACATGCCTTTGAACGGCAGCTCTATATTAGACCAAAACGCTACGGGGTAGGCGTGCCGAGATATATTTCGTCATAGTTCATCCTAATTGTAAAAACAATTTCCTCACTCCACCCAAGTGTAAAAGGCGTACCTGGCTACAGACAGGGAACATATTGTTAGAAAGTTAGTGCTCTAGCGCTTGTAATGGAAGCTTGCACTGTATGCTTCCTAGGAGGCTGCGAAAGTTTTAGATTAATGTAAGGTCTGCCGGGGTGATAATCTACATTGATTATTGTAAATCGCTTTGAGCAGCATACACTGGAAAAGGCGCTATATAAAACCAATCATTATTATTATTATTATTATTATTATTTGAATTGGCATTGTGAGTCTTAAGAAAGAGAAAATAGAAACAACCCATAGCCTAGAGATGACAGATAACAAATGTTACATCATAGACGACAGACGGACGGAAACCATACAAATTTGAATCAGATAGACAAATGTTCAGCTTAAGTGAGCTAAAATATAAAAAGCATTCAAAATAGAACAAGATATAAATTAAGGTTGCTAAACTATACGAGCATGTGTGGTACTTTTACTTGGAAATAAAGAGGATGTTTCAAGGGAAAGATTAAGGTTGAGTTAAGAAAAAAGAAGTTGCACCCACCAAAGGTCAGTATGAAATACATGATGAGCGACACACAGAGCAGCAGAGATTAGTATGACAATGAAATATACCGATAGTGAATAATCAATTTTATTTCGTTATTTAAAAAAATAAAAACAAAACAAAGAAACAACACTTTATAAAAAACTGTTCTTTCATCCACTTCCTGAAACCCCGCAACGAATGATACTATATATGGGTCATAAAACTTCCTTCTTCGTAATGCCCTAAATGCTCGCACAACTGATGTCCTTACAAAGCTAGAAAGGAAGAGAAAAACTTCATTCGTGAATCATAATTTCATTAAAATGGAGGCTCTGTGAAGTGATATCATGATCATCTTTCGACATCTACTGGTCTTGGAATTGTATTTATGTAAGTTGCAAATTGAAGATATAAAAGATTCGAAAATGAAATTGTGTGTTTTCTGTTGATGAGTAATTTGTTTTTGTTCTTTTGTAGATGCGGGGGTACTGATAAAATCTTTGCTAACTTCAAAAATTGACGAGAATTATACTGTGTATGACGAGTAAGTCCCTAGTATGATGTTAACATGTTATGTTTGAAGACAACAGACACTTGTTAATACATAATTAAATCAAACTGCTGAGAATATATTTAGATATTGATTTTAATTTCCCTGTGTTGTGTATTTACAGAGTCACAAGTTTTGACACCACGCTCAAAATCCTGGACGAGATACGTGATAAACCATGTCTTCCCTGTTTTAAAAAAATAAATAACTGGAAAGGACTTCATTCATTTTCACAGTATTCCACATCAGGTGCTTATAAATTTTATGATAGTTTGAATTTGCAAGATTTAAATCAGTGTATCGTGGCATGCATTATATACACAGAAGTGGAGATGGGGTATTTGTTCAATGTATCGTGGCATGCATTATATACACAAAAGTGGAGATGGGGTATTTGTTCAGTGTATCGTGGCATGCATGCATTATGTACACAGAAGTGGAGATGGGGTATTTGTTCAGTGTATCGTGGCATGCATACAGTGATCAGAATTATAGTATTGTAATTTCTTTGAGTTCTTTAATATAATGAAACATGTATCCATGGAATTGACGACAGGTGACCCCCATCAAATATCACATTTGTACGTAATCAGTTTAGATAGACAATTGGCGATAGTTGCGTAAAACAATTTTCTTGTACATGTAGCTTCAATACAAATGAACGTATGTAATGGAATTTATTCTCACATTTTTTCAATGTACTCGGAATCAATGGAGACCATTTACACAGAGTTATGTAGAGAGGAGTAAATTGAATATCACAGGAGATTTTCGAGCCCCTTATTATTATCATCATTTTTAAAGGAATTCTATATTTGTATTTACTAGAAACAAACAGAATAGTGTGTCGATTTTGGAGAAGCGGATCTGTTTACTGATTATTTTTTTTAGAATAGGTGTGTCTATAATGGCACAGGGGATCTATCTATTGATTTATTTTCCCTTTTATGTAGACGATCAGGAAATATGCAGACAGATCAAATGTAGTTTTCAAGGAAGATGTCTAAGGTTTAAAGACGACGGTTGCTATTCATGGGCAATCACGGTCATCTTAGAAAAGAAGAAGTACGTACTCTTTTCGAAGACCGATGCATCTTCAGATAAGAACACCAACTTGAATATCACTTGTTACGACACAGGAACAGCACGTAAGTTTGTATTGTAAATTACACAATTAAAAACATCTCCCTGAGTTAATTACGTTTGTTCAATACACATAACAGTGTAATTATAAACCACGTTATAGTCCACTCCACTTACATTGAAGTCGCTTATATTGAACTATCTCTTATATTGAAGTCACTTATATTGAAGTTATTTATATTGAACTATCTGTTATATTGAAGTTATTTATATTGAACTATCTGTTATATTGAAGTTATTTATATTGAACTATCTGTTATATTGAAGTCACTTATATTGAACTATCTGTTATATTGAAGTCGCTTATATTGAAGTTATTTATATTGAACTATCTGTTATATTGAAGTCGCTTATATTGAACTGTGTTATCTTTCTCCGATCCTTGGTGAGGGAACACAAAATACATAACGAGTTGGATGATAATCATATTCAACTATATATCATGGGAGATTGTTTTTTTTTACATTGATGTCGCTTATACTGAGCTATCTATTATATTGAAGTTATTTATATTGAACTATCTGTTTTATTATATGATTGAATAATTCCTAGCTCTCTCATTGGCTGAGATCCAACAAGGTAGAAATCATGCTACGTTATGTTTACCTGCACGTGATCTTCCAGGCGAACATAAGGAATTATTTTTTCCACATAGGACCAAAAATAGGTCGTTGAAACTTACAATTAAAGCAAAGAACAACCTTGAAGGGTTTTGTAATTATTTAATCATATAATAAAACAATTATTGCTGTTTTTGAGGTCAATACGATGAGGTCATCGAAAGTCCGCATTTCAGCATTAAAACTGATACCAGAAAAACGTTCTAGTCTATGTATATAGCTAGATCCAAATTGCGCTATTCCCAACATGTTTTATGAATGAAAATTATAATATTTGACATTTTGTAATGTTTCATATATATTATATAGTTAACTATATATAGAGACCTCTCACTTCTGCCGGCACGGGTTCGAATCCCGCTCGCGCCGGTAAGTGAGAAAGTTTCCCAGTTTACTTTCGGAAGGTCGGTGGTCTCTTCCCAGGTACATTGTATCTGGGTTCTCTCTTCAAACAATAAAATTTGGGCGTCACCATATAACTGAAAAATTGTTGAGTGTGGCAGAAAACACCAAAAACAAAAAAATATATAAGGCATGATTACTTGTCAAGTAAATAATACTTGCTAGCTAATTGGTTTGGTCAATTCGATCGTCCCTAACACATGTAATCATACTAGGTAATGGAGCGTAAATGTGTTACATGATAATTGAGGATGTCTGCCAGTACCATTAAGTAATTATGAAAATAATTAATGATACCGTTGCCCAGATCTTGCCACGGGAAGGCTTCCTCACCAAGAGCCAAAAAGTTTGAAGAAATTTTTTTAAATCCAAAAGTAATAACATTTTAAAGAAGAAATAACTTTAAAACCGAAGGTTAATAAAATTTTGAAGTAGAAAAAGTTTAAATCCAAAAGTAATATTTAATAAATTGATATAATGCTGTTCTGAGAAAGAAAAAAAAATTACTGTTACTAAAAACTAATGTTAACTTTAACAACATGAGTTTAAATAATTTTATGATTTTGAATGAGAAAGAAAGGGAACTTGATTATTTTTAAAACGTCAAACCAAAGAAAAAAGGAAATTAAACCCCTCAAAATAGATAATGCAAACATGTAAAAACAAAAATCAATTTTAATTATATCTTTATATCATTATTTTTTTTTAAATTATCATATTGAAACGAAATTGAAGTCACTGTAATTTTATAAATTTTGAAAAGGAAAGCAAAGAGAATTTGTAATATAATGTTGTAAAGCGTAATAAAAATGAAAGAAACACCTAAAACAATATACACAGAATAATTTTGTCACTTTAAAAAAGAAAGAAGGGAATTTTCGTCAATGTTATACAGCGTGAAACTTACGAAATAAAAGAAACTAAACCTCCCAAAATAGATAACGCAACCCAAAATATATACAAAAAATAATTTTGTAATTTTTGAAAAGGAACAAGTTCATAATAATGTTTTAATATGTGAAACTACTGAAAAGGCTTCAGCTCACAATATTGCAATAAGAAATAATAAATGTGGAATCGATTCCAAGCTTCATTATCTTTCCAAATCTACGAAACACATAATATGAAATGATTAGTAAATGCAATGATTAACAATGCTAAACTGTACGCACATACATAAAATACTGTACAAACACATAGAATACTGTACACACACACATAGAATAGTGTACAAACATATAATACTGTACACACACATAGAATACTGTACACACATACAGAATAGTGTACATACATAGAATAATGTATACACATGGAATACTGTACACACATAGAATACTGTACACACATAGAATACTGTACACACATATAATACTCTACACACACATAGAATACTCTACACAGGTGGGATACTGTACACACACATAGAATAGTGTACACACATATAATACTGTACACACACACACAGAATAGTGTACACACACATACAATACTGTACACACACAAAGAATAATGTACACACATACAATACTGTACATACACAGAATATTGTACATACACACAGAATACTGTACACACACATACAATACTGTACACACACATATAATAATGTACACATATATAATACTGTACATACACATATAATACTCTACACACATACAATACTGTACACACACACACAGAATACTGTACACACACATAGAATACTGTACATACACATAGAATACTGTACATACACATAGAATACTGTACATACACATAGAATACTGTACACACATAGAATACTGTACACACATATAGAATACTGTACACACATATATAGAAGACTGTACACACATAGAATACTGTACACATATAGAGTACTGTACACACATAGAATAATGTACACATATAGAATACTGTACACACACATATAATACTGTACAAACACTGAATACTGTACATACTTATAGAATAATGTACACACATAGATAACTGTACACACATATAATACTGTACATACATATAATATTGTACACACATATGGAATACTGTACACACACATAGAATATTGTACACACACATATAATACTGTACACACATAGAATACTGTACATACACATAGAATACTGTACATACATATAATAATGTACACACATACAATACTGTACACATATAGAATACTGTACACACATAGAATACTATACATACACATAGAATACTGTACACATATAGAATACTGTACACACATAGAATACTGTACATACACAGAATACTGTACACACACATAGAAAACTGTACACACATAAAATACTGTACACACATATAATACTGTACACACATAGAATACTGTACACACACAAAATACTGAACACACATAGAATACTGTACACACATAGAATACTGTACATACACATAGAATACTGTACATACACACAGAGTACTGTACATACACAAAATACTGTACACACATATAATACTGTACACACACAGAATACTGTACACACATATAATACTGTACACACACAGATTACTGTACACACATAGAATACTGTACATACACAGAATACTGTACACACATATAATACTGTACACACATATAGAATACTGTACACACACATAGAATACTGTACACACACATAGAATACTGTATACACATATAATACTGTACACACATAGAATACTGTACATACACATAGAATATTGTACATACACATACAATACTGTACATACACATAGAATACTGTACACACATAGAATACTGTACATACACAGAATACTGTACACACATATAATACTGTACACACATATAGAATACTGTACACACACATAGAATACTGTACACACACATAGAATACTGTATACACATATAATACCGTACACACATAGAATACTGTACATACTCATAGAATACTGTACATACACAGAATATTGTACAAACATAGAATACCGTACATACACATATAATACTGTACATACACATAGAATACTGTACATACACATAGAATACTGTACACACATAGAATACTGTACACACATAGAATGCTGTACACACATATTAAACACTGTACAAACACATAGAATATTGTACACACATATATAATAGTGTACACACATAGAATACTGTACATACACATAGAATACTGTACATACACACAATATTGTACAAACATAGAATACTGTACATACACATAGAATACTGTACATACACATAGAATACTGTACATACACATAGAATACAGTACACACATAGAATACTCTACATACATATAGAATACTGTACACACATAGAATACTCTACATACACATAGAATACTGTACACAAATAGAATACTGTACACACATAGAATACTGTACACACATATCGAATACTGTACACAAACATAGAATATTGTACACACATATATAATACTGTACACACATATAATACTGTACATACACATAGAATAATATACATACACAGAATACTGTACATACACACAGAATACTGTACACACATATAATACTATACACACACACAGAATACTGTACACACATAGAATACTGTGTACACACATATAATACTGTACACACATAGAATACTGTACACACACAGAATACTGTACATACACAGATTACTGTACACACATAGAATACTGTACATGCACAGAATACTGTACATACACACATATATTACTGGACATACATACGATACTGTACATACACAGAATACTGTACACACATAGAATACAATACATATACATAGACTACTATACACACATAGAATACTGTACATACACAGAATACTGTACATACACAGAATATTGTGTACATATAGAATACTGTACATACACACAAAATACTGTACACACATACAATTCTGTACACACATATAATACTGTACACACATAGAATACTGTACATACACAGAATACTGTACACACATAGAATACTGTACATACACAGAATACTGTACACACATAGAATACTGTACACACACAGATTACTGTACACACATAGAATACTGTATATATACACAATACTGTACACACATATAATACTGTACCCACACATATAATACTGTACACACACATAGAATACTGTACACACACATATAATACTGTACACACACACAGAATACTGTACACACACATAGAATACTGTACACACACATAAAATACTGTTAACACACAGAATACTGTACACACAGATTACTGTACACACATAGAATACTGTACATACACAGAATACTGTACACACATATAGAATACTGTACACACATATAGAATAAAGTACACACACATAGAATACTGTACATACACATATAGAATACTGTACAGACATGGAATACTGTACAAACACATATAATATTGTACACACATATATAATACTGTACACACCCATAGAATAATGTACAAACACATAGAATACTGTACATACACACATAGAATACTGTACACACATAGAATACTGTACACACATAGAATACTGTACACACACATAGAATACTGTACACACACATAGAATACTGTACACATATAGAATACTGTACACACAAACAATACGGTACACATATAGAATACTGTACATACACATAGAATACTGTACACACACATAGAATACTGTACACACACATAAAATACTGTTAACACACAGAATGCTGTACACACAGATTACTGTACACACATAGAATACTGTACATACACAGAATACTGTACACACATATAGAATACTGTACACACACATAGAATAATGTACACACACATAGAATACTGTACATACACGTATATAATCCTGTACACACATAGAATACTGTACACACATAGAATACTGTACACACACATAGAATACTGTACACACATAGAATACTGTACACACATACAATACTGTACACACACATAGAATACTGTACACACATAGAATACTGTACATACATAGAATACTGTACATACACACAGAATACTGTACATACATAAAATACTGTACACACACAGAGAATACTGTACACACATAGAATACTGTATACAAACATATAATACTGTATACACATAGAATACTGTACACACACAGAATACTGTACATACACAGAATACTGTACACACATAGAATACTGTACACACATAGAATATTGTACATACACATAGAATACTGTACATACACACAGAGTACTGTACATACACAGAATACTGTACACACATACAATAATGTACACACACAGAATACTGTACACACATAGAATACTGTACACACACAGATTACTGTACACACATAGAATACTGTACACACACAGATTACTGTACACACATAGAATACTGTACACACACATAAAATACTGTTAACACACAGAATACTGTACACACACAGATTACTGTACACACATAGAATACTGTACATACACAGAATACTGTACACACATAGAATTCTGTATACACACATAAAATACTGTACACATACATATAATACTGTATACACACATAGAATACTGTACACACATAGAATAATGTACACACATAGAATACTGTACACACATTTAATAATGTACATACACATATAGAATACTGTACACACAAATAGAATACTGTACACACATATAGAATACTGTACATACACAGAATACTGTACACACATAGAATACTGTACACACACAGATTACTGTACACACATAGAATACTGTATATATACACAATACTGTACACACATATAATACTGTACCCACACATATAATACTGTACACACACATAGAATACTGTACACACACATATAATACTGTACACACACACAGAATACTGTACACACACATAGAATACTGTACACACACATAAAATACTGTTAACACACAGAATACTGTACACACAGATTACTGTACACACATAGAATACTGTACATACACAGAATACTGTACACACATATAGAATACTGTACACACATATAGAATAAAGTACACACACATAGAATACTGTACATACACATATAGAATACTGTACAGACATGGAATACTGTACAAACACATATAATATTGTACACACATATATAATACTGTACACACCCATAGAATAATGTACAAACACATAGAATACTGTACATACACACATAGAATACTGTACACACATAGAATACTGTACACACATATAATACTGTACACACACATAGAATACTGTACACACACATAGAATACTGTACACATATAGAATACTGTACACACAAACAATACGGTACACATATAGAATACTGTACATACACATAGAATACTGTACACACACATAGAATACTGTACACACACATAAAATACTGTTAACACACAGAATACTGTACACACAGATTACTGTACACACATAGAATACTGTACATACACAGAATACTGTACACACATATAGAATACTGTACACACACATAGAATAATGTACACACACATAGAATACTGTACATACACGTATATAATCCTGTACACACATAGAATACTGTACACACATAGAATACTGTACACACACATAGAATACTGTACACACATAGAATACTGTACACACATACAATACTGTACACACACATAGAATACTGTACACACATAGAATACTGTACATACATAGAATACTGTACATACACACAGAATACTGTACATACATAAAATACTGTACACACACAGAGAATACTGTACACACATAGAATACTGTATACAAACATATAATACTGTATACACATAGAATACTGTACACACACAGAATACTGTACATACACAGAATACTGTACACACATAGAATACTGTACACACATAGAATATTGTACATACACATAGAATACTGTACATACACACAGAGTACTGTACATACACAGAATACTGTACACACATACAATAATGTACACACACAGAATACTGTACACACATAGAATACTGTACACACACAGATTACTGTACACACATAGAATACTGTACACACACAGATTACTGTACACACATAGAATACTGTACACACACATAAAATACTGTTAACACACAGAATACTGTACACACACAGATTACTGTACACACATAGAATACTGTACATACACAGAATACTGTACACACATAGAATTCTGTACACACACATAAAATACTGTACACATACATATAATACTGTATACACACATAGAATACTGTACACACATAGAATAATGTACACACATAGAATACTGTACACACATTTAATAATGTACATACACATATAGAATACTGTACACACAAATAGAATACTGTACACACATATAGAATACTGTACACACACATAGAATACTGTATACACATATAATACTGTACAAACATATAATACTGTACATACAGATAGAAAACTGTACATACACAGAATATTGTACACACATAGAATACTGTACATACACATAGAACACTGTACATACACATAGAATACTGTACACACATAGAATACTGTACACACATAGAATGCTGTACACACATATACAACACTGTACACACACATAGAATATTGTACCCACACATATAATACTGTACACACATATAATACTGTACATACACATAGAATACTGTACACACATATAATACTGTACACACATAGAATACTGTACATATACATAGAATACTGTATACACATATAGAATACTGTACACACACATAGAATACTGTATACACATATAATATTGTACAAACATAGAATACTGTACATACACATAGGATACTCTACATACACAGAATATTGTACAAACATAGAATACTGTACATACACATAGAATACTGTACACACATAGAATACTGTACACACATAGAATACTGTACACACATATGGAATACTGTACACACACATAGAATATTGTACACACACATATAATACTGTACATACATATAATACTGTACATACACATAGAATAATATACATACACAGAGTACTGTACATACATACAGAATACTGTACACACATATAATACTGTATACACATAGAATACTGTACACACACAGAATACTGTACATACACAGAATACTGTACACACATAGAATAATGTACATACACAGAATACTGTACATACACAGAATAATGTACATACATAGAATAATGTACATACACAGAATACTGTACATACACACATAGAATACCGGACATAAATACAATACTGTACATACACAGAATACTGTACACATATAGAATACTATACATACACATAGAATACTGTACACACATAGAATACTGTACACACATAGAATACTATACATACACAGAATATTGTACAAACATAGAATACTGTACACACATAGAATGCTGTACATACACACAGAATACTGTACACACATAAAATTCTGTAGACACATATAATACTGTACACACATAGAATACTGTACACACATAGAATAATGTACATACACAGAATACTGTACATACACACATAGAATACCGGACATAAATACAATACTGTACATACACAGAATACTGTACACATATAGAATACTATACATACACATAGAATACTGTACACACATAGAATACTGTACACACATAGAATACTATACATACACAGAATATTGTACAAACATAGAATACTGTACACACATAGAATGCTGTACATACACACAGAATACTGTACACACATAAAATTCTGTAGACACATATAATACTGTACACACATAGAATACTGTACATACACAGAATACTGTACATACACAGAATATTGTACAAACATAGAATGCTGTACATACACACAGAATACTGTACACACATAAAATTCTGTAGACACATATAATACTGTACACACATAGAATACTGTACATACACAGAATACTGTACACACATAGAATACTGTACACACACAAAGAATACTGTACACACACAGAGAATACTGTACACACACAGAATACTGTACACACAGAGAATACTGTACACACAGAGAATACTGTACACACATACAATACTGTACATACATACAATACTGTACACACATATAATACTGTACACACACATAGAATACTGTACACACACATAGAATACTGTATACACACATAGAATACTGTACACACATAGAATTCTGTACACACATAAAATACTGTACACACACATATAATACTGTACACAAACATAAAATACTGTACACACACATATAATACTGTACACACACATAGCATACTGTACACAATTAGAATACTGTACACACATAGAATACTGTACACATATAGAATACTGTACACACACATAGAATACTGTGCAAACACTGAATACTGTACATACACACAGAATAATGTACACACATAGAATACTATACACACATATAATAATGTACATACACATATAGAATACTGTACACACACATAGAATGCTGTACACAAATATAAAATACTGTACACACACATAGAATACTGTATACACATATAATGCTGTACAAACATATAATACTGTACATACAGATAGATTACTCTACATACACACATAGAATACTGTACATACACACAGAATACTGTACACATATACAATACTGTACATACACAGAATACTGTACACACATAGAATACTGTACATACACATAGAATACTGTACACACATAAAATACTGTACATACACAGAATACTGTACATACACAGAATACTGCACACACACACAGAATACTGTACACACATAGAATACTGTACACACATAGAATACTGTACATACACAGAATACTGTACACACATAGAATACTGTACACACACATATAATACTGTACACACACAGAATACTGTACACACATAGAATAATGTACACACATAGAATACTGTACATACACATAGAATACTGTACATACACACAGAGTACTCTACATACACAGAATACTGTACACACACATATAATACTGTATACACACAGAATACTGTACACACATATAATACTGTACACACACAGATTACTTTACACACATAGAATACTGTACATACACAGAATACTGTACACACATATAATACTGTACACACACATAGAATACTGTACACACACATAAAATACTGTACACACACATAGAATACTCTACACACACATGAAATACTGTACACACACATAATACTGTACACAGACAGATTACTGTACATACATACAATACTGTACACACATAGAATACTGTACACACACATAGAATACTGTACACACACAGAAAATACTGTACACACACAGAATACTGTACACACAGAGAATACTGTACACACATACAATACTGTACATACACACAATACTGTACACACATATAATACTGTACACACACATAGAATACTGTACACACACATAGAATACTGTATACACACATAGAATACTGTACATACACAGAATACTGTACACACATAGAATACTGTACACACATAGAATTCTGTACACACACATAAAATACTGTACACACACATATAATACTGTACACACACATAGAATACTGTACACATATAGAATACTGTACACACATAGAATACTGTACACATATAGAATACTGTACACACACATAGAATACTGTGCAAACACTGAATACTGTACATACACACAGAATAATGTACACACATAGAATACTATACACACATATAATAATGTACATACACATATAGAATATTGTACACACACATAGAATGCTGTATACAAATATAAAATACTGTACACACACATAGAATACTGTATACACATATAATACTGTACAAACATATAATACTGTACATACAGATAGATTACTGTACATACACACATAGAATACTGTACATACACACAGAATACTGTACACATATACAATACTGTACATACACAGAATACTGTACACATATAGAATACTGTACATACACATAGAATACTGTACACACATAGAATACTGTACATACACAGAATACTGTACATACACAGAATACTGCACACACACACAGAATACTGTACACACATAGAATACTGTACACACATAGAATACTGTACATACACAGAATACTGTACACACATAGAATACTGTACACACACATATAATACTGTACACACACAGAATACTGTACACACATAGAATAATGTACACACATAGAATACTGTACATACACATAGAATACTGTACATACACACAGAGTACTCTACATACACAGAATACTGTACACACACATATAATACTGTATACACACAGAATACTGTACACACATATAATACTGTACACACACAGATTACTGTACACACATAGAATACTGTACATACACAGAATACTGTACACACATATAATACTGTACACACACATAGAATACTGTAAACACACATAAAATACTGTACACACACATAGAATACTCTACACATACATGAAATACTGTACACACACATAATACTGTACACAGACAGATTACTGTACATACACAGAATACTGTACACACATAGAATACTGTACACACACATAGAATACTGTACACACACATAGAATACTGTACACACACATAGAATACTGTACAAACTCATAGAATACTACACACACACACACACACACACACACACACTCACACACACACACAGGATACTGTACACACACAGAGAATACTGTACACACTCAGAATACTGTACATACATATAATACTGTACACACATACAATACTGTACACACATATAATACTTTACACACATAGAATACTGTACACACACATAGAATACTGTACACACATTGAATACTGTACACACATAGAATACTGTACATACACACAGAATACTGTACACACATAGGATACTGTACACACATAGGATATTGTACATACACACAAAATACTGTACACACATAGGATATTGTACATACACACAGAATACTGTACACACATAGGATACTGTACACTCAGAGGATACTGTATACACACAGGATACTGTACACACACACACAGGATACTGTACACACATAGAATGCTGTACATACACATAGAATACTGTACACACATATAATATTGAACATACACAGAGGATACTGTACACACATAGGATACTGTACACACATAGAATACTGTAAATACACATAGGATACTGTACACACATAGATATTGTACATACACACAAAATACTGTACACACATAGGATACTGTACACACATAGAATACTGTACATACACATAGGATACTGTACACACATAGGATATTGTACATACACACAGAATACTGTACACACATAGGATACTGTACACACATAGAATACTGTACATACACACAGAATACTGTACATATACACAGAATACTGTACACACATAGGATATTGCACATGCGCGCAGAATACTTTTCACACATATAGGATAATGTACACACATAGAATACTGTAGACACATAGAATACTGTACACACATAGGATACTGTACACACATTACTGTACAAACATACGATATAGTACATACACACAGAATACTGTACACACATAGGATACTGTACACACATTACTGTACAAACATACGATATTGTACACACACAGAATACTGTACACACATAGGATACTGTACACACATTACTGTACATGCTTAGGATATTGTACACACATGTAGAATTATGTACACACATATAAGATCATGTACACGCATTACTGTCCACACGCATAGGATACTGTACACACATTACTGTACGCACATAGAATACTGTACACATGCGCAGAATACTGTCCACACGCATGGGATACTGTACACACAATACTGTACACACATAGAATACTGTACACATGCGCAGAATACTGTACATACGCATAGGATACTGTACACACATTACTGTACACACATACATTACTGTACATACATTACTGTACATACATTACTATACATACATTACTGTACATACATATACTACTGCACGCACATAGACTACATACAAATACGCTAGTGCATAGAAGAATAAACAAGGATTCTGTAGTAAATTTAAAATGGATGAGCCTACCCAAATCAAAGGGCACCGAGGTAGGTTTATTGGCTGTACCGAACCATTAGAAAGCTACTATCAGTCTCGTGATCAAGTATATAGATGACAAAGCTTTCAGTGTATTTGATTTACTACTCATTTAGAATTTACCAATTCTATTTACACAGCTTACAGATCCACTCTAAACTTTGAGAGTCCTCTGGTTGAATTTCCGCACAACTTTCGTGATACCATCTCCCACATTGTTCACATGACAGCATATCTTCAAACACGTCGGGGAAATTACATCCATCAGAACAGTTAATTTCAACAATGACAATGACGTCAGGCTTTGATAAGCTAAGTCTCCTTGGTGGAACGAATGCTCGTTTCTTCGGAAAAGGTGTCAATGTTTTTTTGTTGATGCAGGAAATCAAATGTCTTCTCATGTTTGCTGTGTCAAAGTGTACATTTTTGGAAAATTTAGATTTGTTTGCAGTAAACTCCGTAAGAAATGCAATGGCAAATATTCCACAGTCCACGGCATTGTTTTGCTGCTGCACCTTTGGGATATTCACTCTGATTTTTTTGTCGTCTTCGTTGACTCTGTAAATTGTAGATAGTTGAATTTTTACGGAGTCGGTCAACGAGGGTGTTTTCCGCACACAGCTGTCATAGAATGTCACAGTGTCGTTGCACTTAATAGAAGTGACCCTGTGGTCTTGTTCAGTGTGATGAATATGAGCAGAGAGCTCATTCTGGATATTTTTTAATGGCAGTGCATATTTCCATTTGCCATCCTCTCTAACCGGGGCATATCGTGTATCTGGAAGACCGCCGATTTCTGGATACTGTGTCTTCAGTAATTTCTGACAGAAATTTATAATGTCACAGTCCAGCTTTTGGTCGTTTTCTATAGTGTCTTTGTGATTTTGTCTTAACAAAAAACTGCCATATTTGATCCATTCTGGACTGTGTGTGACATACGCCGATGGATATGGCTGGGGAGTTGTTGAGTAGTCGTCCTCACATTTTAGTCTTTTGGCACTTTTCATGTTGGTTACAGTGGACCTTCTTTTCTTTGAACCAAAGACCGGTGACTGAGAAATTGCTACTTCTTCTTCAGGTATTCCCATTCCCGGCATGATGTTTGTTGCATTTGGATATTCTTTTGCTGGTGTTTCCGTAATTCTCTCTTGAATTGAATTCGGGGCCGCGACTACAGCATCATCAGCACCACATGGTCTTGGTGCTTTTTTACCTGCTTTTTTATTTGGTCTTTTCCAGTTGTTTTTTCGAAGTGTTAGATTTTATATCTTCTTTTCTTGTATATCTTCTATTCCAAGGCTGATCTTGGCCGCCAGGATATGATAGCAAGAGCCGAGCCTTTGACACTGACACTTTCCTTGTGGATGAAGGGTCACTGCATACTTATCACCCTTGTTGTCTTCCACTACAAATGTTTGCGCACCTGGAATAAGATGGACACGGTTGTTTTTTATAGCATCAAAAGCAAGAGATATTTGCGTTGTGCTTTCTGCTGTTGCGGGGTCTTGAAGTATGACTTCTTCCTCAGTGAAAGTTGTAGATGGTTGATATGAAATTTCTCCTTTGACCATTTTCACTATGTCTGATGGCTGGCATATGTGATTTGGGAATAACACGTCGTTTCTGTCTAAGCTGCTGTTGCTGTGGATTTCCTTAAGTTTGACTTCTCCTAATCCACATCGGCCTCTCAGAAGTTCGGTCTTGTAAAAAGCCTGAAGATAATATAGGGATAGAACCATAGCATCTATGGGTACCTCTTTCCATTCTTTGAGACGTTTAATGAAAGTGTTCATGTCTTCAGATATGTTATTGGTTATCCCGGAAAATGGATCATACACTTCATGCTCCTCCAGATTCCATCTGCATGATTTTTCCTTTAAGGTTGGGACTAATTTTTCAAAATATTCCACCGCTGAAGAAATCCATTTGCTAGACAGAATTGAGAAAAGGTCTAACAAGGCTTTAGTGTATACTGCGATATTATCACTTTTTGCTCCTTGTTTCCTCACCCAAAACACTAGATCTCTTCTGATATGGTTCCAGCATATAAACAATGGGACTGTTGGAAATATGTCACTCATAACGTTTTGGAAGGCTTGTTCCCTATCTGTCACAAAAACGTGATTTCCCTTTAATAGGTTGGGAACAACTAACTTCATCATTTTCCAGAATTCCTCATGTACAGCATGACACTTTCTATCGTGGATCATGAACGAAATTGGAATCGTCTTTCCTCCTTGGTAAAGGATGTGTTTGGCAACGGAAATAGAAAGATAAAAATCTCCAAGATTAAATGTGGTGTCGTAAGAGATTACAACTGGCTCGTCTGACTTCAGAGTTAGCATCTTATTCAACTCTTGTAGCAAATCGGGAAGCCCAAGGACAACTGTTAAATCTGGAAATACTGATATTTTATGCACAAACCCATCTAAATGGTAAGCCAGTTGCTGGCAGTTGTAAATCTGATCATGTGGAAGCCTTCTATCTGCACGGACCTGCTTTTGTTGCATTCTAATCTGATTGATGTTCCGTGGGTTGCTCACGCCTTGATATGGACCTGGTATTCCAGCAGTTGTCACCATGTTCTTGTAAAGTGTTGACGGGGAATGTTCTGTTCCCTTTTCTTTGATGCGGGCAGGTACAGATGGCAATGTGAGTCTGTAGTCTCCGTCATCTGATCTGGCGTTTCCGTGAGACTGGCTTTGATATATACTCTGATCACCTAAGTAGTGAATAACTCTAAAATAGGAATCGGCATCTTTCATTCTAAACATATGTCGCGTGAAGGCTTTTGAACCCCGCCTATCTCCTCGACCTTCCGAAATGTAATAGCTTTGCTTCCATATGAGTATTTTGTCTTTTGTGACCATTTTATGACCGGCTTTGTTGATCCATTTATACCCATCACAAGACCAATCTTTCGTCTTTACTGGATCTCATTTTCCCGTAAAAACATAAACATCTCCACCTTTAGGGTACATGGGAGGAATGGTAGAGACCTTGCTTAGGTCTGGATCACTTAACATGGCCCAAACGTCGTCAGATAGTAAAGGTTCCTCATTTCTGCTATACAGTCTAGATTCGCCCAGTTGACAATTATCTATAGAACTGAATAGGAAAGGAATCTTGAATTAATTTAGATGTGATCCATCAATAACGGACTATTGATTCTCTAGATCTTATAGATTTTATCTACCTCTTTATTAATCTTTTGCCTATCTGTTTATGTATCAATTATTTATTCGTCTTCTTCTATATGTATATATTTATATGCAAGTGTGTCCATCTCTAGACCTCTGTGCATGTATTTTCCTATATAGCTAGATACTATTATACACTATTTATGTACAGTTATTAGAAAATGATTTCACAAAGCAGTCTGTGTCTCTCTAAATCACACATATTCTCTCCTACTTGATTCCAAATTCCGAACCTACATCATGTTAGATGGGGCCTGTTACGTTAGTCTCCTTTCCTTGTAATATCTGGCTGGGAGTTAGGAAGTGCAGTGGGTGAAGACATCATATAACATATACATTGCTGTAACGGTTATATTGCAGTCACCTCGATGTCCAGCATTATCTCCTCCCAGAAGCCCCCGAAGGAACTCAGACACAGATATGAAAGGAGGTGTATGTACATGTAAAAATGAAAATAAAGACATGTACTTAGTTGTCACCGTTAGGTATCCATACATATTATACTATACCTGGACAATTCGAAATTGTGCTTGGTTCAGTTTTATTAAATTTTAGCAAATTTGATTACATTAAATGTATTTTCATTAGAGATGCTTTTACCACACAATTGCGAACTGCATTTCCGTAACGATGATATTAAACAAAGTGCTATGCAATATTTGTTGTTACTGTTTATTAGTTACCTCATAATGCTGCTGATGAAAATATAAAAAGCATGTATACGTTAAACGTACGGGATATAACTGGAACTCATATGAGATCGAGAAAAATCAGTATTTTTATACTTACAGAACTCTTTAATCGTCTTGATGATGAGATGATAATGGTAGTTTTTTCTTTGATATTGTATTCTCCAAATTACGCGGTGTTTGCATTAATGCAACCATCAAAGCAAAGGTCTCCATATCCACGAGTTAAAAATTCTTGATCGAGAAGTTAAACAATATACAAACAAACAACTATCAAAACAATTATTAAAGCATGAAATTAATCAATTATGAACAATGTCATGTTTTACCGACTGAGGTTTAAGAAGATGCGACTCGTTTGAACAACGATGCTATCAAAACCAAGCATACATGGCATCAAAGGGTATACATTGCAAAGACAAGAATGGGGGAGGGGGAACGGTCAATCTGGTATGTGTTTTCAGATATATTGCGTTTATATGAAAACAACAACGTCTCAATTTATAGATAATTAATCTTACTTCAAAGTGAACAGGGTTTCTTTAAAAGGAAGGGCAATTACATGTTTTCATTCCAAGCTCTAAAAACTTGATTTCATTTCACATTATTAAATTAACAGAGTTAATGCAACCCTCCTAGTCGATTGGACTTACTTTATCATTTTCACCCTGCAGCCATACATTGTATCCAAGCTGTGAGATAGTAATTGATATTTAATTTTGATTTACCTTGTAAAGTAAAATGTGTTCAATATAATTGGCTAGCAAGTATTCTTCCTTATTTACTTGACGAATGGTCCAAACCTTTAGAGTTAACTATATAATATATATGAAACATTACAAAATGTCAAATATTGTAATTTTCATCCATAAAACATGTTGAGAATAGCGCTGAAAACCGGGACTTTCGGCTTTCGGCCATACTACATTTACCGCTTACCGACAAATAGTAAAGCTAACTCGTACCCAGAGAGATTCTATTTGAACTATGCATTAAGAATAAATAATTTATAAAAGATAATAATAATTTTTTTAAAAATATCAATTAAAATAAAAATGAAATATGTAAATGAATGAACACTATAAAAATAAAGTATAAAATAAGAAATGAACAAATATTTCAAAGAAAAATAATGTGAATAACACGTATTAATAAGTAAACAAAGTAGACCAACTCCAAACAAAAACAAAGAATAAGCAGCCTAGGAAATTAAATCAACATCAGACATTCCTGTACTGATCATGTCTAGGGTAGACGTGTAAAAACATAGAATCACGGAAACTGATCAATGGGTTTTACATGTAAGCAATCGGTTCTGAAGGTCAAAGTAATTAAAATGGGGGGGGGGGGGTAATAATAAACAGAATTGAAAAGAAGATAAAAAAAAATGTGTTCAAAAATGGTCATATTACCAATGTTAGTTGCATGGTCAAACGAATAGGTCTAGATGAAGCTTAAAATTTAGTAAGGATTTAGTCCGTATTCATCCAGGTGAAGTCAGTAGGTCTGTTGATACCATGCTGTTCGAATGACTTCAACCTGTGCATCCAGACATTTTCCTTCTGTGTTCTTTCGGTATCTGACCAACTTTGGTCATGATCAATAACCACTACTGTCGTGTCCTCCCATCGGTGGTTATTGCCATTGAAATATGTCGCTACTGGCAAATCTTTATTGGTTCTGATGGAGGACCGGTGGTTGTTGACCCGTCTGCGAAGGTATGTTGTCTCTCCTATATACTGCTTCTAGCAGACATCGCAACTGATGAGATAGATGTAGTTATTGGTTTTGCAGGAAAAGTTTCCCAATATTTTATAACTGCGACCTCTGGCAGGACTGCAGTATGACATTCAAAGACATCGAGTTTTTCATTCCTTTTAAGATTAGATGAACCTCCCAGATCTTGATAATAGAATACACTCAATACACCCTGACGATGACACTGCGTACTTCATATATTCAATACATCCTGACGATGACACTGCGTACTTCATACACTCAATACACTACGACGATGAAACTGCGTTCTACATATCCACACATTACGTCATTATTTATCTATTTTTTTTTTCATTTTGAAATTTCTATAGGACTTAGATCATTATTCATCATCTTTACCTTTCTTTTTAGATTCATATACATATCAAAAGTGAATCCATTTAACATTATTGTTGAAGGAATTCTACGATTCACAACATTATCTTTATCATTTTTTCTTTTAACATAACAAAGACAAGCAAAGACGTTTTGCATTGAATCGTAGCCATGCGAAATTCAAAAGACATACAGGAAAAGGTACAGATTAATGCTGATACAAATGAGAGGATAGTATTTTGGATAAATCAAATTGTTTATTTTGATGCTTGTATCCTTTAATATTTCAAATTACTTAATACTTTGATTAACATTTCAGACCATTCACACCGGCGTACAACGAACAAATTTCAATCAACTTCTGTAGTTACAGAGTCAGCTACCAAGAAAACGAAAAAGGAAAATACTAGACAAACAAGTAGGTAAATTAGATTAGATTTTGACTACGGGTAACTCCATTTACCTGACCAAGATATAGGGTTCACATTGTGACCGGTCAACAGGTGACACTTACTCCCCATAGGCACCTGATTCCACCTTTGGTATATCCAGGAGTCGGAGTTTGACCAACTCTCTATTATGTATTGCGTATACGAGTTATGAGATTGGTCACATTTCGTTCTCTTCACCTTTCATTTACTCCCCTGTTGATCCGGGTTAGAATAGCTCCAATGTACCCCTTGCTTGTCGTAAGAGGTGATTATATGGGGTGGTCCTTCGGATGAGACCGCACAAACCGAAGTCCCGTATCACAACAGGTGTTGCACGATAAAAATCCCTCCCTACTCAATGGCCATAAACGCCGATCATAGGTCTAAATTTTGCAGCCCTTCAACGGCAGTGGTGACGTCTCCATATGAATGAAATCTTCTTGAGAGGGACGTTAAACAATATTCAATCAATCAACTAATCACCTTTCATTTACAGAAAACCTGCAAAAGATAAAGATTTTGATGTAAATTATACCTCAATATAAACAATATGCTGAGGTATCTATCCAGCATTCAAGTTATTCACCACATCCAAATCAGCTCGACAAGAACACGATTTTTTTCGTGGGCTCTAATTTTTGTTATATTCATAACTTAGATCCACTCTGTATATAACGAAAGGACGAAAGGTGAAACTAACAACATATTTAAGAGTACTGAATAATTCTGTATTCAATGTTTTGTATCAATGCATGTGATAATTATGAATGTTAGATGTTGCTAGTAAAATCTCATGAACTATGCTACATTATTTTCTTACATATTGTATTTCAATATTTCACAATACCGAAACCATACTATCACAACAACAAATCAGTCTCTATAAAACAGATTTCAAATTTTGCACACAAAAAAAAAAAACAATATTCAAATCCTGAATTGAATCAATGTTTTCGCACTGGTTAGTTGATACAAGACTAATAATTCTATTGTGATTCTTTGTAGATAAGAAAGAGTGTATAAAGAAGTGTAAGCATGTGGAAGATAAATTGTATCACTTGATAGACACATTTTGTCAATGAGAAAGACAGATATGCATTTAAGGATATTCATTTTATACTCTAAAGCAAGTTGAGGCAGTTTACTCATTGTAACAACGTACATTATGTCATATAGAATTATCATATACTAGTTTTATTCCTTATAATCTAATTTAGAAAAAAAAACGAATTTCATGAACATTGATCAACATGAAAGGTGAATATAACGAACAGTGATCAATCTCATAACTTCTATAAGCAATACAAAATAGATGTGAAGTTTTATGACGAGGAACAATATTGCCATAGCTAATAATTCAAACGGAGGGACCACGTATTGTTACGGATCCTATCACGACAGCAAATCAGCGTCTATAAAGCAGATTTAAAAGTTTGCATATAAAGCAATATTCAAATCCTGAGTGGAAATGTTCTTTCACTGGGTAGTTGATAAATTAATAATAATTGTATTGTGATTATTTGCTTGTAGATAAGAGAGAGTGTAAAAAGAAGTGCAGTAATATAAAAGGTAAATTGTATGATTTAGTAGTTACCTTTTGTCAATGAAGAAGACAGATTTGCATTTAAGTCTATTCATTTGATACTAGATAAAGCAAGTTCAGACAGTTTACTCATTATAACACCGAAGCGGTTTACAAAAGAACGTAAACTGTCCCAACGTAGTTTATGTCGTATAAAATGTTTACATGTTTCTTTGTTTTCTTATAATCTAATTTACAATATAAGTTTTTGTGGATTATGAATTTTTTCGATGCGGAACAATATTGCCTTAGCTGTTAATTCAAACGTAGGCGCAGTGCATTATTGTATTAATCCTAGAACGTCATATAACACACATTGTGTTTGATAGAGTCAAAGGATCTAATCAGTTGCATTTTACAAGTGAAGTAGAATTACTAACAATAACTTAATGCAAACTTCCCAGTGAAGGAATTCTAAAATCTACTTTCAGAGTGTAATTACGTGCACAATTCTTTTCTTTCAAAAGTGAACACCGCCATTGCAACTTCAACAGAAATCTCAACAACTGTTTCCAAAGAATTCCGACATAAGACAAGCATCTCGGATAAAGAACTCACCGATAAAGAACGCAGTGACGATGTCAGTGATAGTAGTAACGGCGACGATGACGGTGGTGATTCCAACGATAATGATGACGATGATGTTGACAGATATAATGGTAACGACGATGATGATGATGACAAAGCCACTGAAAGAGGCAATAAAGATAATCTTGATCGGAAATGTAAGTTTCCCCACGTTTGCTTTTCATCCTTGGGAGGAGATTGATTCTGTAAGTTGACATTACATCTTTAGTAGCGGATTTTAGAAGTTGAATACAAATTTAAGAATGAAGAAAAAGACAAGCCAGCTTACGGTCACACGCAGTTATATTGCTTGGGTTCGAATTTACTATAAAGACTAAAGATATAAATCTCCAAATATGGGACACTTAAATTAAAATAACCATGATAAGTGAAAGTATAGACAGTTTTACAGTTTTCAGTCACTTGGAAATATAAAGGACTTCAATTTTTGAACCGAGTTACGAAATTCAACTTAGAATATTGGACATGCTATGCAAATACGTGTTGCAATTCACAAACATTCTGATTAGTGGTAGACTGGCAGTACACACGTAAAATTTTGAATAAGCAGAACATGTATTTTTCTGAATTGATTTCTACTTATCTTGAGAGGTACACAGAATGGTGGGATGAACATTGGTAGTAATGTTGATTGATTATATATGAATGTAATAGAATATAGATTAAAATGTCATATCATTTGAATTATCATGTTATTCATTGGCAAACTTGGGAATCCTATATCTAGAGTTCAATACCGCTACTCGTTAATTTTGAAACCAAGCGAGATAATTGTCGATGCTTACGGTAAAAAAAGGCAACATCAAATTCAGTATATTAACAAGTACATGCGTCTAGAGTCAATATCTAGAGACACGCAGCAATTTAGTGTCTCCGGGGAATAAATCGTCCACTTGGATGTTATTTTCGTTATGATGATATTATGATCCTGTATCAAATTGAAATACAAAGCTACACAATTCACGTGAACAGTAGCAAATGTTCCATGATCATCGATGATTTGCATGGTTAATGTTTCATTCTGCCTAGGTGAAGAAACGATAAGCGTGTTTGTGACATTATGATAGAAGGATAAAATCTGCATTGATACAAATATATACTGATTTGGACTAAGTATGGTGTTTTACTTCAAGGATCAGATAAATAAATTTCTATAATCAACGCGTGACATCGAGATATCAATATAACTGTTTATTTCATTTACAACACCCACTTATTTCATACAGTTGGTTAGCCCTCGTTCTACAAAATATTAAATGTTTGCAGTAAATATAAAATCGTACTAGATTTATATTTCACAATGCAGTGGAGGGATTTATTTGGCTTAAATTCTTAATAATGCCAATAAATTTGTGTGATTTCACATATGAAAAATAATAAATGCCTCACATCAGTGTATCTTGTAGGTCGGAAAAATTGTAAACAGTGTCGACGTTGTTCCGGAAATAAGAATTTAAATGACTGTGTAAATACAGGAAACCAGAAGAAATGTCCTGAATGTACTAGTATTGGTATGTATGTACAAAATTATCTTTAGTTTACTGTAATATAGCTTCAATATTCTGTTTCATTTATTTTCATCATTAATGGATAATTGCACAGGAAAAGGATTCTTTTGCAGCCACAAATATTCGAGGAATAAAGTGCACGCGAATCGCGCCATTATTTTTCGAAATAATCTTAAAGGGACTGGTTCACGAGTTTTGATAAAGATATATTTCATTTTTTATCTTAAACATTAAAAATAACACTCATTTAATGTTGACAGCCAAAATTTTGACCTTCTCAATGCAAGAACGAAAGCCGTATTTTAGCCTAAAATCTGTGTTATGTAAACAACGACTCGAGTCTTTTTATGTAAACAAACAAACAAGTGAAACATAAAGCATCTTAATTTCGCATAGTCACAAATTTTAACTTTTAGATGACACGTTTTACCCCAAAAATTCTTGAAATGTGAAAGATATATTTAAACTTAGATCAATATTCATTTCTTTTGAAAATTTCGTAAACAATAGCACACCGCAATCTTTGTTTACAAAACAAATAAGAAACCCTCTAAAATGAGCTTCTGTGATGGTGTATAACCTTTATTTTCATGTGAAATCTTTCAAACACATTAGACAGTAGATTTTGATCATTAAAAGTGAAAAATAGAATCTGGGGAAAAATCGTGAATCAGTCCCTTTAATAGAATATCATGAAAGGTATGACCGCCTTTATGACAACGGGAAACCACTTCTACTTTCTTTTTCAAGAGTAAGATTTATTATACATTTGACAGAAATCTTCCTCACTCAACAATATGAAAATACATGCCGCTTTTTTCTTCTCTCCTGATCGTATGGACTCGTTTTAGGCATCTTGTTTATTACACACGTCATTGCAGCAGGGATTGGTGCAGGGATTTTATACTTCGTACAGTTTATCAAGGAGTATCGAAGAAAAAGGTTAGTGGCAATGTGCTTTCATTTATTAGTTTTGTATTATCAATATTAAGTGATTACTACACACAAAGTTCAATTGCTCTCCTTTATTCTATACCATATATTTTCTCAAAATAGAAATAAAGAACCGAAACCGGAAAGTAATGAAGGTATGATTAATGCATCTTATGGACACACGAGAGGAACTGCCATTCTGCAGACGTCCAATGATAGCCACCAGGAAGAAGGTATCTACAGTGAAGTGGACGACAAACCTGTAAGTTAATAAAGCGTCCTTTTGTAATACAAATAAATACATCGACCTTTGCAAACGCAATAATCGATTTATTTAAGTAAACTTGATCTTCATTTGCATGAACACTTGAAGCACTAATTCAGTAAAATTTCTAAAGCATCCATAAGTTGATGTCAGATATCATTTATAAAACGCTATCTTTATCTCCAGGAGTCGGTTTTGTTTAATATCACCGGTTCCAATTGTTCAACGGGAAGGGTGTTAAACGACAGGAAACACTCCAAACTACCAGATGTACCTCATAAGTACGACCGAGACGAAGAGTACTTACTTCCGCAAAATACCAAAGATCTTTTGTTGTCAGATACACACTCCCATTCTTTAGAAAAAGTAAAGACATCAACATCAATTCTGCGGGAGAAACTGTTATTGAAAGACGTCAATGAGTTAAATCAAGAAACAGAACGTGATAACATCCTGCAGGATACGTTTGTGGCAGATAGTGGACATGACGACTATTTTGTTCTTCAGAAAGCAGATGACATGAATCTCAAGTAATGGAGCTTTATACGACGGCAATATTTCGTACACTGTTAATGTTTATATAACCCATAGAACACGCTATTGTTAAATTTTCGTAACATCATGGACTTAAATTGTTTCGATCATCATTACGCCACTCAGTAGTGCACTTGTTAAGAACAAGGGACGTTATTGGCCAAAATTGGCCGCGCTTCAAAAACCGATCATATTTTGCAGGTAGAAAGGTGATGATTTTCTCGTTTCATTCATATATAACATGTACCATTTACTTATTGCTGATATTGAGAAAATAACGTTACAACATTGCATTGTTAACTCTGACGCTCTCTTCCGACGGTCGCTTTTTCGGAACGACGTCATCGACCTTATAGGATTTACAGTCCCCTGATTCGTCTAGAATATTTTTCTAAAAGTTACAATTTTAACTTTTTATATAAAAATACTCATTGGGATCAAAGACTATTGAAAACTGGCATGCAATGGAAAATACATTATTCATTTACATGTAACTTTATCGTGGTCATAGACATTTTGCGGAAGAATCTTGTGTTGATTGGAGTGAGGAAAATAATGCATGTATTTGTCAAAAATTGTTGAGTAGAACGCAATCATATTTTCGAAGGTGCTGTTCAATGTCCTCCTATTCAAATGAAATATGGAAAATAAAATCGCTCTTGAATTTTCTGTTTCTTTTTCTTTTCTTTTTTTTTGGTCATACATATATAAACGTCGATTGAGTTGTTATGCCATGTACACCAAGTACTATATATAACAGGGCTGCTTACATGTGTATGCAATATACATGTTACAGTACATACGAATATAATATGACTACCTGCCAGTGGCGTAGCTTCCATTGAGGCAACCGGGGCAGCTGCCTCGGTAAAAAAAAAAACACCTTTTACGTTGTTAAAATGTCGATAGCTTCGGGGGGGGGGGGGGGGCGGAGGGGGGGCGGAGGGGGGGGGGGGGCGCAGCCCTCCTGCCTCGGTAATATTCGAACCCAAGCTACGCCTATGCCTGCTGTGGGTATTTACAAAATATATTGAATAAAGTGTTGTAAATATACATGTGCTAAACGGGACACATATTTTATGTTGCATGCATGAGATGTAATTTTCTTGGGTACAGCAAAAACACGTCAAGTAATATGCATGTAACTTCAGATGGTATATTTCATATAGCAAATGCATTTAAAAACCTCACAAAAATGCGTCTGTGTTTATATCTTTACATTCCCTTAAATGGTCAACAAAGAGTAGTTCCAACTCTCTCTCTCTCTCTCTCTCTCTCTCTCTCTCTCTCTCTCTCTCTCTCTCTCTCCATATAGTGTTCATCTTTGATAAATGAAAATTACATCAGTCAGTGGGCATGTCATTGTATGCACCGACATTCAGTCTATATCTAGAACGGACTCTGGGAAGTTGTTTGAGTACATGTATAGACAATGTGGTATATTTAACTGCTTTTCCCTGCCACTTATGTTCATATGCGAATAAGGATATACTGAGTGACCCCCCCCCCCATTCCCGATAGTAGTATTGAATAAGAAAAAAATGGGCTTAAAATTATGAATTGAACCCATGTAGTGAATGAAACCCCCCACTACCCGATGATTTAAGAATTCGAAGATCAGGCAGAAAGGTTTTTGTCTTTTGCTAATTAACTATCAACTTATCCTTCGACCACCCCCCTCCCCCACCCCCACCCTCCGATAAATGATGCTACGTGTCTGTTTCCAAGAGACAGTATATATGTAACTACATATGTACAACATACCTTTTTAAGAAAATGAATTTAATAAATATCATGCACGTACTTTCGTTTTTCAATGTGCGGGCCAGGCCTATCCCGAACACCTTGATAGTTGTACCAAATTAGGGATCCTCGCTCAAACTCCTGGTATGTCTGGAATGTATGACGTCATTGGTATGCAGGTTCTAGTGCAGACTGCGCAGAGTCGATGTATTTGGTATGTAGGTATTTAAATCACTGCTACGTCATTGGAATGCTGTGTAGTTATAGATTTCAAACGTGGGTATTTGGGCTCCTGGCTCAAACGTTTGTGGAATGTCTGACGTCACAGGAATGCTAGGTATTTTTAGTTCAGACTGCAAAGACTTGGAAAGGAATGCGGAGTATTTAAATATTGCGTGGACGGTATAAAATGAGCGCCAACATTCAAGCACTTTATGCAGACTATAACTATGGTAACTAAATGAATGCTAAAAGCTGTGTGTTTAAACATGTCGTAAAGTATTGCTGAGAGCTGACCAGGTAACTATGCAACAAAACGAGCGCTAAAATTCGTACAAGTAGTGGTCAGTGTGAAACTATATTTAACTTGAACCTTTAAATTTTGCTGAAAGGAATGTAAATAGCGATTGACGGATGTTAAGATTTGTGTGTTCATATACCAGAGTAAAACTAAGGAAACATGTCCAGTAGCCGTGTTCATGTCGCAGATAAACTTTTAGGTCGTTAAGTAATGCTGAGAGATGATCGTTACAAGTGTGTTGTTTGACCTGTGGTCAGTGTGAATCTATATTTAACTTGGACCTTTAAGGAAATGGGGGCTCTGAATCACCCACCCCTCTTATAAGAAAATGTAAGGTATCCCTCACATTAACGGCAAACTAACAACTCAACTGTATGGCAAACGGGATGATTGCAGCTTCTCCATCGTCAACTTCCCACATTTATGTAGCAATATTCCATTATCACCTGCATATGGTGTTTATATATCTCAACTGATTCGATATGCAAGAGCTTGTTCTGGGTATAGTCAGTTTTTAAATCGAGGTAAGCTACTGACAAACAAGTTGATGGTACAGGGATTTCAACAGTCTCGATTGAAGTCAGCATGTAGCAAATTCTATGGTCGTTATAACGATCTAGTTCGTCAATACAACCTCGCATTGGGTAAAATGCTGTCTAACGTGTTTCATACCGATTGTTAAGCCGTTCTTGGCACACTGATTTTGACTGCGGATAACTCCGTTTACCTGATCAGGATATGGGGCTCACGGCGGGTGTGACCGGTCAACAGGGGATGCTTACTCCTCCTAGGCACCTGATCCCGCCACTGGTGTGTCCAGGGGTCCGTGTTTGCCCAACTATCTATTTTGTATTGCTTGTAGGAGATTGATCACTGTTCGTTATCTTCACCTTGCATTGAATTATATAGAAAATATCCCTCACTATATAGGCAGTATTTAGGGATGCCCGATAAGTAGGCCACTGGTCATTTAAATCCCCTGTACATCGATACGGTGGAATGTGAGGGTCACTGCAGACTGCGCGCTGACCGCCGATTTCATTGTTCATGTCCTTTTAAACTGAGGAATGTGAAGTCTGCATTCTGAATACAGGCTCGTAACAGACCGGAACTATCATTTAAGAGTGTTGCATTTATCAGTAATAACAGAGAGACGATATTTATCAAGACATGTTTAAACATATATCCCTCTTTGATACCAGTAATTTTGACAAAGACCACTTTCTGTATTCCAAAATGAACTGTAAAGTTCTCCGAAAAATGAAAGACAAATGTGGGGGAACACCGATACAAGAATTTATTGGTCTAAGACTTAAAATGTATAGTTTGTTATATGATGGTCAAGAAAAGAAAACTGTAAAGGGAGTGAAAAAGGCGGTGATTGGCGAACACTTGAAACATGAATCTTATAAGCAAGTACTCTTATATGGAGTACTCTTATTAAGTATGAGAATCATTGCTCCGCGAGACATTCGATGCATATGATTACAAGTTGCAATCACCAATTGTATTATGGGTCAATACGTAAAACCACTTTACGCCCTATTGAGGATAAGCGCTATGTACTTGACACGGGCATTTATACACTGACCCATGGTCATTATCAAATCAGAAAATAAACCATTTGATACTTTTCTTTGTTGCTTTGTTGTAAATATTCCTATGTATCGTGAAATTTCACATGATGCAATATTTCTTATTTCATATATTTTATAACAATATTTGAAAATGATGTACAGTGTATGTATCACTTGACATTGAATCGTTGTTATTTTCCTGAAAGAATGAATGGAAATGTCATTTATGTTCAGTCATCTGGTTCTTCCTCGTCACCATCATCATCGTCATTATCAGATTCTTCTTCTTCATCAGATTCTTCATCATCAGTATTGTCGTCAATGTCAAGTAATTCATCAAAGTCTTGTTTATGCTTATTAAGAACGCGAGAAATGGTCTTTTCCACATCTATATCGGTATTTTCCATTAGGGATGAGACTTCTTCTCGGATACCACGATGCAATTTGCTCTTGTTTAGATTAGAAGTAAGTGTGAGAATACGTTTATATTTTCTGAGAAGCAAAGCTCTGTCTTTCGGTAACATAATATCTTTCACTTCCTCTCGAGCTTCCCGTTGAGTGAGTTTGGAATTTTCTTCCATAAGCTGATCCAATTTTTTGTCGAACTGAGATTGAATTTCCTCCAATACTTGATTGACTAAGGGTGTAAATCCACTGTCATCGTCCTCGTCATTAACCTCAGACATTGCATAATTTTCTTCCTCTTCCACTGGACAACCATTTTTAGTATGTCATTGTAAATCATACGTGCTGGCAAACATCGTACCACATTCCCAACAAGATGGGTATCTTTCCTCTGTTTCCCTTGTCTGTATATTTCTCGTATCTATTGGGGTAGCCCAAGAATTAGAGGGGGGATAATAATATTCCTGAGTACCTTGTCTTTGTTGGTAAGCCATTTCTGCAGTCAGATGCTGATTCGAACTGCTGGAAGTGAGTTTTAGAGACTGCCTATCACCCTGTCGATCTGCTGTCAAATGACGATTTGAGTTGTCTGCCAATCCTATATAGGATCTAAATATGTTTGTCTGAAATCTTCTCGATTCTGGAGTCGTTTGTTTTAGATCCAAAATTAACGAACCGTAAGGAACGGACACTGCTTTTTTTTTCATTGACATCCATCAGTTTATTAGAATTTACAGGATACATTTGGCGTGCTAGAATTGCAATCTGCTGTCGATCTCTGGGATTTTTAAACAAAACTATGTATTGACTGTTCAAACTCATGCTTCGGTTTTCCTTTCCTTTGTTGAACAGATTCTGCATTATACAGATCACACTTAGGCGGCGATGGTGAGCTCCCTCCGTAAATAATTCACAAATTTCCTTGTCCTGGGTGGCATCCTTCATCAAGTCGTCAATAATCAACAGTGTTTTTTCACGATCGTTCATAAACTTATCTGATTTGATGTCCTCCGTGATGCCTTGAATAAATATTATACCAGGAATCCAGTTCTGAATTTCGTCATAAAGGGGTTGTCACAGCAGGTGTGGCACAATGAAAATCTCTTCCAGCTCAATGGTCATAAGCGCCGAGCATAGGAGTAGTAAGGGTATAGTCTGGGGTCTATTTGGGGTCAATGACGTCTGGGGTCACCCATCCCATCAATCCGTCTGGGGTCACCCATCCCATCAAGCCGTCTGAGGTCACTCATCCCATCAAGCCGTATGAGGTCAATGACATCACACGCTTTGTGATGACCCATTTTAAAGCCATCGCCACTCCTAGAAGAGTTTTTGGGTCACCTTGGTCTTAATTTTAACCTTTTCAGACACTTGAAGGTTTTTCTAATTATCTATGTTGGCAACTAATTAGTTGTTGATTACACACCAAAATATTTCCAAGACATGGATGCTATATAAAGTCCAAGTTTTCTCACATTTTCTCAGTCCAATCTCAGAAATCACAGGAAACACACCATCTTGTATCACTAAGTCATACATTGTAATATATGACGTATTTCTTGTTACCACATTGATACTTCTGTGATAAACTTTCAACACCAACAGTAAGAAAATTTAAAAAACTACGTTGACAAAATTTTCATTATCAATAATTAAATTGTGCATGATCTTAAAAGTAAATCATAAATCTGGGCACATGATGATGATTAAGTTGAATGTACAAAACAAGTTATATTCGCTAAGTAAAATGACATTTTATTTCATTAAATAAATTTATCACAAAACTGTAAAAGATTTACCACCAGCACTGAGTCAACCAATTCAAATGCCTTTAAAGGGCATTTGGGTGCGTTCAGAATAATGAAAATTTCACTTATCATGAGTTCACTTCCAGTTTTTTTTATGTACTCCGAAATGTAATTCACAAGCATTGATGTCTGGAGAAGATCAACGCGAACTGAGTTCACCACTTCCAAAAGCGCCCCCAACTCATTTTTTAAAGGGTATTGTGCACTTTCAGATGCTGATTCAGGTGTCGGAAAGAATTGGTTTTGCCCTGGCCACTCCGGGAAACATCCTGGTGATACTGGGCTATATTTAGGCGATACGAGGGTGGCTGTAGGTGATGCTGGGCTATATTAAGGTGACACGAGGGCGGCTGTAGGTGATGCTGGGCTATATTCAGGCGACATGAGGGTGGCTGTAGGTGATGCTGGGCTATATTCAGGCGACATGAGGGTGGCTGTAGGTGATGCTGGGCTATATTCAGGCGACACGAGGGTGGCTGTAGGTGATGCTGGGCTATATTCAGGCGACACGAGGGCGGCTGTAGGTGATGCTGGGCTATATTCAGGCGACATGAGGGTGGCTGTAGGTGATGCTGGGCTATATTCAGGCGACACGAGGGTGGCTGTAGGTGATGCTGGGCTATATTCAGGCGACACGTGGGTGGCTGTAGGTGATGCTGGGCTATATTCAGGCGACACGAGGGTGGCTGTAGGTGATGCTGGGCTATATTCAGGCGACATGAGGGTGGCTGTAGGTGATGTTGAGCTATATTCAGGCGACACGAGGGTGGCTGTAGGTGATGCTGGGCTATTTTCATGCGACATGAGGGTGGCTGTAGCTGATGCTGGGCTATTTTCAGGCGACACGAGGTTAGATGTAGGTGATGCTGGGTTGTATTTAGGCGAAACCAGGGTAGATGTAGCTCTTGTCCTGGTGCGCTTTTCAAGCGCCTCATATATATCAGGGTTTCCCTGTCTGCAGCAAAAGAGCGAAAGATAAAGTATCTGAACGGTCAAACTAAGAAGTAATCTTTCAACAAATATTACTTCATTACTTTTTGCTTTTAGCAGATATATTAGAAGACTCCAAACTAATTTCCTACATCGATTAAGACCACTACACCTTAATGTCTGTATTTGAGGGTCTTCTTGGCTCCTCTGCTGAATGAACCATGTCTCAACATTTTGCTTTAAGAAATACAGATCTAAAATATTAAGCTAAAGCCAATTAATAATTATACACATTATGAAACACTGAATTTATTATGGTTAAAACCATATATATAGGGAGAGGGAGATCTAAGTTCATAGAACTTGCGTCTGATCCGTTTGTAATAATATTACAATAAAATAAATACGTTCAAACCAAACCAAGTTTACAATTTAAAAAAGTTAAAGTTGAAGAGATTTTCTTAAATATAAGAAAAATGTAAGTAAAGTTTTACCTCCTCGAAATAATGAGTGAGTCTTCTGCCTCACTTAATTTATTTTTGTTTGGTCTCTCTTTGCTTGATGCAGGTCAACAGGATAATTCCTAGTTAAAGAGAATGTTTTTGTTTTAAATATTTTAAAAATACCTTTTTAGTAAAGAAAATTAAATATTGTACATAACATACAATGAATTTGTAATTATCATTAATCATGGTTAATGGTTATCCTTTGAAAAATGTCTCTTTAATTTGCGAAAAAAATTATTATTTAACAAATGATTAATTTGAAAAAGACGAACTTACTCCAAATCAAATACCACTGCGAAATCGTGTCCAATCTGGAGCCATTCCTCTTCAAAATCTACAAAATTTCGGGAGGGTGAAGAGGTACGCCTCATATCCCTGGAAAGACAAGTCAAAGAAAGATAACTCAAGTTCTTTGTATAATGGTTACACACATTGCGATTGGTTTGATTTGACATTCAATTAACAAGAGGCCCATGGGCCACATCGCTCACCTGAGTCACATTGGTCCATATCAAAAGATTTTCCATATCTATTTGCATGTAAAACCGTAATCCCTATCATGGCCCCAAACCTACCCCTGGAGCCATGGTTTTTGCAAACTTGAATCTACACTATGTCAGAAAGCTTTCATGTAAATGTGAACTTCTTTGGCCCAATGGTTCTTGAGAAGATTTTTAAAGATTTTCCCTATATATTTGTATGTAAAACTTTGATCCCCTATTGTGGCCCC